>NC_082718.1:75286372-75618872 GCF_030144855.1 Hypanus sabinus | reverse complement strand
TAATTCCTGAGAGCAATTACAGCTCCATCTCCTCCATCAATGCCACCTACAAGACAGCACTGAAGTGGGATTCCTGGCTCAGTATGAAAGCTGGAATGCAGCATGTGGTGTGGTGAAGAAGTTTGCAGGAATGGTCTCTGTGGGTTGCTGGGCTTTCTTTTGTATCTATGATCTCCTCAGATGGCAGGCATTTACTCATCTCGAGGAAGACTGTGGTACAGCCTTCCTCTGTGCTGTCCATAAGTGAGTGAGAGGGAGAATGGGATACTCAGTGGGCTCTTCCACAGACAGTATGGCAGACCTATCCAACAGCATTGAGGTTTGGATTTTTAACACTTCCACTCTTTAATGAAGTTGGATGCCAATTGTTTAAATTACTTTGAGTTCTTTCATTCCACTTTAATTGGACCACATTGAAAATATAACAGCAGTATATACCGTAAATGAAACATATTAAACATTTTTCTTTTCCTCCAAAGGTCAAGGATTTATTCCTGAAGAAATGTCCAGGCGTGAATTCCATGTTCATCGATGGATCTTTCCAGCTGCTCTAGTAAGGGCTTCTTTGTTTAAAGGTTGCTTAAGATTCAGATTAGAAAGTGTTCACTTTACTTAATCACACCAGAATGTAAGATGATGCCTTAGGTATACAGTGATGGTGGCCATTAGCTCTCATTACCCTCTCCATTATAGCCTTGTATTTGTATTGGTTGGCACAGATATGATGGGCCAAATGGCCACTTTGTTTGCCATAAGCTTCTATGATGCACCTAAGTCATAAATCATTGGTTGAAATTTAACAGTGACTATTGGAGAGAATGATGTAATGTTTACTTTGGGATTTCCGTCCACACCAGGAGTTCCCAACCTGGGGTCCACAGACCCCTTGCTTAATGGTATTGGTCCATGACATTAGAAAAGGTTGGGAACCTCTGGTCTACACTAATTCCTGCTCGGTCTCTCAGAAATGACAGTGAATAAAACCTGCCCAGCAGAAAATAAAGCTTCTGATGGATCACTGAGGGAAAGGTTCAGGTGAGTAAATCCATACAGTAGCAAAAAATCTCTCAAAGGAGTTTGCTTAATGTACAAGTGACAGTTTATTCAAGGTATTAATTGAAAAGCATTGGGGACCATTGCATGGACAAGTTCTCATTTGGAAAATTTGGGGAGGTGACATTGCAAGAAATTGTTTATTGGGAGGACAAGAAGTTACGGGAATTGAGAGAGTCAGCCTCGGGTGGCTTGGTAGCAAAGCAGCTGGTGTAGCTCTTTTACAGCACCTGTGGTCTGGGTTCAGTTCTGCCGCTGGCCATGGGGAGTTTGTACATCCTCCCCATGTCCACGTGGGTTCCACTGGGTGCTCCAGTTCCCTCCCATGTTCCAAAGATACATGTGTTAGTAGGTGGATTGGTCTCTTGGCTGCACACTTGAGTGCTTGGTAGGGGGTGTCGATGCTTTTTGCTGCTGGGGGAGGAGGTTCATTGTTTATGCGTGGGGGAGCTGGGGGGGCTTTGGGGTTCTAACATTTAACTGTCATTAATTCATTCTTTGGGGCACTCCTCTGTTTTCGTGGATGTTTGTGAAGAAAAAGAATTTCAGGATATTCTGGAAGGGTCCATTACCATGGTGTATCTCTAAATAGAAAAATGAAATAAATAAATAGTTGTGAAAGATGGGGAAGGTTAAACATATACAGTTTACATATATGAAAAAGCAACTCCCATTAGTATAATATCTTTAAAGGGTTAACAACACATCAGAAAATGTACAGGCTCAGATTTCACCCTTCCACCTTTACTGGTACTGGACCGAAACTGCACCTCTCGGAGATCTCCTGTGGACTCAAGTCACAGGATAGTTTACCCAGGTGAGGTTCATGGGCTCCATCTCCATCAACACGATCAGCTGGTCCACATCTCTGAAGGTGGATTCAGAGTAAATCCCGAGGCATTTGGTTTTACTGGTGGCCTGAACATCGCCACAATGAAAGTGAACTGGTACAGACCTTGACTTGCTCTTTCCATTGATTCCAGTAATCATCATGGCAAACTCTGCCCGTCCATCACCTGCATGTGGTCACTTTAGATCCTGGTCCTGGCCTGGGAAAGCAGTCATGGAGGGGCAGAGTGGAGTGAAAACCTTGTGCATAACCTCTGCCTTCAATATACCCAATGATGTGGCCTCTACAGCCACCTGTGGCAATGAATTCCATAGATTTGGCTAAAGAAATTCCTCCTCATCTTCTTTCTAATTGACATTCCTCTATTCTGAGTCTGTGCCCTCTGGTCCTAGACTCCCCGCAACTGTAAGAAACATCCTCTCCATGTCCAATCTAGGCCTTTCAGTATATGTAAACTGTATATGTTTAACCTTCCCCATCTTTCACAACTATTTATTTATTTTGTTTTTCTATTTAGAGATACACCATGGCAATGGACCCTTCCAACTCAACAAGCCTGAGCTACCCAGTTTCAATCAGTACATTTAATGTCAGAGAACTGTATACAATATACATCCTGAGATTCTGCCCTCATTCCTCTAAACTCCAGCGAGCACAGGTCCAAAGTTGTCAAATGCTTCTCATATGATAATTCCCAGAATCATTCCTGTGAATCTCCTTTGGACCCTCTCCAATGTCAGCAGATTCTTTCTTAGATAAGGGGCCCAAAACTGTTCACAATGTTCCAAGTGAGGTCTCACCGGTGCCTGATAAAGCCTCAGCATTACATTCTTGTTTTCATAGTCCAGTTCTGTCAAACGGAATGCTAACATTGCATTTCCCTTCCTTGCCACTGATTAAACCTGCAAGTTAACCTTTAGGTAATCTTGCATGAGCACTCACAAGCCCCTCTGATTTTTGAATTTTCTCATTTAGAAAATAGTCTATGCTTATTCCTTCTACCAAACACTTCCCAACACTATTCCATCTGCCACTTGTTTTCCCATTTTCCTAACCTGTCTAAGTCCCCTGCTTCCTCAACACTACCTGCCCCTCTACTTATCTTCATATCATCTGCAAACTTGGCCATAAAACCATCAATACTGTCATCCAAATCATCGACATACAATGTTAAAAAAAACCCTGTGGAATACCACTAGTCACCGGCAGCTAACCAGAAAAGGCTCCCTTTATTCCCTTTGCCTGCTGCCAATTGGCCACTGCTTCATCCATGCTAAAATCTTTCCTGTAATACCATGGGCTCTTGTACACAGCCTCATGTGTAGTACCTTGTCAAAGGCCTTCTGAAAATTCAAGTACATAACATCCACCAATTCTTCTTTGCCTATCCTGCTTGTTATTTCCTCAAAACAGACCCATCAACTTGGTCCAACAGGTATCCAAAGACAATACTGAAAGAAACCCTTAATGGGATTGTAAACTGGGAGGTTCCACTGACTCATGTGTAGCCTGTCTTTGTCATCCATAGTATGCAATATATAGTCTTGAAGTCTATTCTTGTCAATTTGTGCATGGCTCATGCTAATGATACTAATAAATCAGGGCATTAATCAATTGATCTATCATTGAGGAAGCTGGGTCCGACAAGTTCAAGTGGCTGATGAGGAACCATTCCAGAGACATACTAGTTAGTAAGTTAATTGGTCATTGTAATTGTGATTAGGCTAGGATTCAATCGGGGTTGCTGGATTGTGAAGCCTGAAGGGGGAGAAGGGTATATTCCATGCTGTATCTCAATAAATAAATTAATTAATTAACACTAAGAGAGCAGAATGGGTTTTCACATGTCAGAGTTCAGGGGCAAATCCTGCAATATTGAGCTATGTGTTACATAACGAGAGTTGCTGAAGTCTCACCTCACTCATTAATAACAGAATGTTTCTGAGAAAGCTGCCCAGAACTCGGTCTAGCTGTGGAGTTGCATTTATCCTGTCATCATTTCTTGACCAAGCCCCTGTGGTGCTCCTGTGTTGCAGTTTTATTTATTCCATCCTGGTGTTGGTGTCGGCGGGACTCTACTTGGCTGGTGAGGAGTCCTATCTTGCTGTAATGGTGTTTGCTCTGGTCTTAGGCTGGATAAACACACTATACTTCACCAGGGGTCTGAAGCTAACAGGAACGTACAGCATTATGATACAGAAGGTGGGTGTACTCTTCTACTGAATTTTGGAACATACACACATACTTCCAGAGAAAAGATCACTGGATTAGAACTTGTCTTCCACAAAGACACCAGGTTTCCTCTTGAACTTACCTCCTCTGAACTCTGGCTTCCACCGACCCATGACCCTCTTCCCCATCCTACACCCCTCTCCTTAATCAATGTCCCATAGTTCACTCATTCCATTACATGGCCTTGAAGAATCTATTTTCAGTGAAAACAAACCAATCTTCCTCGCAGAGAGCCATAATCTCAGAGCTAGAACTGAGCTGTTAGAAAACAGTTAAACTTAGAAACACAAGAGATTCTGCAGATGCCAGAAATCTGAGCAAAACACACAAAATGCTGGAGGAACTCAGCAATTCAGGCAGCATCTATGGAGAGGAATAAAGAGTCAACATCTTAGGCTAAGACCTTTCATCAAAACTGGAATTGAAGGGGGAAGAAGTCAGAAGACATCACCAGAATGTTGACTGTTTATTGCTCTCCATAGATGCTGCCTGATCTGCTGAGTTCCTCCGGCATTTTGTATGTGTTAGGTTACCGGTAAAGGAATAACTCTTTTTTCACTCAAGAAAGAGCAATGGAAACCAAGATCATCTTCCCATAATAAGCTATTAAAGTTTGGGATTGGGTGGTGGGGAGAGGGCAATGAAGATATCAAAACTGATAGAACTTTGTTGAGCATGGGTGGTAATAAATGGAGAACATTGAACTGAGGTACAGATCAGCCAAGTCACTGGACAGACTCAAGGAGATGAAGGGACAACTCCTGTTCCTCGAGCTTTCCATAGGCTAGACAACTGATGTCTGATACTCTTGTTCTCTCCTTTACTTCCTGGAGGGACTTGTATTCCTTCTGATGCCTCAGAGTTGAAAAGATTCTTTAATACTTCTCACTGGGAGAGGAGGGCAGGTGAGACAGGAAGAGACTGGAGGAAGCACAGACATTCTGCTGGAGGAATTCACTGGGTCCTGATGCAGAGTTTCAACCTGAAACAGTGACAGTTCCTCTCACACAGGCTGCTCAACCTATTGGGGTCCTCCAGTGGCTACAGTCTTGTGTGCCTGCGGGGTTTGGAGGAAATTGGGCACGTGATGTGAGTGCTGCCTTACACAAGTGCTGTAGGTGAGGTTTAGGAAGTTCAGCTCAGCAGAAAGAAACCATCCTGGGGGGGTGGGGGGTGGCTTCACAGGCAGCTGAAAAGGAGGGAATCACAGAGTCAACATTAGAACATCCAGCAAGTTCAAGGACATTCAGGCAAGTCCTTTACCTGAGGGTTAGCATTCAAACATACAGCAAGTTCAAGGAACGCTGGCAGAGATGACGAAAGAGCAGCAATGGCTGAAATTACTGGAAGCAATTCAGAAGGCATAGGGTATATACATCCCAAAGAGGAAGAAGTAGTCTAAGGGAAAGATGACACAATGGTTGCTAACAAGAGAAGTCAAAGCCAACATAAAAACCAAAGAGAGGGCATATAATAGAGCAAAAATTAGTGGAAAGGTAGAGGATTGGGAAACTTTTAAAAACCAACAGAAGGCAACTTAAAAAGTCATTAAGAAATTAAAGATGGAATACAAAAGTAAACTAGCCAATAATATTAAAGAAGGTACCAACAGTTTCTTTAGATACATAAAGTGTAAAAGAGAGGTGAGAGTAGATATCAGACGGCTGGAAAACAATTCCGCTGAGGTAGTAATGGGGGGCAATATTTTCACAAAACAAGATCACAAGACAAAGCAGCAGAAGTAGGCCATTCAGCCCATCGGGCCTGCTCCGCCACTCCACCATGAGCTAAACTATTCTCCCACCTAGTTCCAATTTCCAGCTTTTTCCCCATATCCCTTGATGCCCTGACTAACTAGATACCTATCAATCTCCTCCTTAAACACCCTCAATGATCAGGCCTCCACAGCTGTATGTAGCAATGAATTCCATAAATCAATCACCCTCTGGCTAAAAAAATTTCTCCTCATCTCTGTTTTAAATGGGTACCCTCTAATTCTGACCTCTTGTCTTGGACTCACCCAGCAGGTAAACAGCCTTTCCACATCTACTCTGTCCAACCCTCTCAACATTCGAAATGTTTCTAAGAGATCTCCTCTCATTCTTCTGTACTCTAATGAATACAGTCCAAGAGCCAACAAATGCTCCTGATATGTTAGCCCTTGCATTCAGTCTTCACTGTGAACAATATGAGCAGTATGGTGGGAGTTTCAGGTGTCAGGGGCATGATGTATGCAAAGTTACCATAACTGGAGAGACGATTCTTGGGAAACTGAAAGGTCTGAAGGTAGATAAGTCACCTGGACCAGATGTGTACACCCCAGGATTCTGAAAGAGGTGGCTGAAGAGATTGTGGAGGCATTAGTAATGATCTTTCAGGAATCACTAGATTCTGGAGTGGTTCTGGAAGACTGGAAAATTGCAAATGTCACTTCACTCTACAAGAAGGGAGAGAGGCAGTAGAAAGCCAGTTACTCTGACCTCAGTGGTTGGGAAGATATTGGAGCTGATTATTAAGGATGAGGTCTCAGGGTACTTGGAGGCACATGATAAAATAGGTCATAGTCAGCATGGTTTCCTCAAGGGAAAATCTTGCCTGACAAATCTGTTGGAATTCTTTGAATAAATACCAAGCAGGAGAGTCAGTTGATGTGTACTTGGATTTTTGGAAGGCCTTTGACGAGGTGCCACACATGAGGCCACACAAGCTACAAGCCCATGATATTACAGGAAAGATTCCAGCATGGATAAAGCAGTGGCTAATTGGCAGGAGGCAAAGAGTGGGAATAGGGGAAGCCTTTTCTGGCTGGCTGCCAGTGACAAGTGGTGTTCCACATGGGTCTGTGCTGGGACCGATTCTTTTTATGCTATATGTCATTGATTTGGATGATGGAATTGATGACTTTGTTGCAAAGTTTGCAGACAATATGGAGATAGGTGGAGGGTCAGATAGTTTTGAGGATGTAGAGAGACTACAGAAGGACAGACAGATTAGGAGAATGAGTAAAGAAATGGCAGATGGAATTCAGTGTTGGAAAGTGTATGGTCATGCACTTTTGTAGAAAAAATGAAAAGATTGACTATTTTCTAAATGGAGAGAAAACAAAAAAAAACTGAGGAACAAAGCTTCTTTGGAATCATTGTGCAAGATTCCCTAAAGGTTAATTTGCAGGTTGAGTCTGTGGTGAGGAAGGCAAATGTACTGTTAGCATTCATTTGAAGAGGACTAGAATATAAAAGCAAGGATGTAATGTTGAGACTTTATAAAGCACTGGTGAGGCCTCACTTGGAGTATTGTGAGCAGTTTTGGGCCCCTCATCTTAGAAAGGATGTGCTGAAACTGGAGAATGTACAAAGGAGGTTCACGAAAATTATTCCAGGTTTGAACGGCTTGCAACTTAAAGAACATCTGATGGCTGTGGGCCTGCATTCACTGGAAATCAGAAGAATGAGGGGTGACCTTATTGAAACCTATCGAATGGTCAAAACCTTGATAGAGTGGATGTGGAGAGGATGATTCCTAGGATGGGAGGGTCTAAGACCAGAGACACAGCCTCAGAATAGAGAGACATCGATTTAGAACAGAGATGAAGAGGAATTTCTTTAGTCAGAGGGTGGTGTATCTGTGGATTTCTTTGCCACAGGCAGCTGTGGATGGCAAGTCCTTATGTATATTTAAGGCAGAGGTTGATAGATTCTTGATTGGTCGGGGTGTGAAGGGAGACAGGGAGAAGGCATAAGATTGGGGCTAAGGGGAAGATTGGATCAGCCATGATGAAATGGTGGAGCAAGCTTGATGGGCCAAATGACCTAAATCTGCTCCTATATTTTATGGTCTTACATGCAGGCAAGTCCTTCACCTGAGGGTTAGCATTTGAACATTCAGCAAGTTGAAGACACTGAGTCACATCCATGCACCGCGAGCCGTCCCCATTCCCCTCCGTTTAATTTCACTGTGATCTTTTCACTTCCATTTTCTGATAAGTTGCCTTCTCCTTTCAGATTCTGATTAAAGATCTTTTCCGGTTCCTTCTCGTCTATGTACTATTCATGATTGGTTTCACGTCAGGTTTGTAACAATAAGCACAGTATTATCTTGCTATGGGTATTGACTGGGGATATTGGGGCGGAGGGTTTGGGGAGAGGGCAGAAGTGGGTGTGAAATGATATGACAAATAGAAATTCACAAACAAAGTGAATCTGCAAATGCTGGAAATCTAGCACAACACAGACAAAATGCTGGAGGAACTCAGCAGGTCAGTCAGCATCTGTGGAACAGACTGCACAGTCGACGTTTCGGGCTGAAACAAGTCATCACTCATCCTCTAAATGGAATTAATTTCCAAGGTCCAGTGCTTACTGCTCCTGCATAAGGGATATGATTGATTGGCTGTCTGTTGTATCCGACAATGACAATCAGCAGCTCTGTTGTGTATAAGAGAAGATGAGAACTGCACAAAGAAACCTCAGGAGTTTTTAAAGTGGAAAAGCTGTTGCAGCGGGGCAGTTCTGGTCTCCTGAACTTAGAAATCTAAGTCCAGTGATGTGAGTAACTGGGAGCTTGCTTGGTTGTGGTGGATGACCATGACTTCCTCTATGCCCTGGGGATGTAAAATGTGTTTAATACTCCTGACTGGATACACCTCTAATTTTTTTTATAAAGTGGCGTAGAGCAATGCTCTGATCAGGAAATATTTAGATGGCCTGAAGACCATGTGGCACTTTAAATGTTTTTTTTTGTAATATGCATGTAATGAATATTTAGAATGAGAATTAAAAGTCACTTTTATTTTATTTATTAATTGAAGGGTATAATGAAATACAATACAACAAAGAATATCTTTCACATTTTGTAAACTTTTAAACCTGTTAATAATGAGCTACTCACTTCCAACTATATCAAGGGAAAAGTTGAATAGGTTTGGAATTGCTTTCCCTGGAGAGTAGGAGAATGAGGGGAGATTTCACAGAGGTTTACAAAATCATGAGGGGTATAGACAGGGTAAATGAAAGCAGGCTTTTTCTTCTGTGGCTAGGTGAGACCAGAACTAAAGGCCAAGGGTCAAGGGAGAAAGGTGAGATATTTAAGGGTGATATTGAAGGTCACCTTCAGAGGGTGGTGAGGGTGTGCAAGGAGCCGATGGTCACTGCAGGTTTGACTGTACGTGTAAGGAAGCTTGGATAAGTAGATGGATGGGAGGGGTATGGTCCACGTGTGGGTCGATGGGATGAGGGAGAATAGCATTTTGGCATGCATTAGGTGTGCCTATTCTGTCTTGTAGCACTCTATGACTCTAAAAGGGAAAATATAATACAGACCTTCCGTGCCTCTGAATGAAAGATGTTTTATTTAACCCCAGACTGGCTGTGCTATCCCAGAGTAAATATTAGAAATGATAATGATGTGCCAACTTGAACTTCTGTTGCAGCACTTGTCTCACTGTTGATGACTTGTCCCAGTGATGATATCACACTCCAAACATGTGACATAACGTCGGATTCACCAAACTGCACAAGTTCAACGTACCCCATCTGTCGGGACAACTTATCATTCAGCAAGTTCCTGCTGGAGCTCTTTCGACTCACCATCGGTATGGGTGACCTGGATGTCATCAACGATGCCAAGTATCCCATTGTCTTCGTCATCCTCCTGGTCTCCTACATCATCCTGACCTTTGTGCTGCTGCTCAACATGCTAATTGCTTTAATGGGCGAAACTGTGGGCCAAGTGTCCAAGAAGAGCAAACAAATATGGAGGCTTCAGGTAGGTTGGATGGAAACGGGCAATAAACAGGGTTCCTATTGTGAGGGAGTCTAGAGCCAGAGGACACAGCCTCAGGATAAAGGGACATCCATTTACAATGGATATGAGGAGAACTGTCTTTAGTCAGAGGATGGTGAATCTGTGAAAGTCAGTTCATTTGGAAAACTTAAGGCAGAAGTTGACAGATTCTTGATGAGCCAGGGCATGAAGGGTTACAGGGAGAAGGTGGGAGATTGGGGCTCCGAGGGAAATTGGATCAGCCATGATGAAATGGCGGAGCAGACTCGATGGGCAAAATGGCCTAATTTCTGTTCCTATATCTTACAGTCCGTCCTCTTATTTGGATATGTACATTGGAATAGGAGAGGAAAGTGGGCCATAGGAGAAAGGGAAGGAGGAGGGGATCCAGGAGAAGGTAATAGGGAGGTGAAAAGAGATGAGGCCAGAGTGGAGAATAGAAGAAGAGGGAAGGGGGAGGGGGAGGAGGAGGGGGAGGGAATTTTTTTTTCCCGGAAGGATAAATCGATGTTCATGCTATCAGGATGGAATATTGTTCACATTACCAACCAGCACATCGAACACTAATCTGGGGGCAGCCCACAAGTACCGCCACACATTCAGATGCTAACCAGGCATTCCTGATCCCACCATCTCTTGCTGCAGCTCAGTGTGTAGACTCTTTGCCCTGGAAGTATTTATAACCTCCTATACGTTGAATGATACTGACTGTCTAAAGGTGCCTTCTTTCCGTCAGGACTAAACTGATACCCCATCTGCTGCCTGGGGTGCAGATAGGAGATAACCATGGCATGGCTTTGAGGAGAAACAAGGGGGTTAGCCAGTAGTTTTAGTTACTGAACAAATCATTTGGCTGTTTTTCTAACAATGCACATGTGGATGCGTTTCGTACATCATTGGCTGTAAAGCAGTGTGAGAGTCATGGGAGGGATGAGAACTGTTGCCACAGAAATGCAAGTCTTGTGCATTTCCTTTCATTCCTTTCCCTACTCCCTACTTTTAAAGAAATAGGAACTGGAAGTTCACCAAAGAGCCTGAATAAGTAGTGAAAAGAGGGAAGAGATATTTGTCTAAATTGCCACATGCATGTTGTTTGCATCAAATCAAATCAGCGAAGGTTGTGCTGGGGGCAGAATACAAGTGTAATCTCGTTTCTGGCACTAACACAGTGTGGCCACAACTTACCAACCCTGACGTTACAAGTTCAAAGTTCTGAGTCTTATTTGAACTGAGGTGTGAAAGTTCTGACACATCACCACATACAACCCTGAGATTCTTTTTCTGCAGGCATACTCAGCAGATTTATAGAACAGTAACTGTAAACAGGATCTGTAAACATCAGGAACTGTAAACAGACTGTGCAAATGTAGATAATAAATAGCAATAAACAGTGAGCATGAAATAACAAGATAAAAGAGTCCTTAAATGAGTGTAGTTATCCCCCTTTGTTCAAGAGCCTGATGATGGAGGGGTAGTAAATGTTCATGAACCTGGTGGTACGAGTCCTGAGGCTCTTGTACCTTCTACCTGATGAGCATGGCCTGGGTGGTGAGGATCTCTGATAATGGATGCTGCTTTTCTGCAGCAGTGTTTCATGTAGATGTGCTCAATGGTTGGGAGGGTTTTGCTTGAGATGTACTGGGCTGAATGTAGGATTTTCTGCTCAAAGGCATTGGTATTGCCATACCAGGCCAGTCAGCACTCTTTCCACCGTTCATCTCTTGTACGTTTATGGAATGTGGGAGGAAGCTAGAGCACCTGGAGAAATCTCACTGCTTTCGTGGGGAGAATGTACAAACTCCTGACGGACAGTGGCGCGAATTGAACTTCAATTGTTGTGTATGTGATATTTCAATAATAATTGAGTAATCTTGTACATATATTGATTACACAAGCATTGATTAGGCATTCTTGTTCATTTAAACAAATAATTATGGGTTATATGTAAAAATACGTGAATTGCATACGTCATCACACCACCACGTGATACGTGTGCGCCTTGCTTAAAGTAAAGACGAAGGGACACCTGTATTCTCAAACTCTCCTCTCTTCCTTAGAATTACTTTAATGTTTTCAAGTAACGCCAATCTTTCAGCCAGTGCTGTGGTGGTAACTGATGCGTTGGAGGAAGAGAGAGATGGAAGTGAAGAGAGGGAGAGTATGAAGAAGTGGGAGGAATGAAGGAGGAATGAGTAAAGGAAGCAGACATTTGGCAGTAGGGAGTAAAAGAGAAGAGGCGAAGGAGGTGGATAAACTGTGTATGGTTGCCTAAACGCCGTGCTACATGAAACTGATCAAAATGAGATTGTCAAAGTAACACTTATTATTTATTCTTGACAGTGGGCTACAACAATTCTGGACATTGAGAGATCATTCCCCGTATTCCTGAGGAAAGCATTCCGCTCCGGAGAGATGGTTACTGTGGGAATCAATTCTGATGGTACTCCAGATCGTAGATGGTGCTTCAGGTGTGAAAGAACTGAGAGTATTGCCTTCCTTTCCACAATACCACTGTAGTGGCTACTCGAACAACCTAGAGACCAAGCATAGGGGGTGGGATTCATCCTGTATGACCTGCTCTCCAATCCAATAACAAGTTACAAGGTCTTAAGAAATAGGAGCTGCAATAGATCTTTCAGTTTCTTGACCCTGCTCCATCATTCAATAAAATCTTGACTGTTCCAATTCAGCACAGTGGCATTGTGGTTAGCACAACGATTTACAGTTCTGGTGACCCGAGTTCAATTCTCACCGCTGCCTGTAAGGAGTTTGTACTTCCACCCCGTGACCGCAGGGGTTTCCTCCAATGCTCTAAATTCCTCCCACAGTCCAAAGACGTACCAATTGGTAGGTTAAGTGGTCATTGTAAGTTGTCCCGTGTTTAGGCTCAGATTAAATTGAGGAGTTGCTGGGTGGTGTGGCTCGAAGGACTTATCCACTGTATTTCAATAAGTTAAATAATGAAAGCTACAAAGTCGTGAAGGCAGGTATACAGGTGTTCCTCCTCCCCCCTTTACAAAGGTAACATGAACTTCTAAATTATATCAGGGTAATTCCAAAATTATATTTATATTACAGGTGTTCCTTTCTCCCCCCCCTTTACAAAGGTAGAGTGTTCCTATGAAACCTTTCTTAAGCCGAAATGGCGTAAAGCGAAGAACCATTAACTTAAATGGGAAAAATTTTTGTAAAAGCAAAAATCCTCTTTGTAATCCAAAAACAGGTTACTAATGTTAGTCTTTTGTAAAAGCGAAGTGGCATAAAGCAAACATTCCTAAAGTGGGGGACACCTGTATAGGGTTGAGTGGGATCCGAGATGGAATGGTGGAGCAGACTTGGTGGGATGAATTACCTAATTCTGCTCCTGTCTCTTATGTCTCATGGTCTAAGTTGAAGAATATATTTGATCCTTTGTCAAGAAAATAGTGAAGCATACAATCTTGAGGTGATAAAAACTAACGAAACTAACAAAATAAGCAGTCTTAGTGTCTTAAATGTACTCAAGCTTTCTTCAATGTAATTAAACATAACTAAGTGAAGTTAAGTGATTTTAGATGTGATTAAGTGGTCAACAAAAAGGATATCAGCCTGGCTCACTTCCATAAAGCATGAATATGTAACTAAACTCTTCGCTTTTACCTCACCTCCACCCATGTGACTAACTATCCTAATACACACACAACTCAGAACACAACACAGAATGCAGAACACAACTCAGAACACAATGCAGAACACACACAGAGAGATGCCTCCTACAACCACTTCCTGTTTACGCTGCTGCTCAGCAAGACCCCGCTTCCAGACGCTGTGTGCATTTTGCAGATAGTCAACCAGCAAGCTGTCCCGCAAGCACTTCGGTTTTCTTCTATCTCCCAACGATGTGGTGCTGGATTTATCGGTTGTGGTAAATTGGCCCAAGGGCATGTGAGTAGCAGGAGGACTGGAGAGAGTTGATAGGCATGTGAGCTTACTGGGAATGAACAGGGTGTAGTAGTAAGCAAGAGACACGATCAGAACTTGGAGCGGGGTCTTGAAACCATGAACATTACCTCTCTACTTTTTTTTGCACTGCCTATTTAACTACTATATATGTATATAAATGTTTGAAAAACAGGGTATGTCTTACACAGTGAATGGTAGGGCACTCAGGAGTGTGGTAGAACAAAGGGATTGGGGAATACAGCTCCATCATTCGTTGACAGCGGTGTCACAGGTAGACAGGGTCATAAAGAAAGCTTTTGTCATCTTGGCCTTCTTAAAGCAAATATTGAGTATAGGACATGGGCTGTTATGCTGAGGCCCAATTTGGAGTATTGTGAGTAGTTTTGGTCACCCACCCACAGGAAAGATGTCAATAAGATTGAAAGAGCACAGAGAAAATTTACAAGGATGTTGCCGGGCCTGGAGGATCTGAGTTATAAGGAAAGATTGAATAAGCTAGAACTTTATTCTTTGGAATGTAGAAGATTGAGAAGTGATTTGATAGAGGTATACAAAATTATGAGGGGTATAGACAACGTAAATGCCAGTGGGCTTTTTCCACTGGAGTTGAATGGGACTACAACCAGAGGTGGTGGGTTAAGGGTGAAAGGTGAAAGTTTAAGGGGGACACGAAGGGAAACTTCTTTGCTCAGAGGATCGTGAGTGTGTGGAATGACCGGCCAGCACAAGTTCTGTATGTGAGCTCGATTTCAATGTTTAAGAGAAGTTTGGGTAGGTACATGGATGGTAGGGCTATGGGCTGGGTGTAGGTTGATGGGACTAGGCACATTAAATGGTTTGGCATGGACTAGTCTGGCTGAAAGGACTTTCTGGGCTGTTCATTTCTATGACTGTAAGCGGTGAATGGGATTGTACTGGGAGTTGGCATAATTTCAATGGGCCAAATGGTCTCCTATATCAGAGGAAAGAAAAACAAATATCCTCAATGCACTTTTTTGATTCAGGTGTGCAGCACCTTATTCATACTGTGGCAATGGGATGTAAACAGCTCAGTGTCCCATGTTGTAGCTGGATTTTAAATTACAGCAGCTTCTGCACCCTGTGTCTCTTCTCCTGCAGTTACCATGACATCTGTCTCTATATGTATTCCAGGGTGGATGAGGTTAACTGGTCTCACTGGAACCAAAACGTTGGCATTATTAATGAAGACCCCGGCAGGAATGATATCTACCAATATGACAGTGGCTTAAACCAAACCATGGGCCGTCTGCGCCGAGGTGAGTGGGGATTACATCACAACATAAACTTCACATGTAAATTACTGAAATCTGGGCAACTGGCATCAGGGATCTGCGGACACAGGTGTCCTTATGGATTCTGTATGTCCCACAAGTAAATGGGGAATTGTTGACAGTGCTGAAGAGAGTTTGGTCCGCCTATGGACAAAAAGAGGAAATACTGAACTGGTCAGGGTGAGATGGGCAGAACTTCTGCCTGTCATCCATCTGTGATTTTGGCTGTGTATTTCCTCTCTCCCTTTCTCCTCTCTCCTCTCTCTCTCCCCCTCTCTCCAATGGACTAGTTGTGTAAGCTTTTGTTGTTGCTGATTAACTGGACTCTGAAAACTCAGCTACATCTTATTTACTTGTGCACAAGGAGAACAGCCCGGCCCCTGTCACCGCACTGTTCTGAACAGAGAAATGCCATTTTTATACAGAACTGACGAGCAGTTACAGATATTGATCATTTGGTAAAGTGTGTATGTTCAGATTCCTTATTTGCAAGATCAATCACCGTTCACAATACAGATTTAAAAGTCAATAGAAACTACAAGCTAACAACATATGATTCTTTAAAGTTAATAAAGTCAGATGGTGTGTCTTCTTTGCATCTTTTTGTTACATCCTAATCTTGCCTTCGTTTGCCAAATGGTTCCGGTCCCCTGCAGTGCAGAAGGGAAGCTTTGTCCTTCAAGGACCTTCCTTCGCTAGGCTGACTACACACAATACCCTTGCCTGGACATTACCTTAACCCTCACCGTGTTGCAAATGCCACTCTTTCAGTCTCAGTGGGCCCTTGTCCAGACAGACAGACATACTTCATTGATCCCGAGGGAAATTGGGTTTCGTTACAGTCGCACCAACCAAGAATAGTGTAGAAATATCGTAATATAAAACCATAAATAATTAAATAATAAGTAAATTATACCAAGTGGAAATTAGTCCAGGACTAGCCTATTGGTTCAGGGTGTCTGACACTCCAAGGGAGGAGTTGTAAAGTTTGATGGCCACAGGCAGGAATGACTTCCTATGACGCTCAGTGTTGCATCTCGGTGGAATGAGTCTCTGGCTGAATGTACTCCTGTGCCTAACCAGAACATTATGGAGTGGATGGGAGACATTGCATTCTGGGTTAGAGATATCCCATTCCACGACAGGCACTGTTGCCTCAAACTGACCTCGTAACCACCGGGAGTCTAAAAGAAAAGGAGCTGCCAGGCGAAGCTTAGATGCTCGTGATTTAGCGAAAGTTGCATCCTCACCAGTACTGGAACTGGTCATGAAACTGCTTTATGTTCCCAGGCCTTGATGAAATGAAAGCTGTTGGGGATTCACAATATACACCCATGGGTTCTTCTTCCCCTGCCCCCCCACATCTTATAATCTAAGTCTTTGGTACCATTGGAATAGGACTGATTTTTAGAAGAATTTGTTTGTGTAGGTCACACATGCTCCTGATTGCAAGATGGACACTGAATTTATGCCCAAGGCATCACAGCCCCTGCTTTGCCAAAGAATAAAGAAACCTTCAAAAGTTCAGGTCTAACCTGAAATAGCCACTGCTGATAATGTAATTGGACTTGAAAACAAAAGCCTAAATTTTTCCCTTAAGGACAGTGACTCCAGCATTGCTCAGATGAGCAAGGGGTTTATAAGTCAGCCCTTGGGCAGTTGTACATTTGTTAGAGCTTCTGTAGTGCTCTTGAAAGTCCCTGTTCTCCTTATGAGGACGATCCGTTGCGTACAATAGAATTCTCTGTATTAAAACTTCTAAAGGTCTGCCAGATGCCAGCGCAACGAACTTTAAAAAAAAGCCAGCTCATAATAAAAGTTCATTTATTATGGGGGATTTATTAAATCTGCCCTTATCTGTAAAGTTTTAGTGAGGTTGCTGTGTACGGAGCATTGAAACTGATCTCATTGATGAACACTGCTTTTTCCATTCACTTAGATCGCTGGTCAACTGTGGTTCCTCGAGTTGTAGAGCTGAATAAAGGTTCCCGGCCTGACGATTATGTGGTCAGAATGGAGCATGTTCCCATGGAAAGGAAGTATGGATACAACAATTTACACCAAAATAGCCATGGGAGGAAGGATGAAACTCATATATAAATTATGGCTAGCGTGTACTTTGTTTTATGATGGACTAATGAAGCCAGAGTCAAATCAAAAACTAGATAGCGTCTCTTGCATTTTCCATTGGTTGCTACAAAATACACACTGTTCTTTGCCATGATTTGTAAACGGTTCACAACTCTTCCATGTATCTTGGAGGTATTCATTGTCCACCCAAGACTGTTGGTGACGTTATTTGTCATCCTACTCAAGCCCTTCTGGGTCCAGTGCCTGGATGAACTGTGAATCTCTCCAAGCCCGTGGATCCATGATGGAATGTAATAATGGCACAGACAATATAAAAACGTAAGAAATAGAAACAGGTCCTTCGTGTGTTCCGATTAAGTTCCTGGCTGACCTATTTACCTCAGTGTTACTTTCCTGCACTTAGCCCCAATCTCTCAATTCCCTTAATATCTAAAAACCTGTCAACATCTTTTAAAATAGATTTTGTTACAGAGTTCTGGGTGAAGAAATTCCTCCTTGTCTTTGCCTTGAGAAAAGTTTATGAGTTGGAAACTTTATAATCTCTCATATCTTGGGCAAAAGTTTGATGGAAACTGGGTGATTTTGGTAACAGATGTCCCAGCCATTTTTTTCCAGTGTTTCTGCTGAATTCATCCTGAAAAATTGGGTAAAAAATTGTTATTGGAAGTCTTTATAATCCTAAGTGCAGTTTTTAAACAGATCTTCTGGTGGGAGTCTTGCACTGTGATTTTGATTCCTACAATGCATTATACAGGTCACTTAAACTGTGTTATAATTTATTATATCTGAATGAAAAGGAGAACCTCATGGCATCAGAAGAGGTAAAAATTTTCTGTGCAAAATAACAGCATTTAAATAAGTATTGATGCTTTTCATCTTTCTTAATTGTTTTGTTCTAAAGTCTTTATATTACATTTTCTATACCTGGAATTTTCAAGGTACCTTACAGAAAGGAAGGTGCTGTGTTTGCAGGATCCCTGGTCTCAGTAGCAGATACTTGGATCATGGATAACATGATTCAGAATGACTCATGAGCCAGCTCTCTCACTGTCCAGGGTAATCTATGGTGGTTAACTGGACGGTCCCATTGGGACCTGACTTTGTGTTAAGCTTGGTTGGGTCCTCAGCTGTTTGGTCTCAGGACAGATCAGGCTGGCAGTGACCATCTTGATAAATGGAGAGACTCTTGCCTAAGGGTTGGGGAGCAAGCTTCAAAACGTAAAAACTTAACGGAGCACCAATGGCTTGAGAGGGTCACATTGCACACTGAGTTCACGGGATGTGATCATTGGTGAGGAATGTATTGGGTGAGCAGCTAAAACAGGGTCCCCAGTCTTGGATCAGGATGTAATTATGTATCTGAGCTGATCTGTAATTTTCAGGAACAAAATCCTTGTTTGGTCTAAACTTGTCATTGTATATTTGGCATGTGAATTGTATTACTGGTGACAAATGTTACATTTACAATGTTGGGAAAGAATAGAGTCTGAAAATAGAAATCACATTTTAACCTTTTCCAGAATTACAGCAAGACCTTTTTTGGGCTGAGAAATACACAATCTACATAGAACATTGAACAGCACAGCACAGAAAAGGCCATTAGGCCCACAATGCTAAAAAGCTGATTGATAACACTCAAACATTAATCCCTCCTACCTACATCATATCCATATCCCTCCATCTTCCTTACATCCATCTGCCTATCCAAGCATCTCTTAAAAGTTTTTAATGTAATTGCCTCTACAACCCTTTTTATGCTATGGACCCCTATTATTGACCGAGGAGTCAGTGGATCCCAGGTTGGGAATTCCTGATCTAGAGCAATGCTGATGGGTTGATAGAAACCTCCTGAGACTCAAACTCTTTGGGAAACTCTAGGAAGGTTTTTAAGTTCCAGGTTACCTTCGGAGTAAATAATTCTGATTCATTAATTTTGCCCAAGTCACTGTTATGGTCTTCGAGATTCAGAGCACAGGGGCAATCATTACCATTGGGCATAAATTAGCTTCTCTACCTGCTGTCACAGTGCTGCTCCTTTTAGCTGAGTTGTGCCCAGACCAACAACCGCGCCTTATTGCTCTGTGATATGTCAGGACTGTTCAGTATGATGGAACTTTCTACCATTGTCAATTTCCAACTAATGAGAAAAGGATTACTCCCACTGAGTCTTGGCTGGTCATTTGGGATGCAGCCAAGTGCCCAAGTCCTTGAGTTACCCTCTATTTCCAGGGAGTGCAGGATAAATACGAACAGTTATCAATCGCGCCAGGTCTGACTGGTCCAGAGTGAGCACAGCTATCTGTGCAAGTGTTTATTTAAAAAATAAATCTAATAAAGATATGTTTGTAAACCCAGGAATAACTTCAGTGTAATGTATATTACCATATGTAGAGAATATGAACTAAAATGTTTATATTTGCATAATAGAAAATACATATTGATAATTACACTCAGTGGCCACTTTATTAGGTACAGGAGGTTCCTGTATATTTTTGGTCTGCTGCTGTTGCCCATCCACTAGGTTCACTGTGTTGAGCAACCAGAAATGCACTTCCGCACATCACTGTTGTATCATGTGGTTATTTGAGTTACTATCACCTTTCTGTCAGCTTGAACCGATCTGGCATTCTCTTCTGATCTCTCATCAACAAAGCATTTTCACCCACAGAACTGCCGTTGACTGGATGATTTTTGTTTTTCTCATCTTTCTCTGTAAACTCTAGAGCAGGGGTTTCCAACCTGGGGTCCACAAACTCCTTGCTTAATGGTATAGGTCCATGGCATAAAAAAGGTTGGGAACCCCTGTGATAGAGACTGTGGTGCATGATAATCCCAGAATATCAGCAGTTTCTGATGTGGTCAAACCAACAATCATTCCGTGGTCAAAGTTACTGTTCCCCATTCTGAAGGTTGGTCTGAACAACAACTGACCCTCTTGACCATGTCTACATGCTTTAATGCATTGAGTTGCTGCCTCGTGATTGGCTGATTAGATATAGGTGTACCCAATCAAGTGACCACTGAGGGTATATAGTGGCACTCAGATCTTTTGCATCATAATTAGATACATCTTATGTTATTGGATTGTAGTATAATGCTTCATAGTCACCATGCAACAGTGTCTAACTTGGCTGTTCCTTAACTCACTAGTGGATATTTGGGCTCACAATTTAAGAGGATTATTTTCATAACCAACAGATGGAGAAAACTGGTTGCCCTTTCATTTTTAAGTGTACTTTATGCAGTTTCTTTGCAGGTTGAATAACAATATATGTTGGAGGGGACAATTCTTTCCCTGAAACTGAATGAAATACTTACTGCCAGTGCAACAGAACCTTAAGTAAGATGCTGGAGGAACTCAGCTAGTCAGGAGGAAAATGGAAAGCTGATATTGAGGTCCTTCACCTGTCCATTTCCCTCCAGATTTAGCCTGTTCTGATGAATTCTTCTGAAGTCTTGTCTGACCATAAGGCATTAGAGCAGATTCAGGCCATTTGGCCCATCGAGCCTGATCCCTCTCAGCCCAATTTGTTTGACCTTTGGCTTGTCTCAATGCCGTTTGTTATTTCTGATTCCAGCATCTGCTGACTCTTGTGTCTCTCTGGTGTGGTGGGGCAGGGTAGGGCTGTTAATTAGGCACAGGAATGGCCAGCACTCTATTTGCACAGCTAGTCCACACACTACCCTCTTGGCCAGAATCCTTGTGGTTTTATCATTTACCCTCATCACTTACAAATGGATGGAGTTTACAATGCCAGTTGGTATTGGTATTAAACTGTCGAACTGGGGGTGTGTCAGACATCACTACAGCACAGAAACTAGATCTTCAGCCCTTCTAGTCCATGCTGAACCATTTAAACTGCCTAATCCCATCAATCTGCACCTTGGCCACAGCCCTCCACACCATTCCCATCCATGTACCAATCCAAACTTCTCTTAAATACTGAAATCAAGCAGCACTTCCACTGACAGCTTGCTTCACACCCTCAGTGTGAAGTATTTCACATTTCACCCTACCCTATGACCTCTAGCTCTAGTCCTTGAAGGGACCACGGGAAGTTGCTCAAAATAAATGTCCCAAAGAACTGATCAATATTTTGCTTGTTGGATTTGGATGTAGAATTACGTCTCTCCTGTTACCCAGCACAATGCCATCTGAACCCCAGCCTGTGAGGCAGTTTGCAATGGCAGAATAGCAACGTGACTTGCCTGCATGATCCTGAGGGGCAGCTTAAGAAAAGAGCATGTCACTGAGACTCAGATCTCATGGTTAGGAATCAAGTGCGTTCTACACTCGGGTGGCTCATTGTACACCCCAACTTAAAGTTAGACTTTGAGAAGAAATCCACAGATCCCAATGGCTCCCAACATGACCGTTTGGAGTACAATATGTGATATGGAAAATCAGAATCAGGATCACAATCTGGTTTAACAACACCGGCATGTGTTGTGAAATGTGTTGTTTTGTGCCAGCAGTATATTGCAATACATCATTATAAAAACAATAAATGATAATAATATATATTAAACAGGCAATAAGAAATATATATACATTAACTAAGTAGTGCAAAAGGAGTGGAAAAAAAGTGAGGTAGTGTAACTGGATTCATTTTCCATTCAGAAATCTGACATCAGATGGGAAGAAGCAGTTCTTGAATTGCTGAGTGTATGTCTTAAGGGTCCTGTACCTCCTCCCTGATGCTAGCAATGAGAAGAGGGCACGGCCTGGGTGATGGGGGTCCTTAATGATGGATGCCGCCTTTTATAGGCATCGCCTTTTGGAAGAGTACTACGA
Organism: Hypanus sabinus; assembly: GCF_030144855.1. Taxonomy (NCBI): domain Eukaryota; kingdom Metazoa; phylum Chordata; class Chondrichthyes; order Myliobatiformes; family Dasyatidae; genus Hypanus; species Hypanus sabinus. The sequence goes on along the minus strand of NC_082718.1, from coordinate 75,596,836 downwards.
GGGGGGTGATTGATAAGTTCGAGGCCCAAGGTAGAAGGAGTCAATTTTAGAAAACCTAGCACATTTATTTTTCAACACGGTCCCCTCCTACATTTACACACTTAGTCTAGCGGTCGTGGAGCATACGGATCTTGGACCTTCAGAAAGTGTTCACAGCGGGGTGATTGATAAGTTCATGGCCTAAGGTAGAAGGAGATGAGTTATACAGCTCTTGTTACATGCACATGCAGTTCAACTCTTTGAGTGATTATGCAGAAAGTTTGAAGTTAATAACTCATCTCCTAGCTTAGGCCACGAACTTATCAATCACCCCGATGTATTATTAACTGAAGATCTATTAACTTCAAACTTTCTGCATAATCACTCAAAGAGTCGACCTGCATGTACATGTAACGAGAGCTGTATAACTCATCTCCTTCTACCTTAGGCCATAAACTTATCAATCACCCCTACTGTGGACACTTTCTGGAGGTCCAAGATCCGTATGCTCCACGACTGCTGGAGTGTAAATGTAAGAGCTTAAATTTAAATGTGCTAGGTTTTCTAAAGTTGACTCCTACCTCAGGCCACAAACTTATCAATCACCCCTCGTATAATATGGATTTCAAGGGCTGTAAAGAACTAACAAGAAGTAGCATCTTTTCTATTTTATTTGAATGTTTTGTTCCTCTTTACACTTTAATAGTTGATGCCTGAAGCAACATGGACCAAGATAAGCGCAAGAAGGATAGGTAAACACAATCGTTCTTTGTCAAAAGTACTGCTCTCTGTGGTATTAGACCATTCTCCATGTTGAGGTCATATCTGAACTTGCATTTACAATGTCTAATCAGCCCGTTCAGTTCACAGGTCCGTGTGTCCTGTCTATGCTCTCCACGTTTATGCTTCTTTATTTAACCGATCGCTCTCTCCATTCCTTTCTCCCTTCTATGGTTATTTTGCTGTTGGTTGGACTCCTAAGGAAGCTGCACTTTCTTTGAAATTGCACTTATGTGCTGGGCCCAGGACAGATCCTCTGAAATGATAACGCTGACAAGTTTAAGTTGCTGACCCTCTCCACGTCTGATCCTTTCCATTCCGATCTACCTTCTCTGGTTATCTAGCTGCCGGTTAAATGCAGGATTGTGTAGATTTCAAGAGCTTTTGCCAAGGCTTGGGGCTCTGGGGAAAGCCAAACTGATGTTTTAGTTCCTCTAAAGTGCAGCACAGACTGATTGTGAAGACAGTACGGATTATTTATTTTCTAGCCACTCGCTCTGGGCCTGTTCTCGCTGGAATTTGGTGGGGGGGGGGGGGTGATCTCTTTAAAACTTATCAAATGTTGAAAGGCCTAGATAGAGAGGGTGTTTCCTACAGAGGGGGAGTCTAGAATCAGAGGGCATTGCCTCAGAATACAAGAGCACCCTTCAGAAGAGAGAAGAGAGGAATTTCTTCAGCCAGAGGATGGTGAATCTGTGGTATTCATTGCCACAGATGGCTGTGGAGGTCAATTCATTGAGTATATTTAAAGCAGAAGGTTCTTGATTAGTCAGGACATCAAAGGTTACGAGGAGAAAGCGGCAGAATGGGGCTGAGAGGGAAAATAAATCAGCCACAATGAAATGGCAAAGCAGACTTGATGGGCCAAATGGCCTAATTCTATTCCTATGTCTTATGGTCTTGACTATAACTAGGCCATGCAGCTGGGGAAGCTAACATTCTTTCATCAGTTTCAGTAGATAATTACAAGATTTCACCTTAGCTCCCCTTTGGGAAAGTGTAAATCTAATGTTAGAACTATGATGCACTTGCATGGAATTCGGTCACCCACAAGGGTGGGGATACTGGATCAATTAACATTTGCAAGATTGAGATTATTGTTCATCAATTATTGGAATCAACACGGCACTGAAATTGAGGCACAGGTCAGAGACGATAGAATACTGGAAAGGCATTCTCTGAATAAATTGGTGTTTCATTTAGTATGCCATATATTACTGCGGCAGAACTGATTGAAATAGTCACAGATTTCTAGTACCTCAAATGTTATTTACTTTATCAAAGAAAGTTGCGCTGACACTTACGGTTTAAATTATGTCACTTTAATTGCTGGTTGCTTATGAATATAACTTAACTCACAGAGGAGTTTTCATAATGTAAAACCAATTAAAAGCTAAGTCCTCATGGTCAAATCCAAATGAACATGTGGAACACTTTGCCACTTGTCTTTCGTCAAATATTTCCTTCTTTTTGATCAATTTACATAGAGTCCATAGTGTTACTGTATACAGCACTGAAAAGAGCTATTTAAAGACCAACTAGTCCTTGCTGACCAAGATGCCCCATCCATTGGCCAGAACTTGGCCCATGATCTTCTAAATCTTAGCAATGCAGGTGCCTCCCAGCACATCCTTAGACTGTGTTGGCCGTTGCCGCGAATGAAGCATTTCACTGTACGTTTTGAGGTACATGTGACAAATAAACTTAATCTCTGTCTCTACCTAGTTCAAAATTCAAAGTAAATTTATACCTAAGTACGTATTTGTCACCATATACAATGCCAAGATTCATTTTCTTGTGGGCATACTCAGCAAATCCATAATAGAATAATAACCGTAACAGAATCAATGAAAGACCACACCAATTTAGGCATTCAACCAGCATGCAAAGGACAACAATCTGTGCAAATACAAAAATAAATAAGTAATAATAAATATTGAGAACATGGCTGAAGAATCAGTGAAAGTGAATCCATAGGATGTGGGAACATTTCAACGATGGGGCAAGTAAATCTGAGTGAACTTATCCCCTTTGATTCAAGAGCCTAATGGTTGAGGGTAATAACTGTTCCTGAACTGAAAACGGAAGTGTTAATATTTTGTTACCTAGAAATAAAACTATAATATAAAATGTTAAGATGCATTGCACTGTGGTCTAGATGTATATTGAGGCAAACGTAATATTTACGTATCTACAAGACTGCATGTCTTATCGGTCAGAGCCAAAAGTTGTTGTCCAAAGTATAAAAGGAAATGGCAACTTCAGAACAATGTTACAGCACAGGGTGGAGATATGTCTCTACCAAAGGAGGTGTAAGGTGCTCCTTCCTTCTGTTAGCCTGCAGATTTCCCTTGGGAAAGGTGTAGCACCTACTTAGCCCCCCCAGTCAGGGCCATGTGAAGCCATGGGATCAGTTGGTGGATGGTCGTATGAGCAGCTGGTGCACATCACAAGTCCTGGTTATGCGACCACGGATGCCAGGCAGACAATCTCCGAAGCGTATTGATAATGGCCGGGATCACCAGTCTTGTAAAGACTGCCTGGTAGAAGGCAATGGCCAACCACTTCTGTAGCAAAGTTTGCCAAGAACAATCATGGACAAGATCATGATTGTCATACAACACGGTACGTAATGATGATGATTGACAGCAAAGAAGGCACATTCAATAATTATAATATAGACTTGAACCATTTAGAAAGAATTATTTGAGTTCTCTGTAGAGGTATGTAAATTGCCAAGAGTTTACTTGGTACAGAGCAGCCACCTTGCCCAATCCCGTGTCTATGACGATCTATCTGCACATGAATAGTCCTGGTGATGATAGTCCAGGAGGGCTAGATCTCCGATGCACAATCCAGTCAACAAGTGCACATTTGGATATCAAGTGAGCAGCCAGATCAAATTCACTCAGCAGATTGGCACAGTTTATAATTTTCTGAAATGCTTCAGGTCTTTGTGTGTGGAGAGTCTATTGTGATGAACCTGGACACCAAATGTATATCGAGACAGTTGAATTAATTTCAAAATACCGCATCAATTTTACGATCAAACCTTGTGATTTCACTCTACAAATGTGGTTGGAATTGGAATTTATTTGATAAAGTGATTAATGTTTTAATAGAATCATGGCTTTATCTTATAGAGGTGATGAGGTGAAGTTTATTTTTGGATGAGGTGGTTTAAAGAGCCATGGTAGCGTAGATGTTAGTGCTACACTATTACAGCTTGGGGCATCGGAGTTCAATTCCGTCACTGCTTGTATGCTCCCCCTGTGAGCATGTGGCTTTCCTCCAGCTGCTCTGGTTTCCTCCCATAGTCCAAAGATGTGCTGGCTAGTAGGTTAATTGGTCATTTTAAATTGTCCTGTCATTAGGCTAGGATTGAATAGGTGATTAAATATAACCGGAAATTATGGCGTCAGGCAGCAGAATGCCTGCTTTTCAATGGCTCAGGTTAACAGACTAGTGACTATCATAAGTGATTACTCCTGATTGATTAGGAAATTTGGATTTATTTTAAAGAGCATATTGATTTGTGCTCACTGGATTTATTGATATTGTCACACGTAGCGAGATGCAACTGCAAACAGTGTTCTGCAACCATCCATTTCAAAACATAAATCCAATGAGATGGTAATAACAGGATGCAGAATATAGACACAGGAACAGAATTACGCCACTCAGCCCATCGAGTCTGCTCTGCCATTCCATCGTGGCTGATTTATTATCCCTCTCAACCACATTCTCCTGCCTTTTCCCCATGACCTTTGACGCCCTGACTAACCAAGAACCTATCAACCTCCACTTTAAATCTACTCAATAATGGCCTCCATGGCCATCTGTGGCAATGAATTCCATGGATTCACCACTCCCTGGCCAGAGAAATTCCTCCTCATCTTTGTTCTAAATGGATGTCCCTCTGTTCTGAGGCTGTGCCCTTCGATCCTAGAATGCCCCACTATAGAAAACATCCTTTCCACACTCACACTGTCTAAGCCTTTCAATTTTTGATAGGTTTCAATGCGATCCCGCTCCCCCCACCATTCTTCTAAACTCCAGCAAGTACAGGCCCAGGGCCATCAAATGCTTTTCATACGTTAACTCTTTCATTCCCAGAATTATTCTTGTGAACCTCCTCTGGACCTTCTCCAATGCCACCACATGTTTTCTCAGATAAGGGAACCAAAGCTGCTCACAATACTCCGAGTACATCCAGGCCAGTGCCTTAAAAAGCATCAACATCACATCCTTACTCTTATATTCTAGTCCTCCTGAAATGAGTTTGCTTTCCTCACCACAGACTCGACCTGTAAGTTAACCTATAGGGAATCCAGCACAAGAACTCCCAACTTCCCAATTTTCTCCCCATTTAGAAAATAGTCTGCTCCTTTATTCCTTCTATCAAAGTGCATGACAAAACATTTCCCAACACTGTATTTCATCTGCCATTTTCTTGCCCGTTCTACCAAACTGTTTAAGTCCTTCTGCAGACTCCCTGCCTCCTCAATACTACCTGCCCCTTCACTTGTCTTTGTATTGTGCACAAACTTGGCAAAAAGCCTTCAATTTCATTATCCAAATCATTGACATACAAGATGGAAATGAGGTCCTCATTCTGACCCCTGTGGAACAGTCAACCAGAAAGGGACCCCTTTGTTTCCACTCTTTGCCTCCTACCTGTCAGTCAATGCCCATGTATTTCCTTGGGATCTTATCTTGTCAAGCAGCCTCAAGTTCGACACCTTTTCAAAGGCCTTTTGAAAATCCAAGTAAATAACATCCACTGACTCTCCTTTGTCTATCCTGCCTGTTATTTCCTCAAAGAAATCCAACAAATTTGTTAGGTAAGATTTCCCCTTAAGGAAACCATGCTGACTACGGCCTATTTTATCATGTGCCTTCAATTACCCTGAAACTTCATCCTTAATTATGTACTCCAACATCTTCCCAACCACTGAAGTTAGGCTAACTGGCCTATAGTTTTCTTTCCTCTGCACCCCTCCCTTCTTAAAGAGTGGAGTGACATTTGCAATTTTCCAGTCTTCCAGAACCACTCCAGAAGCTATTGATTCTTGAAAGATCATTACTAATGTCTCCACAACCTCTTAATCTACCTCTTTCAGAGACCTGGGGTGTACATGATCTGATCCAGGTGACTTACGTACCTTGAATTTTTGCACCTTCTCCTTAGTAATAGCAACAGCACTCACTTTTGCCCCTTGCTTCTCACGCTGTTTTGGCATTCTTCCATAGTGAAGTCACACTCAATATACATCTTTTGTTCCTCCGCTATTGTTTGTTTCCTGTTAGTAGCTCTCCAGCATCATTTTCCAGTGGTCTGATATCTACTCTCGCCTCTCTTTTACTCTTTATATATCTGAAAGAAACTTTTGTATCCTCATCTATATTGTCGGCTAGCTAACCTTCAAGTTTCATCTTTTATCTCTTTATGACTTTTTTTAGTTGCCTTCTGTTGGTTTTTAAAAGCTTCACAATCCTCTACCTTCCTACTAATTTTTGCTGTAATACAAGCCCTCTCTTTTGCTTTTATGATGTCTTTGAACTCCCTTGTCAGCCACAGTTTTCACCCCCCTTCCTAATTTCCCCCAGAAGCACCAACCATTGCCATTCTGCCATCATCCCTGCTAGTGTCCCCACCTAATCAACTTTACCCAGCTTCTCTCTCATGCCTCTGTAATTCCCTTTACTCCACTGGAATTCTGATACATCTGATTTCAGCTTCTCCCTCTCAAACTGCAGGATGAATTCTATCATTATGATCACTGCTTCCTAAGGGTTCTTTACCTAATCATATCTGGGTCATTACATTACAACCAATCCAGTATTGCCATTTCTCCAACCACGAACTGCTCTAAAAAGCCACCTCATAGGCATTCCCCAAGTTCCCTTCCTTGGGTCCAGCACCAACCAGGTTTTCCTAATCTACCAGCACATTAAAATTCCCTCTTGATTATTGCAGCATTGCCTTTTTTACATGCCTTTACTATCTCCCTTTGTAAATTGTATCCCACATCCTGGCTACTGTTCAGAGGTTTGTATATAACTCCAGTCAGAGTCTTTTACCCTCAAGAATTCTTCTCTACCTTTAAAGATTCAACAACTTCGGACCCTATGTCACTCCTTTCTAAGGATTTGATTTCATTTTCTTTGACCAACAGAGCCACACCACGTCTCTGCCAGTCTGCCTGTCCTTTTGATACAATGTGTGTCCTTGGATGTTGAGCTCCCAACTGTGATCTTCTTCCAGCCGTGACTCAGTGACGCCCACAACTTCATACCTGACGATCTCTAACTGTGCTTCAAGATGATCTACCTTATTCTCTATACTGTGTGCATTCAAATATAACACCTTCAGTCCCTTATTCCTCACCCTTTTAGATTTTGGCCTCCAGTTACACTTTAACTCATCTAACTGACTGCAATTTTGCCCTGTCATCCTGCCTGTCCTTCCACAGAGCCTCACTACATTCTGCCTCATTCCGAGCCCATCCTCCTGTCAAATCAGTAAACCTTCCCCAACAGTTCTAACAAACCTACCTGTAAGGATATTGGTGCCCCTCAGGTTCAGGTGTAACCTGTCCTTTTTTGTACAGGTCATAACTTACCCGTGAATCTGATCACCTAGCCCTTGCACCAATTCTTCAGCCACTTACTCATCTGATAAATCATCCTATTCTGCCCTCACTGCCACATGGCACAGGCAGCAATCCAGAGATTACAGTCCTGCAGGTCCTGCTTTACAGCTATTTGCCTAACTTCCTATATTCTCTCTTCAGGACCTCTTCCCTTTTCCCACCTATGTCATTGGTACCAACATACACCATGACTTCCGGCTGTTCACCCTCCCCTTTAGAAAGCCATGGACCCTATCTGAGACATCCCTGACCCTGGCACCTGGGAGACAACATACCACATGGGTGTCTCTTTGACGTCCACAGAACCTGCTTTTTGTTCCTCTAATTATGGAATCCCTTATCAATACAGTGCTCTTCTCCCGCCTTCTTTTCTGAGCCACAGAGCTAGACCCAGTGCCAGAGACCCGGTTGTTGTGGCTTCCCCTGGTAGATCAGTCCCTCCCACAACAGTATCCAAAGTGGTATACTTATTATCGAAAGGGTGGCCACAAGGGTACTCTGCACTGGCTGCCTATACATTTTTCCCCTCCTGACAGTCCCTCAGGTACCTGTCCCCTGTAACTTAGGCATGACTGCCTCCCTGTAAGCACCTCCTCCTTAGTTTTCCATATGAGCCAAAACTCATCGAGCTGCCGTTCCATTGCCTTTACAGAATCCAAGGAGCTGTAGCCTGATGCATTTCCAGCAGATGTAGTTATTAGGGAGACTGGAGATCGCCCAAATTTTTCCATATCTCACATAAGGAACATACCTCTAGATCCATTCTCCACACACCAACAGAAAAAAATTATTAGAAACTTTCTTACTTACTTAGAATCCCTGCTTGTGGTTGTTGAGCCAAAACCAGACCACTCTAACAATGCCCTACTCCAAAAAAGTCTGCTCCGCTTACACCTCCTTTCCTTTTATTGGCCCCGTGCTCGTTGCCGCCGTCTGAGAGAAAAGCAGAAAAGCATCCAAGCTCTTCTCAAACCTTATACTGTGTCACCAACCATGATTGCTACCCAATGAGAAAAAGACTTTATTTAGGGTTTACTTTATTTATAAAAGTAATCCAAGGTTATGGAAGAATAGTACATCCTAGTAAAATCAAAACATTTGTTATATTTCTCTACCCCCTTTAACAAAATGTTTAAGAATGGTTGGTTGCTGTGCAGGTAGACGCCCAGCAGAGGGCACTATGCTACTGCTCGCAATTCGATAACGTTCATGTCTGATCCAGTATTTACAGTTGAAGGAAAACGCAATAACAATTTACTTGCGGCCTGTTATTATTGAAGCTGCCTTTGAATTCATTACATTGACAATCCAGACAGTCAGCTTCAGGAGCAACAAAGTGAATATTGCTCAAAGTGACGAGAATGCAAAAGAACAATTCTCAAAAGCTGATTGCTAATTTGCAGTTTAAACTATTCTGCTAATTTTATCATTTAACTCTTTATCCTTTATAGAATCTGTATTCAAAAGCACATTTGGTCATAATGTCCAGATAGTTGCACAAAGTATCAATAGCAAACATTCCAAAGCAACGCCCTACAGCAGGTTCTGAACCTCTTGCTTTGAGTGTTATTGTGACTCCTAAATGATACCATGGGGAGTATTCTAACTGGCTCCATCACCATCTGGTTTGGGGGCACTGCACAGGATTAAAATAAACTGCAGAAAGTTGTGAATTCAGTTCGCTCCATCATGGGCACTAACCTCCCCAGCATCCAGGACATCTTAAGGATCCGTGCCTCCATCGTTGAAGGCCCCCATCACCCCAGGACGTGCCCTCTTCTCATTGCTACCATCAGGGACGAGAACCAGGAGCCTAAAGGCGCACACTCAATGATTCAGGAAGAGCTTCTTCCTATCTGGCACCAGATTTCTGAATGGACTTTGAATCTGTGAAAACTACTTTTCCCTCCTTTTTACTCTACTTGTTTAACTTAAAATTCTTACTGTAATTTGCAGTTTTTATTATGTATTACACCGTACCATAACAACAAATTTCATGACGTATGCCGGCGATACTAAACCTGATCCTGGTTCTGACGAAGATTCTCGGAGATGTGGAGGCACAGGTTCTTACACACAATCATCTAAATGACAGAGAACACTAGAATAGCTAATTGTTCATTTTGACCCTGGCTTAGAACTCTGCCGTAAGCACATCTAGGCTTCAGGATTTTCCAGTTAAAGATCTGCTCTGACATCAGCAATGTGGTAAAGAGCTTTACATTTCTCAGACAAGGACAATAATCCCTCCAGTCAGTTTCCGCAGACTGCGAGAGCTATCCACTGGCATCAAAGTACGGGCGGCTGCAATTGTTGCTGACAGATTACGAACCAGCGGCCATCCTCTTTTTCTCTCGCACAATAAAAACATCTGTGCATCTTTAATATAAGAAAATAGCCACAGGCAGCTGGTAGGAAAGAAATTAACCGGGTAGTAGAAGCTTGAGGAGAGTTTGCTAAAAATAGAATAAAATTGGGTTGAGGTGATTTTAGAAACCTATTGCAACATGTGGCAAGACAAAGAGATTTAAGGATTTTCCAGAGGGTAAAGCCAAGTTAATTGAAAACACTTGACATGTAATGAGTAGAAACAGCAGGGAGGCTGCACAAGAGCCTATGCTAATAGGACCGACGGTAGGATTTTAACTGGTACAAATGATGTTGTCCCAAAGGTCAACGAAGGGGGCAGCTGACAAAGAAATGACAGCTGTCAATAATGATCACAATAAACTTCCTCTGTATTCCTTGTGCAGGGCTGGAATAGGGAACCCTGGCATCTTTAAAATTGTTTGTTAGCATCAGGAAGATATCCTAGAGTAAATGCTGTATGTAAAATTCTGAGCAAAATTTTGGATCTCTTCTGAACCAGAACTGTTTTATTGATTAATATAATTTCCTGTGCACAAGTTCAAAGGAGAACAAAATAATTGATACTCTCGATCTGATGCAGCACACAAAACACAATAAGATAAAGAACATAATTAATAAAAACACTATAAATATCAATGCATAAGATAGCTTATATATACTTGTATGCCCACAAAGTGTGCCAGGAACTTATGCATCTGGATAGGAAATGATGAAGTAGTGGTGGTTGGGGGTATGGAGGGTGGGTTAGTGGGTGCAGGTGTTGATCAGCCTTATGCTTGGGGGAAAATCACTGTTTTTGAGCCCAGTGGTCTTGGTGTGGATGTTATATAGCCTCCTCCCTGACAGGAGTGGGACAAACAATCCAAAAACAGGGTGGGTGGGACCCTTCACGATGTTACTGGACCTTTTCCAGTATCTTTCTGTATACATGTCCTTGGTGGCTGGTAGGCAGGTACCCACTGATGTGCTGGGCAGTTTTGAGTGAAATATATTGAAGTTTATTCATATGAAAGGATGTGTTCAGGCGTAATATTCATATCACCTTTAACCTCATTTGCAAACCCTCACCTTTCTGCCAATTATCACCATGCCATGGAACAACTTTCTAGCTTCAGAAATTATTTTCTTTTACCTATTTGTTCCCATGGCTCTGCATGAGCTTGCAGGTATTCATAAACAGGATACTTACATCAGCATCATTTTGCATCAGCAAAATGTGTGACAAACTGCTTAAAAATCAACTTTTTTGACAGTGAGAACTGGGTTGAGATGAGATGGTCTAAATTTATTCTGCTTTTTGAAGATTTCAGTGTGGAAAAGTTGCAGAGAGCTGTGTAATTGGCATTATTTTGGTTCCACCTCACAGTTTCCTTCACAAAACATACAGTATTTAAGTAATACTTCCAAGATTCTTTGTTAGCTTTACTTTTAATAATTTTGGAAACTAATAGGACCAGGTAAACTATTGAAAGGAAGTCCATGGGTTGAGCTCATGGCTTTGCCTCCCATTCCATGAATACTGCTAGATCTATTACTTCTAGGTTTTGGTTCTGGTCACCTCGGTTTAACCAGGATGTTAGGACTTTGGAGAGGCTGCAGAAGAGTCCATGTTAGCTGTTTTAAAGGGAGTGCGCTATAAGAGAGGTTGTATAAAGTTGGGTTTTTAAAAATCTGCCTCTTTCAGATATAACCAGACATTCCTACTTTTTAATGATTATTTTTCAGCTGGTACTCACTGCTTCTGAACTTGAGAGTTCAGTTTAGCCATTTTTAACTCAGCTGTCTCTTACTTGCCATTCCTCGCGGTACTTGTTTTAATTCAAATGTCTCGCTGCGCTTCCACAGGCCGATAGCCATTTCAAGTTCATTTACAAAGTACATATTTACAAGATTACCAAATGGGTGTGGGGAGATCTGACATCTCTCAGAAGATTATGAGAGGCATAGAAAGTCAGGACTGACCTGTCTAATACCAAAGGGCATGCATTCAAGCTGAGGGGGTATTCAAAGGAGATGTGCAAGGAAAATTTTTGTAAATAGAGAGCTGTGGGTGCCTGAGATGGTGGTGGTGACAGGGGTACTTGAGAGACTACACACAAAACTGTAGAAAATGGAAGGATATGGAGACTGTGTAAACAGAAGTGTTGAGTTTAGCCAGGCATTTGATTATGAAAATTAGTTCACACAGCATTATGGGTGGAAGTCTTATTCACAATGTCGTGGGTTACAGAGATCGTTCACAATGTCGTGGGTTACAGATATCGTTCGCAATGTCGAGGGTTACAGAGGTCGTTCGCAATGTCGAGGGTTACAGAGATCGTTCACAATGTCGTGGGTTACAGAGATCGTTCGCTATGTCGTGGGTAGGGGAGATCGTTGACAATGCCGTGGGTTACAGATATCGTTCGCAATGTCGAGGGTTACAGAGATCGTTCGCAATGTCGAGGGTTACAGAGATCGTTCGCAATGTCGTGGGTTACAGAGATCGTTCACAATGTCGTGGGTTACAGAGATCGTTCGCAATGTCGTGGGTGAAGGAGATCGTTCACAATGTCTTGGGTAGGGGAGATCGTTCGCAATGATGAGGATTACAGAGATCGTTCACAATGTCATGGGTAGGGGAGATCGTTTGGAATGTCATGGGTTACACAGATCGTTCGCAATGTCGTGGGTAGGGGAGATCATTTGCAATGTTGTGGATTACAGTGATCAATCGCAATGTCGTGGGTTACAGAGATCGTTCGCAATGTCGACGGTTACAGAGGTCGTTCACAATGTCGTGGGTAGGGGAGTACGTTCTGAATGTCGTGGGTTACAGAGATCGTTCACAAAGTCATGGGTAGGGGAGATCGTTCGCAATGTCGAGGGTTACAGAGATAGTTCACAATGTGGTGGGTAGGGGAGTACGTTCTGAATGTCGTCGGTTACAGAGATCGTTCGCAATGTCATGGGTAGGGGAGATCATTTGCAATGTTGTGGATTACAGTGATCAATCACAATGTCGTGGGTTACAGAGATCGTTCGCAATGTCGTGGGTTACAGAGATCGTTCACAATGTCGTGGGTTACAGAGATCGTTCGCAATGTCGAGGGTTACAGAGATCATTCACAATGTCGTGGGTAGGGGAGTACGTTCTGAATGTCGTGGGTTACAGAGATCGTTCGCAAAGTCATGGGAAGGGGAGATTGTTCGCAATGTCGAGGGTTACAGAGATATTTCACAATGTCGTGGGTAGGGGAGTACGTTCTGAATGTCGTGGGTTACAGAGATCGTTCGCAATGTCGTGGGTTACAGAGATCGTTCACAATGTCGAGGGTTACAGAGATCGTTCACAATGTCGAGGATTACAGAGATCGTTCACAATGTCGAGTGTTACAGAGATCGTTCGCAATGTCGTGGGTAACAGAGATCGTTCACTATGTCGTGGGTAGGGGAGCTAGTTCGCAATGTTGTGAGTTACAGAGATCGTTCGCAATGTCGTGGGTTATAGAGATCATTCGCAATGTCGTGGGTAGGGAAGATCGTTCACAATGCCGTGGGTTACAGAGATCGTTGACAATGTCGTGGGTTACAGAGATCGTTCACAATGTCGTGGGTTACAGAGATCGTTCACAATGTCGTGGGTTACAGAGATCGTTCACAATGTCGTGGGTAGGGGAGATCGTTCGCAATGTCGAGGGTTACAGAGATCGTTCACAATGTCGTGGGTAGGGGAGATCGTTCGCAATGTCGAGGGTTACAGAGATCGTTCACAATGTCGTGGGTAGGGGAGATCGTTCGCAATATCGAGGGTTACAGAGAACGTTCACAATGTCGTGGGTAGGGGAGATAGTTCGCAATGTTGTGAGTTACAGAGATCGTTCGCAATGTCGTGGGTTATAGAGATCATTCGCAATGTCGTGGGTAGGGGAGATCGTTCACAATGTCGAGGATTACAGAGATCGTTCACAATGTCATGGGTAGGGGAGATCGTTCGCAATGTCATGGGTAGGGGAGATGGTTCACAATGTCGAGGGTTACAGAGATCGTTCACAATGTCGTGGGTTACAGAGATCGTTCACAATGTCATAGGTAGGGGAGATTGTTCACAATGCCGTGGGTTACAGAGATAGTTCACAATGTCGTATGTAGGGGAGATCGTTCGCAATGTCGAGGATTACAGAGATCGTTTGCAATGTCGTGGGTAGGGGAGATCTTTTGCAATGTCGTGGATTACAGAGATCATTCGCAATGTAGTGGGTTACAGAGATCGTTCACCATGTCGTGGGTAGGGGAGGTCATTCACAATGTCATGGGTTACAGAGATCGTTCGCAATGTCGTGAGTAGGGGAGATCATTTGCAATGTTGTGGATTACAGTGATCAATCGCAACGTCGTGGGTTACAGAGGTCGTTCACAATGTCGTGGGTAGGGGAGTACGTTCTTAATGTCGTGGGTTACAGAGATCGTTCGCAAAGTCATGGGTAGGGGAGATCGTTCGCAATGTCGAGGGTTACAGTGATCAATCACAATGTCATGGGTTACAGAGATCGTTCGCAATGTCTTGGGTTACAGAGATCGTTCACAATGTCGTGGGTTACAGAGATCATTCGCAATGTCGAGGATTACAGAGATCATTCACAATGTCGTTTGTAGGGGAGTACGTTCTGAATGTCGTGGGTTATAGAGATCGTTCGCAATGTCGACAGTTACAGAGATCATTCACAATGTCGTTTGTAGGGGAGTACGTTCTGAATGTCGTGGGTTACAGAGATAGTTCGCAATGTCGACAGTTACAGAGATCATTCACAATGTCGTTTGTAGGGGAGTACGTTCTGAATGTCGTGGGTTATAGAGATCGTTCGCAAAGTCATGAGTAGGGGAGATCGTTCGCAATGTCGAGGGTTACAGAGATATTTCACAATGTCGTGGGTAGGGGAGTACGTTCTGAATGTCGTGGGTTACAGAGATCGTTCGCAATGTCATGGGCAGGGGAGATCATTTGCAATGTCGTGGATTACAGAGATCATTCGCAATGTAGTGGGGTACAGAGATCGTTCACTATGTCGTGGGTAGGGGAGATAGTTCGCAATGTTGTGAGTTACAGAGATCGTTCGCAATGTCGTGGGTTACAGAGATCATTCGCAATGTCGTGGGTAGGGGAGATGGTTCACAATGCCGTGGGTTACAGAGATCGTTCACAATGTCGTGGGTAGGGGAGATCGTTCGCAATGTCGAGGATTACAGGGATCGTTCGCAATGTCATGGGTAGGGGAGATCGTTCGCAATATCGAGGGTTACAGAGAACGTTCACAATGTCGTGGGTAGGGGAGATCGTTCGCAATGTTGTGAGTTACAGAGATCGTTCGCAATGTCGTGGGTTACAGAGATTATTCGCAATGTCGTGGGTAGGGGAGATCGATCGCAATGTCGAGGATTACAGAGATCGTTCACAATGTCATGGGTAGGGGAGATCGTACGCAATGTCATGGGTAGGGGATATCGTTCGCAATGTCGAGGGTTACAGAGATCGTTCACAATGTCGTGGGTAGGGGAGATAGTTCGCAATGTTGTGAGTTACAGAGATCGTTCGCAATGTCGTGGGTTATAGAGATCATTCGCAATGTCGTGGGTAGGGGAGCTCGTTCACAATGCCGTGGGTTACAGAGATCGTTCACAATGTCGTGGGTAGGGGAGATCGTTCGCAATGATGAGGATTACAGAGATCGTTCACAATGTCATGGGTAGGGGAGATCGTTTGGAATGTCATGGGTTACAGAGATCGTTCGCAATGTCGTGGGTAGGGGAGATCATTTGCAATGTTGTGGATTACAGTGATCAATCGCAATGTCGTGGGTTACAGAGATCGTTCGCAATGTCGACGGTTACAGAGGTCGTTCACAATGTCGTGGGTAGGGGAGTACGTTCTGAATGTCGTGGGTTACAGAGATCGTTCACAAAGTCATGGGTAGGGGAGATCGTTCGCAATGTCGAGGGTTACAGAGATAGTTCACAATGTGGTGGGTAGGGGAGTACGTTCTGAATGTCGTCGGTTACAGAGATCGTTCGCAATGTCATGGGTAGGGGAGATCATTTGCAATGTTGTGGATTACAGTGATCAATCACAATGTCGTGGGTTACAGAGATCGTTCGCAATGTCGTGGGTTACAGAGATCGTTCACAATGTCGTGGGTTACAGAGATCGTTCGCAATGTCGAGGGTTACAGAGATCATTCACAATGTCGTGGGTAGGGGAGTACGTTCTGAATGTCGTGGGTTACAGAGATCGTTCGCAAAGTCATGGGAAGGGGAGATTGTTCGCAATGTCGAGGGTTACAGAGATATTTCACAATGTCGTGGGTAGGGGAGTACGTTCTGAATGTCGTGGGTTACAGAGATCGTTCGCAATGTCGTGGGTTACAGAGATCGTTCACAATGTCGAGGGTTACAGAGATCGTTCACAATGTCGAGGGTTACAGAGATCGTTCGCAATGGCGAGGGTTACAGAGATCGTTCGCAATGGCGAGGGTTACAGAGATCGTTCACAATGTCGTGGGTAGGGGAGATCGTTCGCAATGTTGTGAGTTACAGAGATCAGTCGCAATATCGTGGGTAGGGGAGATCGTTCACAATGTCGTGGGTAGGGGAGATAGTTCGCAATGTTGTGAGTTACAGAGATCGTTCGCAATGTCGTGGGTTATAGAGATCATTCGCAATGTCGTGGGTAGGGGAGATCGTTCACAATGCCGTGGGTTACAGCGATCGTTCACAATGTCGTGGGAAGGGGAGATCGTTCGCAATGACGAGGATTACAGAGATCGTTCACAATGTCATGGGTAGGGGAGATCGTTTGCAATGTCATGGGTAGGGGAGATCATTTGCAATGTTGTGGATTACAGTGATCAATCGCAATGTCGTGGGTTACAGAGATCGTTCGCAATGTCGACGGTTACAGAGGTCGTTCACAATGTCGTAGGTAGGGGAGTACGTTCTGAATGTCGTGGGTTACAGAGATCGTTCGCAAAGTCATGGGTAGGGGAGATCGTTCGCAATGTCAAGGGTTACAGAGATAGTTCACAATGTCGTGGGTAGGGGAGTACGTTCTGAATGTCGTGGGTCACAGAGATCGTTCACAATGTCGAGGGTTACAGAGATCGTTCGCAATGTCGTGGGTTACAGAGATCGTTCACAATGTCGTGGGTTACAGAGATCGTTCGCAATGTCGTGGGTAGGGGAGATTGTTCGCAATGTCGAGGGTTACAGAGATATTTCACAATGTCGTGGGTAGGGGAGTACGTTCTGAATGTCGTGGGTTACAGAGATCGTTCACAATGTCATGGGCAGGGGAGATCATTTGCAATGTCGTGGATTACAGAGATCATTCGCAATGTAGTGGGTTACAGAGATCGTTCGCAATGTCGTGGGTTACAGAGATCGTTCACAATGTCGTGGGTTACAGAGATCGTTCGCAATGTCGTGGGTAGGGGAGATTGTTCGCAATGTCGAGGGTTACAGAGATATTTCACAATGTCGTGGGTAGGGGAGTACGTTCTGAATGTCGTGGGTTACAGAGATCGTTCACAATGTCATGGGCAGGGGAGATCATTTGCAATGTCGTGGATTACAGAGATCATTCGCAATGTAGTGGGGTACAGAGATCGTTCACTATGTCGTGGGTAGGGGAGATAGTTCGCAATGTTGTGAGTTACAGAGATCGTTCGCAATGTCGTGGGTTACAGAGATGATTCGCAATGTCGTGGGTAGTGGAGATCGTTCACAATGCCGTGGGTTACAGAGATCGTTCACAATGTCGTGGGTAGGGGAGATCGTTCGCAATGTCGAGGATTACAGGGATCGTTCGCAATGTCATGGGTAGGGGAGATCGTTCGCAATATCGAGGGTTACAGAGAACGTTCACAATGTCGTGGGTAGGGGAGATCGTTCGCAATGTTGTGAGTTACAGAGATCGTTCGCAATGTCGTGGGTTACAGAGATTATTCGCAATGTCGTGGGTAGGGGAGATCGATCGCAATGTCGAGGATTACAGAGATCGTTCACAATGTCATGGGTAGGGGAGATCGTACGCAATGTCATGGGTAGGGGATATCGTTCGCAATGTCGAGGGTTACAGAGATCGTTCACAATGTCGTGGGTAGGGGAGATAGTTCGCAATGACGAGGATTACAGTGATCGTTCACAATGTCATGGGTAGGGGAGATCGTTTGCAATGTCATGGGTAGGGGAGATCATTTGCAATGTTGTGGATTACAGTGATCAATCGCAACGTCGTGGGTTACAGAGGTCGTTCACAATGTCGTGGGTAGGGGAGTACGTTCTTAATGTCGTGGGTTACAGAGATCGTTCGCAAAGTCATGGGTAGGGGAGATCGTTCGCAATGTCGAGGGTTACAGTGATCAATCACAATGTCATGGGTTACAGAGATCGTTCGCAATGTCTTGGGTTACAGAGATCGTTCACAATGTCGTGGGTTACAGAGATCATTCGCAATGTCGAGGATTACAGAGATCATTCACAATGTCGTTTGTAGGGGAGTACGTTCTGAATGTCGTGGGTTATAGAGATCGTTCGCAATGTCGACAGTTACAGAGATCATTCACAATGTCGTTTGTAGGGGAGTACATTCTGAATGTCGTGGGTTACAGAGATAGTTCGCAATGTCGACAGTTACAGAGATCATTCACAATGTCGTTTGTAGGGGAGTACGTTCTGAATGTCGTGGGTTATAGAGATCGTTCGCAAAGTCATGAGTAGGGGAGATCGTTCGCAATGTCGAGGGTTACAGAGATATTTCACAATGTCGTGGGTAGGGGAGTACGTTCTGAATGTCGTGGGTTACAGAGATCGTTCGCAATGTCATGGGCAGGGGAGATCATTTGCAATGTCGTGGATTACAGAGATCATTCGCAATGTAGTGGGGTACAGAGATCGTTCACTATGTCGTGGGTAGGGGAGATAGTTCGCAATGTTGTGAGTTACAGAGATCGTTCGCAATGTCGTGGGTTACAGAGATCATTCGCAATGTCGTGGGTAGGGGAGATCGTTCACAATGCCGTGGGTTACAGAGATCGTTCACAATGTCGTGGGTAGGGGAGATCGTTCGCAATGTCGAGGATTACAGGGATCGTTCGCAATGTCATGGGTAGGGGAGATCGTTCGCAATATCGAGGGTTACAGAGAACGTTCACAATGTCGTGGGTAGGGGAGATCGTTCGCAATGTTGTGAGTTACAGAGATCGTTCGCAATGTCGTGGGTTACAGAGATTATTCGCAATGTCGTGGGTAGGGGAGATCGATCGCAATGTCGAGGATTACAGAGATCGTTCACAATGTCATGGGTAGGGGAGATCGTACGCAATGTCATGGGTAGGGGATATCGTTCGCAATGTCGAGGGTTACAGAGATCGTTCACAATGTCGTGGGTAGGGGAGATAGTTCGCAATGTTGTGAGTTACAGAGATCGTTCGCAATGTCGTGGGTTATAGAGATTATTCGCAATGTCGTGGGTAGGGGAGATCGATCGCAATGTCGAGGATTACAGAGATCGTTCACAATGTCATGGGTAGGGGAGATCGTACGCAATGTCATGGGTAGGGGATATCGTTCGCAATGTCGAGGGTTACAGAGATCGTTCACAATGTCGTGGGTAGGGGAGATAGTTCGCAATGTTGTGAGTTACAGAGATCGTTCGCAATGTCGTGGGTTATAGAGATCATTCGCAATGTCGTGGGTAGGGGAGATCGTTCACAATGCCGTGGGTTACAGAGATCGTTCACAATGTCGTGGGTAGGGGAGATCGTTCGCAATGATGAGGATTACAGAGATCGTTCACAATGTCATGGGTAGGGGAGATCGTTTGGAATGTCATGGGTTACAGAGATCGTTCGCAATGTCGTGGGTAGGGGAGATCATTTGCAATGTTGTGGATTACAGTGATCAATCGCAATGTCGTGGGTTACAGAGATCGTTCGCAATGTCGACGGTTACAGAGGTCGTTCACAATGTCATGGGTAGGGGAGTACGTTCTGAATGTCGTGGGTTACAGAGATCGTTCACAAAGTCATGGGTAGGGGAGATCGTTCGCAATGTCGAGGGTTACAGAGATAGTTCACAATGTGGTGGGTAGGGGAGTACGTTCTGAATGTCGTCGGTTACAGAGATCGTTCGCAATGTCATGGGTAGGGGAGATCATTTGCAATGTTGTGGATTACAGTGATCAATCACAATGTCGTGGGTTACAGAGATCGTTCGCAATGTCGTGGGTTACAGAGATCGTTCACAATGTCGTGGGTTACAGAGATCGTTCGCAATGTCGAGGGTTACAGAGATCATTCACAATGTCGTGGGTAGGGGAGTACGTTCTGAATGTCGTGGGTTACAGAGATCGTTCGCAAAGTCATGGGAAGGGGAGATTGTTCGCAATGTCGAGGGTTACAGAGATATTTCACAATGTCGTGGGTAGGGGAGTACGTTCTGAATGTCGTGGGTTACAGAGATCGTTCGCAATGTCGTGGGTTACAGAGATCGTTCACAATGTCGAGGGTTACAGAGATCGTTCACAATGTCGAGGGTTACAGAGATCGTTCGCAATGGCGAGGGTTACAGAGATCGTTCGCAATGGCGAGGGTTACAGAGATCGTTCACAATGTCGTGGGTAGGCGAGATCGTTCGCAATGTTGTGAGTTACAGAGATCAGTCGCAATATCGTGGGTAGGGGAGATCGTTCACAATGTCGTGGGTAGGGGAGATAGTTCGCAATGTTGTGAGTTACAGAGATCGTTCGCAATGTCGTGGGTTATAGAGATCATTCGCAATGTCGTGGGTAGGGGAGATCGTTCACAATGCCGTGGGTTACAGCGATCGTTCACAATGTCGTGGGAAGGGGAGATCGTTCGCAATGACGAGGATTACAGAGATCGTTCACAATGTCATGGGTAGGGGAGATCGTTTGCAATGTCATGGGTAGGGGAGATCATTTGCAATGTTGTGGATTACAGTGATCAATCGCAATGTCGTGGGTTACAGAGATCGTTCGCAATGTCGACGGTTACAGAGGTCGTTCACAATGTCGTAGGTAGGGGAGTACGTTCTGAATGTCGTGGGTTACAGAGATCGTTCGCAAAGTCATGGGTAGGGGAGATCGTTCGCAATGTCGAGGGTTACAGAGATAGTTCACAATGTCGTGGGTAGGGGAGTACGTTCTGAATGTCGTGGGTCACAGAGATCGTTCACAATGTCGTGGGTTACAGAGATCGTTCGCAATGTCGTGGGTTACAGAGATCGTTCACAATGTCGTGGGTTACAGAGATCGTTCGCAATGTCGTGGGTAGGGGAGATTGTTCGCAATGTCGAGGGTTACAGAGATATTTCACAATGTCGTGGGTAGGGGAGTACGTTCTGAATGTCGTGGGTTACAGAGATCGTTCACAATGTCATGGGCAGGGGAGATCATTTGCAATGTCGTGGATTACAGAGATCATTCGCAATGTAGTGGGTTACAGAGATCGTTCGCAATGTCGTGGGTTACAGAGATCGTTCACAATGTCGTGGGTTACAGAGATCGTTCGCAATGTCGTGGGTAGGGGAGATTGTTCGCAATGTCGAGGGTTACAGAGATATTTCACAATGTCGTGGGTAGGGGAGTACGTTCTGAATGTCGTGGGTTACAGAGATCGTTCACAATGTCATGGGCAGGGGAGATCATTTGCAATGTCGTGGATTACAGAGATCATTCGCAATGTAGTGGGGTACAGAGATCGTTCACTATGTCGTGGGTAGGGGAGATAGTTCGCAATGTTGTGAGTTACAGAGATCGTTCGCAATGTCGTGGGTTACAGAGATCATTCGCAATGTCGTGGGTAGGGGAGATCGTTCACAATGCCGTGGGTTACAGAGATCGTTCACAATGTCGTGGGTAGGGGAGATCGTTCGCAATGTCGAGGATTACAGGGATCGTTCGCAATGTCATGGGTAGGGGAGATCGTTCGCAATATCGAGGGTTACAGAGAACGTTCACAATGTCGTGGGTAGGGGAGATCGTTCGCAATGTTGTGAGTTACAGAGATCGTTCGCAATGTCGTGGGTTACAGAGATTATTCGCAATGTCGTGGGTAGGGGAGATCGATCGCAATGTCGAGGATTACAGAGATCGTTCACAATGTCATGGGTAGGGGAGATCGTACGCAATGTCATGGGTAGGGGATATCGTTCGCAATGTCGAGGGTTACAGAGATCGTTCACAATGTCGTGGGTAGGGGAGATAGTTCGCAATGTTGTGAGTTACAGAGATCGTTCGCAATGTCGTGGGTTATAGAGATCATTCGCAATGTCGTGGGAAGGGGAGATCGTTCACAATGCCGTGGGTTACAGAGATCGTTCACAATGTCGTGGGTAGGGGAGATCGTTCGCAATGATGAGGATTACAGAGATCGTTCACAATGTCATGGGTAGGGGAGATCGTTTGGAATGTCATGGGTTACAGAGATCGTTCGCAATGTCGTGGGTAGGGGAGATCATTTGCAATGTTGTGGATTACAGTGATCAATCGCAATGTCGTGGGTTATAGAGATCATTCACAATGTCGTGGGTAGGGGAGATCGTTCGCAATGATGAGGATTACAGAGATCGTTCACAATGTCATGGGTAGGGGAGATCGTTTGGAATGTCATGGGTTACAGAGATCGTTCGCAATGTCGTGGGTAGGGGAGATCATTTGCAATGTTGTGGATTACAGTGATCAATCGCAATGTCGTGGGTTACAGAGATCGTTCGCAATGTCGACGGTTACAGAGGTCGTTCACAATGTCGTGGGTAGGGGAGTACGTTCTGAATGTCGTGGGTTACAGAGATCGTTCACAAAGTCATGGGTAGGGGAGATCGTTCGCAATGTCGAGGGTTACAGAGATAGTTCACAATGTGGTGGGTAGGGGAGTACGTTCTGAATGTCGTCGGTTACAGAGATCGTTCGCAATGTCATGGGTAGGGGAGATCATTTGCAATGTTGTGGATTACAGTGATCAATCACAATGTCGTGGGTTACAGAGATCGTTCGCAATGTCGTGGGTTACAGAGATCGTTCACAATGTCGTGGGTTACAGAGATCGTTCGCAATGTCGAGGGTTACAGAGATCATTCACAATGTCGTGGGTAGGGGAGTACGTTCTGAATGTCGTGGGTTACAGAGATCGTTCGCAAAGTCATGGGAAGGGGAGATTGTTCGCAATGTCGAGGGTTACAGAGATATTTCACAATGTCGTGGGTAGGGGAGTACGTTCTGAATGTCGTGGGTTACAGAGATCGTTCGCAATGTCGTGGGTTACAGAGATCGTTCACAATGTCGAGGGTTACAGAGATCGTTCACAATGTCGAGGGTTACAGAGATCGTTCGCAATGTCGTGGGTTATAGAGATCATTCGCAATGTCGTGGGTAGGGGAGATCGTTCACAATGTCGTGGGTAGGGGAGATCGTTCGCAATGTTGTGAGTTACAGAGATCAGTCGCAATATCGTGGGTAGGGGAGATCGTTCACAATGTCGTGGGTAGGGGAGATAGTTCGCAATGTTGTGAGTTACAGAGATCGTTCGCAATGTCGTGGGTTATAGAGATCATTCGCAATGTCGTGGGTAGGGGAGATCGTTCACAATGCCGTGGGTTACAGCGATCGTTCACAATGTCGTGGGAAGGGGAGATCGTTCGCAATGACGAGGATTACAGAGATCGTTCACAATGTCATGGGTAGGGGAGATCGTTTGCAATGTCATGGGTAGGGGAGATCATTTGCAATGTTGTGGATTACAGTGATCAATCGCAATGTCGTGGGTTACAGAGATCGTTCGCAATGTCGACGGTTACAGAGGTCGTTCACAATGTCGTAGGTAGGGGAGTACGTTCTGAATGTCGTGGGTTACAGAGATCGTTCGCAAAGTCATGGGTAGGGGAGATCGTTCGCAATGTCGAGGGTTACAGAGATAGTTCACAATGTCGTGGGTAGGGGAGTACGTTCTGAATGTCGTGGGTCACAGAGATCGTTCACAATGTCGTGGGTTACAGAGATCGTTCGCAATGTCGTGGGTTACAGAGATCGTTCACAATGTCGTGGGTTACAGAGATCGTTCGCAATGTCGTGGGTAGGGGAGATTGTTCGCAATGTCGAGGGTTACAGAGATATTTCACAATGTCGTGGGTAGGGGAGTACGTTCTGAATGTCGTGGGTTACAGAGATCGTTCACAATGTCATGGGCAGGGGAGATCATTTGCAATGTCGTGGATTACAGAGATCATTCGCAATGTAGTGGGTTACAGAGATCGTTCGCAATGTCGTGGGTTACAGAGATCGTTCACAATGTCGTGGGTTACAGAGATCGTTCGCAATGTCGTGGGTAGGGGAGATTGTTCGCAATGTCGAGGGTTACAGAGATATTTCACAATGTCGTGGGTAGGGGAGTACGTTCTGAATGTCGTGGGTTACAGAGATCGTTCACAATGTCATGGGCAGGGGAGATCATTTGCAATGTCGTGGATTACAGAGATCATTCGCAATGTAGTGGGTTACAGAGATCGTTCACTATGTCTTAGGTAGGGGAGATAGTTCGCAATGTTGTGAGTTACGGAGATCGTTCGCAATGTCGTGGGTTACAGAGATCATTCGCAATGTCGTGGGTAGGGGAGATCGTTCACAATGCCGTGGGTTACAGAGATCGTTCACAATGTCGTGGGTAGGGGAGATCGTTCGCAATATCGAGGGTTACAGAGATCGTTCACAATGTCGTGGGTAGGGGAGTTAGTTCGCAATGTTGTGAGTTACAGTGATCGTTCGCAATGTCGTGGGTTATAGAGATCATTCGCAATGTCGTGGGTAGGGGAGATCGTTCACAATGTCGAGGATTACAGAGATCGTTCACAATGTCATGGGTAGGGGAGATCGTTCGCAATGTCATGGGTAGGGGAGATCGTTCACAATGCCGTGGGTTACAGAGATCGTTCACAATGTCGTGGGTAGGGGAGATCGTTCGCAATATCGAGGGTTACAGAGATCGTTCACAATGTCGTGGGTAGGGGAGATAGTTCGCAATGTTGTGAGTTACAGTGATCGTTCGCAATGTCGTGGGTTATAGAGATCATTCGCAATGTCGTGGGTAGGGGAGATCGTTCACAATGTCGTGGGTAGGGGAGATCGTTCGCAATGTTGTGAGTTACAGAGATCAGTCGCAATATCGTGGGTAGGGGAGATCGTTCACAATGTCGTGGGTAGGGGAGATAGTTCGCAATGTTGTGAGTTACAGAGATCGTTCGCAATGTCGTGGGTTATAGAGATCATTCGCAATGTCGTGGGTAGGGGAGATCGTTCACAATGCCGTGGGTTACAGCGATCGTTCACAATGTCGTGGGAAGGGGAGATCGTTCGCAATGACGAGGATTACAGAGATCGTTCACAATGTCATGGGTAGGGGAGATCGTTTGCAATGTCATGGGTAGGGGAGATCATTTGCAATGTTGTGGATTACAGTGATCAATCGCAATGTCGTGGGTTACAGAGATCGTTCGCAATGTCGACGGTTACAGAGGTCGTTCACAATGT
Source organism: Hypanus sabinus (assembly GCF_030144855.1). Taxonomy (NCBI): domain Eukaryota; kingdom Metazoa; phylum Chordata; class Chondrichthyes; order Myliobatiformes; family Dasyatidae; genus Hypanus; species Hypanus sabinus. Next base: position 75,571,477 of record NC_082718.1, on the reverse strand, counting down.
CGTAGGTAGGGGAGTACGTTCTGAATGTCGTGGGTTACAGAGATCGTTCGCAAAGTCATGGGTAGGGGAGATCGTTCGCAATGTCGAGGGTTACAGAGATAGTTCACAATGTCGTGGGTAGGGGAGTACGTTCTGAATGTCGTGGGTCACAGAGATCGTTCACAATGTCGTGGGTTACAGAGATCGTTCGCAATGTCGTGGGTTACAGAGATCGTTCACAATGTCGTGGGTTACAGAGATCGTTCGCAATGTCGTGGGTAGGGGAGATTGTTCGCAATGTCGAGGGTTACAGAGATATTTCACAATGTCGTGGGTAGGGGAGTACGTTCTGAATGTCGTGGGTTACAGAGATCGTTCACAATGTCATGGGCAGGGGAGATCATTTGCAATGTCGTGGATTACAGAGATCATTCGCAATGTAGTGGGTTACAGAGATCGTTCGCAATGTCGTGGGTTACAGAGATCGTTCACAATGTCGTGGGTTACAGAGATCGTTCGCAATGTCGTGGGTAGGGGAGATTGTTCGCAATGTCGAGGGTTACAGAGATATTTCACAATGTCGTGGGTAGGGGAGTACGTTCTGAATGTCGTGGGTTACAGAGATCGTTCACAATGTCATGGGCAGGGGAGATCATTTGCAATGTCGTGGATTACAGAGATCATTCGCAATGTAGTGGGTTACAGAGATCGTTCACTATGTCGTAGGTAGGGGAGATAGTTCGCAATGTTGTGAGTTACGGAGATCGTTCGCAATGTCGTGGGTTACAGAGATCATTCGCAATGTCGTGGGTAGGGGAGATCGTTCACAATGCCGTGGGTTACAGAGATCGTTCACAATGTCGTGGGTAGGGGAGATCGTTCGCAATATCGAGGGTTACAGAGATCGTTCACAATGTCGTGGGTAGGGGAGTTAGTTCGCAATGTTGTGAGTTACAGTGATCGTTCGCAATGTCGTGGGTTATAGAGATCATTCGCAATGTCGTGGGTAGGGGAGATCGTTCACAATGTCGAGGATTACAGAGATCGTTCACAATGTCATGGGTAGGGGAGATCGTTCGCAATGTCATGGGTAGGGGAGATCGTTCACAATGCCGTGGGTTACAGAGATCGTTCACAATGTCGTGGGTAGGGGAGATCGTTCGCAATATCGAGGGTTACAGAGATCGTTCACAATGTCGTGGGTAGGGGAGATAGTTCGCAATGTTGTGAGTTACAGTGATCGTTCGCAATGTCGTGGGTTATAGAGATCATTCGCAATGTCGTGGGTAGGGGAGATCGTTCACAATGTCGAGGGTTACAGAGATCGTTCACAATGTCGAGGATTACAGAGATCGTTCACAATGTCTTATGTAGGGGAGATCGTTCGCAATGTCGAGGATTACAGAGATCGTTTGCAATGTTGTGGGTAGGGGAGATCTTTTGCAATGTCGTGGATTACAGAGATCATTCGCAATGTAGTGGGTTACAGAGATCGTTCACTATGTCGTGGGTAGGGGAGATAGTTCGCAATGTTGTGAGTTACGGAGATCGTTCGCAATGTCGTGGGTTACAGAGATCATTCGCAATGTCGTGGGTTACAGTGATCATTCGCAATGTAGTGGGTTACAGAGATCATTCACCATGTCGTGGGTAGCGGATAACGTTCACAATGTCATGGGTTACAGAGATCGTTCGCAATGTCGTGGGTAGGGGAGATCATTTGCAATGTTGTGGATTACAGTGATCAATCGCAACGTCGTGGGTTACAGAGATCGTTCACAATGTCGTGGGTTACAGAGATAGTTCGCAATGTCGACGGTTACAGAGATCATTCACAATGTCGTGGGTAGGGGAGTACGTTCTGAATGTCGTGGGTTACAGAGATCGTTCGCAAAGTCATGGGAAGGGGAGATTGTTCGCAATGTCGAGGGTTACAGAGATATTTCACAATGTCGTGGGTAGGGGAGTAAGTTCTGAATGTCGTGGGTTACAGTGATCATTCGCAATGTAGTGGGTTACAGAGATCGTTCACAATGTCGTGGGTAGGGGAGATCGTTCACAATGCCGTGGGTTACAGAGATCGTTCACAATGTCGTGGGTAGGGGAGATCGTTCGCAATGTCGAGGATTACAGAGATAGTTCACAATGTCGTGGGTAGGGGAGATCGTTCGCAATCTCATGGGAGGTTAGATCGTTCGCAATGTCGAGGGTTACAGAGATCGTTCGCAATGTCGAGGGTTACAGAGATCGTTCACAATGTCGTGGGTTACAGAGATCGTTCGCTATGTCGTGGGTAGGGGAGATCGTTGACAATGCCGTGGGTTACAGATATCGTTCGCAATGTCGAGGGTTACAGAGATCGTTCGCAATGTCGAGGGTTACAGAGATCGTTCACAATGTCGTGGTTTACAGAGATCGTTCGCAATGTCGTGGGTGAAGGAGATCGTTCACAATGTCTTGGGTTACAGAGATCGTTCGCAATGTCGAGGGTTACAGAGATCGTTCACAATGTCGTGGGTAGGGGAGATCGTTCACAATGTTGTGGGTTACAGAGATCGTTCGCAATGTCGTGGGTTACAGAGATCGTTCACAATGTCGTGGGTAGGGGAGATCGTTCGCAATGTTGTGAGTTACAGAGATCATTCGCAATATCGTGGGTAGGGGAGATCGTTCGCAATGTTGTGAGTTACAGAGATCATTCGCAATATCGTGGGTAGGGGAGATCGTTCACAATGCCGTGGGTTACAGAGATCGTTTGCAATGTCGAGGATTACAGAGATCGTTCACAATGTCGAGTGTTACAGAGATCGTTCGCAATGTCGTGGGTAACAGAGATCGTTCACAATGTCGTGGGTAGGGGAGCTAGTTCGCAATGTTGTGAGTTACAGAGATCGTTCGCAATGTCGTGGGTTATAGAGATCATTCGCAATGTCGTGGGTAGGGAAGATCGTTCACAATGCCGTGGGTTACAGAGATCGTTGACAATGTCGTGGGTTACAGAGATCGTTCACAATGTCGTGGGTTACAGAGATCGTTCACAATGTCGTGGGTAGGGGAGATCGTTCACAATGCCGTGGGTTACAGAGATCGTTCACAATGTCGTGGGTAGGGGAGATCGTTCGCAATGTCGAGGGTTACAGAGATCGTTCACAATGTCGTGGGTAGGGGAGATCGTTCGCAATATCGAGGGTTACAGAGAACGTTCACAATGTCGTGGGTAGGGGAGATAGTTCGCAATGTTGTGAGTTACAGAGATCGTTCGCAATGTCGTGGGTTATAGAGATCATTCGCAATGTCGTGGGTAGGGGAGATCGTTCACAATGTCGAGGATTACAGAGATCGTTCACAATGTCATGGGTAGGGGAGATCGTTCGCAATGTCATGGGTTACAGAGATCGTTCACAATGTCGAGGGTAGGGGAGATCGTTCACAATGCCGTGGGTTACAGAGATCGTTTGCAATGTCGAGGATTACAGAGATCGTTCACAATGTCATGGGTAGGGGAGATCGTTCGCAATGTCATGGGTAGGGGAGATGGTTCACAATGTCGAGGGTTACAGAGATCGTTCACAATGTCGTGGGTTACAAAGATAGTTCACAATGTCGTATGTAGGGGAGATCGTTCGCAATGTCGAGGATTACAGAGATCGTTTGCAATGTTGTGGGTAGGGGAGATCTTTTGCAATGTCGTGGACTACAGAGATCATTCGCAATGTAGTGGGTTACAGAGATTGTTCACCATGTCGTGGGTAGCGCAGAACGTTCACAATGTCATGGGTTACAGAGATCGTTCACAATGTCGTGGGTTATAGAGATCATTCGCAATGTCGTGGGTAGGGAAGATCGTTCACAATGCCGTGGGTTACAGAGATCGTTTGCAATGTCGAGGATTACAGAGATCGTTCACAATGTCGAGTGTTACAGAGATCGTTCACAATGTCGAGTGTTACAGAGATCGTTCACAATGTCGTGGGTAGGGGAGCTAGTTCGCAATGTTGTGAGTTACAGAGATCGTTCGCAATGTTGTGAGTTACAGAGATCATTCGCAATATCGTGGGTAGGGGAGATCGTTCGCAATGTTGTGAGTTACAGAGATCATTCGCAATATCGTGGGTAGGGGAGATCGTTCACAATGCCGTGGGTTACAGAGATCGTTTGCAATGTCGAGGATTACAGAGATCGTTCACAATGTCGAGTGTTACAGAGATCGTTCGCAATGTCGTGGGTAACAGAGATCGTTCACAATGTCGTGGGTAGGGGAGCTAGTTCGCAATGTTGTGAGTTACAGAGATCGTTCGCAATGTCGTGGGTTATAGAGATCATTCGCAATGTCGTGGGTAGGGAAGATCGTTCACAATGCCGTGGGTTACAGAGATCGTTGACAATGTCGTGGGTTACAGAGATCGTTCACAATGTCGTGGGTTACAGAGATCGTTCACAATGTCGTGGGTTACAGAGATCGTTCACAATGTCGTGGGTAGGGGAGATCGTTCACAATGCCGTGGGTTACAGAGATCGTTCACAATGTCGTGGGTAGGGGAGATCGTTCGCAATGTCGAGGGTTACAGAGATCGTTCACAATGTCGTGGGTAGGGGAGATCGTTCGCAATATCGAGGGTTACAGAGAACGTTCACAATGTCGTCGGTAGGGGAGATAGTTCGCAATGTTGTGAGTTACAGAGATCGTTCGCAATGTCGTGGGTTATAGAGATCATTCGCAATGTCGTGGGTAGGGGAGATCGTTCACAATGTCGAGGATTACAGAGATCGTTCACAATGTCATGGGTAGGGGAGATCGTTCGCAATGTCATGGGTAGGGGAGATGGTTCACAATGTCGAGGGTTACAGAGATCGTTCACAATGTCGTGGATTACAGAGATAGTTCACAATGTCGTATGTAGGGGAGATCGTTCGCAATGTCGAGGATTACAGAGATCGTTTGCAATGTTGTGGGTAGGGGAGATCTTTTGCAATGTCGTGGACTACAGAGATCATTCGCAATGTAGTGGGTTACAGAGATTGTTCACCATGTCGTGGGTAGCGCAGAACGTTCACAATGTCATGGGTTACAGAGATCGTTCGCAATGTCGTGAGTAGGGGAGATCATTTGCAATGTTGTGGATTACAGTGATCAATCGCAACGTCGTGGGTTACAGAGGTCGTTCACAATGTCGTGGGTAGGGGAGTACGTTCTTAATGTCGTGGGTTACAGAGATGGTTCGCAAAGTCATGGGTAGGGGAGATCGTTCGCAATGTCGAGGGTTACAGAGATATTTCACAATGTCGTGGGTAGGGGAGATCGTTCACAATGCCGTGGGTTACAGAGATCGTTTGAAATGTCGAGGATTACAGAGATCGTTCACAATGTCGAGTGTTACAGAGATCGTTCGCAATGTCGTGGGTAACAGAGATCGTTCACAATGTCGTGGATAGGGGAGCTAGTTCGCAATGTTGTGAGTTACAGAGATCGTTCGCAATGTCGTGGGTTATAGAGATCATTCGCAATGTCGTGGGTAGGGAAGATCGTTCACAATGCCGTGGGTTACAGAGATCGTTTGCAATGTCGAGGATTACAGAGATCGTTCACAATGTCGAGTGTTACAGAGATCGTTCACAATGTCGAGTGTTACAGAGATCGTTCACAATGTCGTGGGTAGGGGAGCTAGTTCGCAATGTTGTGAGTTACAGAGATCGTTCGCAATGTTGTGAGTTACAGAGATCATTCGCAATATCGTGGGTAGGGGAGATCGTTCGCAATGTTGTGAGTTACAGAGATCATTCGCAATATCGTGGGTAGGGGAGATCGTTCACAATGCCGTGGGTTACAGAGATCGTTTGCAATGTCGAGGATTACAGAGATCGTTCACAATGTCGAGTGTTACAGAGATCGTTCGCAATGTCGTGGGTAACAGAGATCGTTCACAATGTCGTGGGTAGGGGAGCTAGTTCGCAATGTTGTGAGTTACAGAGATCGTTCGCAATGTCGTGGGTTATAGAGATCATTCGCAATGTCGTGGGTAGGGAAGATCGTTCACAATGCCGTGGGTTACAGAGATCGTTGACAATGTCGTGGGTTACAGAGATCGTTCACAATGTCGTGGGTTACAGAGATCGTTCACAATGTCGTGGGTAGGGGAGATCGTTCGCAATGTCGAGGGTTACAGAGATCGTTCACAATGTCGTGGGTAGGGGAGATCGTTCGCAATATCGAGGGTTACAGAGAACGTTCACAATGTCGTGGGTAGGGGAGATAGTTCGCAATGTTGTGAGTTACAGAGATCGTTCGCAATGTCGTGGGTTATAGAGATCATTCGCAATGTCGTGGGTAGGGGAGATCGTTCACAATGTCGAGGATTACAGAGATCGTTCACAATGTCATGGGTAGGGGAGATCGTTCGCAATGTCATGGGTAGGGGAGATGGTTCACAATGTCGAGGGTTACAGAGATCGTTCACAATGTCGTGGGTTACAGAGATCGTTCACAATGTCATAGGTAGGGGAGATTGTTCACAATGCCGTGGGTTACAGAGATAGTTCACAATGTCGTATGTAGGGGAGATCGTTCGCAATGTCGAGGATTACAGAGATCGTTTGCAATGTCGTGGGTAGGGGAGATCTTTTGCAATGTCGTGGACTACAGAGATCATTCGCAATGTACTGGGTTACAGAGATCGTTCACCATGTCGTGGGTAGCGGAGAACGTTCACAATGTCATGGGTTACAGAGATCGTTCGCAATGTCGTGAGTAGGGGAGATCATTTGCAATGTTGTGGATTACAGTGATCAATCGCAACGTCGTGGGTTACAGAGGTCGTTCACAATGTCGTGGGTAGGGGAGTACGTTCTTAATGTCGTGGGTTACAGAGATCGTTCGCAAAGTCATGGGTAGGGGAGATCGTTCGCAATGTCGAGGGTTACAGTGATCAATCACAATGTCATGGGTTACAGAGATCGTTCGCAATGTCTTGGGTTACAGAGATCGTTCACAATGTCGTGGGTTACAGAGATCATTCGCAATGTCGAGGATTACAGAGATCATTCACAATGTCGTTTGTAGGGGAGTACGTTCTGAATGTCGTGGGTTATAGAGATCGTTCGCAATGTCGACAGTTACAGAGATCATTCACAATGTCGTTTGTAGGGGAGTACGTTCTGAATGTCGTGGGTTACAGAGATAGTTCGCAATGTCGACAGTTACAGAGATCATTCACAATGTCGTTTGTAGGGGAGTACGTTCTGAATGTCGTGGGTTATAGAGATCGTTCGCAAAGTCATGAGTAGGGGAGATCGTTCGCAATGTCGAGGGTTACAGAGATATTTCACAATGTCGTGGGTAGGGGAGTACGTTCTGAATGTCGTGGGTTACAGAGATCGTTCGCAATGTCATGGGCAGGGGAGATCATTTGCAATGTCGTGGATTACAGAGATCATTCGCAATGTAGTGGGGTACAGAGATCGTTCACTATGTCGTGGGTAGGGGAGATAGTTCGCAATGTTGTGAGTTACAGAGATCGTTCGCAATGTCGTGGGTTACAGAGATCATTCGCAATGTCGTGGGTAAGGGAAATCGTTCGCAATGTTGTGGGTTACAGAGATCGTTCACAATGTCGTGGGTTACAGAGATCATTCGCAATGTCGTGGGTAGGGGAGATCGTTCACAATGCCGTGGGTTACAGAGATCGTTCACAATGTCGTGGGTAGGGGAGATCGTTCGCAATGTCGAGGATTACAGGGATCGTTCGCAATGTCATGGGTAGGGGAGATCGTTCGCAATATCGAGGGTTACAGAGAACGTTCACAATGTCGTGGGTAGGGGAGATCGTTCACAATGTTGTGAGTTACAGAGATCGTTCGCAATGTCGTGGGTTACAGAGATTATTCGCAATGTCGTGGGTAGGGGAGATCGATCGCAATGTCGAGGATTACAGAGATCGTTCACAATGTCATGGGTAGGGGAGATCGTACGCAATGTCATGGGTAGGGGATATCGTTCGCAATGTCGAGGGTTACAGAGATCGTTCACAATGTCGTGGGTAGGGGAGATAGTTCGCAATGTTGTGAGTTACAGAGATCGTTCGCAATGTCGTGGGTTATAGAGATCGTTCGCAATGTCGTGGGTAGGGGAGATCGTTCACAATGCCGTGGGTTACAGCGATCGTTCACAATGTCATGGGTAGGGGAGATCGTTCGCAATGATGAGGATTACAGAGATCGTTCACAATGTCATGGGTAGGGGAGATCGTTTGGAATGTCATGGGTAGGGGAGATCGTTCGCAATGTCGAGGGTTACAGAGATCGTTCGCAATGTCGTGGGTAGGGGAGATCATTTGCAATGTTGTGGATTACAGTGATCAATCGCAATGTCGTGGGTTACAGAGATCGTTCGCAATGTCGACGGTTACAGAGGTCGTTCACAATGTCGTGGGTAGGGGAGTACGTTCTGAATGTCGTGGGTTACAGAGATCGTTCGCAAAGTCATGGGTAGGGGAGATCGTTCGCAATGTCGAGGGTTACGGAGATAGTTCACAATGTGGTGGGTAGGGGAGTACGTTCTGAATGTCGTCGGTTACAGAGATCGTTCGCAATGTCATGGGTAGGGGAGATCATTTGCAATGTTGTGGATTACAGTGATCAATCACAATGTCGTGGGTTACAGAGATCGTTCGCAATGTCGTGGGTTACAGAGATCGTTCACAATGTCGTGGGTTACAGAGATCGTTCGCAATGTCAAGGGTTACAGAGATCATTCACAATGTCGTGGGTAGGGGAGTACGTTCTGAATGTCGTGGGTTACAGAGATCGTTCGCAAAGTCATGGGAAGGGGAGATTGTTCGCAATGTCGAGGGTTACAGAGATATTTCACAATGTCGTGGGTAGGGGAGTACGTTCTGAATGTCGTCGGTTACAGAGATCGTTCGCAATGTCGTGTGTTACAGAGATCGTTCACAATGTCGAGGGTTACAGAGATCGTTCGCAATGGCGAGGGTTACAGAGATCGTTCGCAATGTTGTGAGTTACAGAGATCAGTCACAATATCGTGGGTAGGGGAGATCGTTCACAATGTCGTGGGTAGGGGAGATAGTTCGCAATGTTGTGAGTTACAGAGATCGTTCGCAATGTCGTGGGTTATAGAGATCATTCGCAATGTCGTGGGTAGGGGAGATCGTTCACAATGCCGTGGGTTACAGCGATCGTTCACAATGTCGTGGGTAGGGGAGATCGTTCGCAATGACGAGGATTACAGAGATCGTTCACAATGTCATGGGTAGGGGAGATCGTTTGCAATGTCATGGGTAGGGGAGATCGTTCGCAATGTCGAGGGTTACAGAGATCGTTCGCAATGTCGTGGGTAGGGGAGATCATTTGCAATGTTGTGGATTACAGTGATCAATTGCAATGTCGTCGGTTACAGAGATCGTTCGCAATGTCGACGGTTACAGAGGTCGTTCACAATGTCGTAGGTAGGGGAGTACGTTCTGAATGTCGTGGGTTACAGAGATCGTTCGCAAAGTCATGGGTAGGGGAGATCGTTCGCAATGTCGAGGGTTACAGAGATAGTTCACAATGTCGTGGGTAGGGGAGTACGTTCTGAATGTCGTGGGTCACAGAGATCGTTCACAATGTCATGGGCAGGGGAGATCATTTGCAATGTCGTGGATTACAGAGATCATTCGCAATGTAGTGGGTTACAGAGATCGTTCACTATGTCGTGGGTAGGGGAGATAGTTCGCAATGTTGTGAGTTACGGAGATCGTTCGCAATGTCGTGGGTTACAGAGATCATTCGCAATGTCGTGGGTAGGGGAGATCGTTCACAATGCCGTGGGTTACAGAGATCGTTCACAATGTCGTGGGTAGGGGAGATCGTTCGCAATATCGAGGGTTACAGAGATCGTTCAAAATGTCGTGGGTAGGGGAGATAGTTCGCAATGTTGTGAGTTACAGAGATCGTTCGCAATGTCGTGGGTTATAGAGATCATTCGCAATGTCGTGGGTAGGGGAGATCGTTCACAATGTCGAGGATTACAGAGATCGTTCACAATGTCATGGGTAGGGGAGGGTTCGCAATGTCATGGGTAGGGGAGATCGTTCACAATGTCGAGGGTTACAGAGATCGTTCACAATGCCGTGGGTTACAGAGATCGTTCACAATGTCGAGGATTACAGAGATCGTTCACAATGTCGTATGTAGGGGAGATCGTTCGCAATGTCGAGGATTACAGAGATCGTTTGCAATGTTGTGGGTAGGGGAGATCTTTTGCAATGTAGTGGGTTACAGAGATCGTTCGCAATGTCGTGGGTAGGGGAGATCATTTGCAATGTTGTGGATTACAGTGATCAATCGCAACGTCGTGGGTTACAGAGATCGTTCACAAAGTCGTGGGTTACAGAGATAGTTCGCAATGTCGACGGTTACAGAGAGCATTCACAATGTCGTGGGTAGGGGAGTACGTTCTGAATGTCGTGGGTTACAGAGATCGTTCGCAACGTCATGGGAAGGGGAGATTGTTCGCAATGTCGAGGGTTACAGAGATATTTCACAATGTCGTGGGTAGGGGAGTACGTTCTGAATGTCGTGGGTTACAGAGATCGTTCGCAATGTCGTGGGTTACAGAGATCGTTCACAATGTCGAGGGTTACAGAGATCGTTCGCAATGGCGAGGGTTACAGAGATCGTTCACAATGTCGTGGGTAGGGGAGATCGTTCGCAATGTTGTGAGTTACAGAGATCAGTCGCAATATCGTGGGTACGGGAGATCGTTCACAATGTCGTGGGTAGGGGAGATAGTTCGCAATGTTGTGAGTTACAGAGATCGTTCGCAATGTCGTGGGTTATAGAGATCATTCGCAATGTCTTGGGTAGGGGAGATCGTTCACAATGCCGTGGGTTACAGCGATCGTTCACAATGTCGTGGGTAGGGGAGAACGTTCGCAATGACGAGGGTTACAGAGATCGTTCGCAATGTCGTGGGTAGGGGAGATCATTTGCAATGTTGTGGATTACAGTGATCAATCGCAATGTCGTGGGTTACAGAGATCGTTCGCAATGTCGACGGTTACAGAGGTCATTCACAATGTCGTAGGTAGGGGAGTACGTTCTGAATGTCGTGGGTTACAGAGATCGTTCGCAAAGTCATGGGTAGGGGAGATCGTTCGCAATGTCGTGGGTAGGGGAGATCATTTGCAATGTTGTGGATTACAGAGATCATTCGCAATGTCGTGGGTTACAGAGATCGTTCGCAATGTCGTGGGTTACAGAGATCGTTCACAATGTCGTGGGTTACAGAGATCGTTCGCAATGTCGTGGGTAGGGGAGATTGTTCGCAATGTCGAGGGTTACAGAGATATTTCACAATGTCGTGGGTAGGGGAGTACGTTCTGAATGTCGTGGGTTACAGAGATCGTTCACAATGTCATGGGCAGGGGAGATCATTTGCAATGTCGTGGATTACAGAGATCATTCGCAATGTAGTGGGTTACAGAGATCGTTCACTATGTCGTGGGTAGGGGAGATAGTTCGCAATGTTGTGAGTTACGGAGATCGTTCGCAATGTCGTGGGTTACAGAGATCATTCGCAATGTCGTGGGTAGGGGAGATCGTTCGCAATGTCGTGGGTTACAGAGATCATTCGCAATGTCGTGGGTAGGGGAGATCGTTCACAATGTCGTGGGTTACAGAGATCGTTCACAATGTCGTGGGTAGGGGAGATCGTTCGCAATATCGAGGGTTACAGAGATCGTTCACAATGTCGTGGGTAGGGGAGATAGTTCGCAATGTTGTGAGTTACAGAGATCGTTCGCAATGTCGTGGGTTATAGAGATCATTCGCAATGTCGTGGGTAGGGGAGATCGTTCACAATGTCGAGGATTACAGAGATCGCTCACAATGCCGTGGGTTACAGAGATCGTTCACAATGTCATGGGTCGGGGAGATCGTTCGCAATGTCGAGGGTTACAGAGATCGTTCACAATGTCGTGGGTAGGGGAGATCATTCGCAATGTCGAGGATTACAGAGATCGTTCACAATGTCATGGGTAGGGGAGATCGTTCGCAATGTCATGGGTTACAGAGATCGTTCACAATGCCGTGGGTTACAGAGATCGTTCGCAATGTCGAGGGTTACAGAGATCGTTCACAATGCCGTGGGTTACAGAGATCGTTCGCAATGTCGTGGGTAGGGGAGATCGTTCGCAATGTCGTGGGTTACAGAGATCGTTCACAATGTCGTGGGTAGGGGAGATCGTTCGCAATGTCGAGGGTTACAGAGATCGTTCACCATGTCGTGGGTAGCGGAGAACGTTCACAATGTCATGGGTTACAGAGATCGTTCGCAATGTCGTGGGTAGGGGAGATCATTTGCAATGTTGTGGATTACAGTGATCAATCGCAACGTCGTGGGTTACAGAGATGGTTCACAATGTCGTCGGTTACAGTGATAGTTCGCAATGTCGACGGTTACAGAGGTCGTTCACAATGTCGTGGGTAGGGGAGTACGTTCAAAATGTCGTGGGTTACAGAGATCGTTCGCAAAGTCATGGGTAGGGGTGATCGTTCGCAATGTCGAGGGTTACAGAGATAGTTCACAATGTCGTGGGTAGGGGAGTACGTTCTGAATGCCGTGGGTTACAGAGATCGTTCTCAATGTCATGGGGAGGGGAGATCATTTGCAATGTTGTGGATTACAGTGATCAATCACAATGTCGTGGGTTACAGAGATCGTTCGCAATGTCGTGGGTTACAGAGATCGTTCACCATGTCGTGGGTAGGGGAGATCATTTGCAATGTTGTGGATTACAGTGATCAATCGCAACGTCGTGGGTTACAGAGATGGTTCACAATGTCGTGGGTTACAGAGATAGTTCGCAATGTCGACGGTTACAGAGGTCGTTCACAATGTCGTGGGTAGGGGAGTACGTTCTGAATGTCGTGGGTTACAGAGATCGTTCGCAAAGTCATGGGTAGGGGAGATCGTTCGCAATGTCGAGGGTTACAGAGATCGTTCACAATATCGTGGGTACGGGAGATAGTTCACAATGTTGTGAGTTACAGAGATCGTTCGCAATGTCGTGGGTTACAGAGATCATTCACAATGTCGTGGGTAGGGGAGATCGTTCGCAATGTCGAGGATTACAGAGATCGTTCGCAATGTCATGGGTAGGGGAGATCGTTCGCAATGTTGTGAGTTACAGAGATCGTTCGCAAAGTCGTGGGTTACAGAGATCGTTCACAATGTCGTGGGTAGGGGAGATCGTTCACAATGTCGTGGGTTAGAGAGATCGTTCGCCATGTCGAGGGTTACAGAGATCGTTCACAATGTCGTGGGTAGGGGAGATCGTTCACAATGTCGTGGGTTACAGAGATCGTTCGCAATGTCGTGGGTTACAGAGATCGTTCACAATGTCGAGGGTTACAGAGATCGTTCGCAATGTCGAGGGTAGGGGAGATCGTTCACAATGCCGTGGGTTACAGAGATCGTTTGCAATGTCGAGGATTACAGAGATCGTTCACAAAGTCATGGGTAGGGGAGATCGTTCGCAATGTCGAGGGTTACAGAGATCGTTCACAATGTCGTGGGTAGGGGAGATAGTTCGCAATGTCGTGGGTTATAGAGATCATTCGCAATGTCGTGGGTAGGGGAGATCGCTCACAATGCCGTGGGTTACAGAGACCGTTCACAATGTCGTGGGTAGGGGAGATCATTCGCAATGTCGAGGATTACAGAGATCGTTCACAATGTCATGGGTAGGGGAGATCGTTCGCAATATCATGGGTAGGGGAGGGTTCGCAATGTCGAGGGTTACAGAGATCGTTCACAATGCCGTGGGTTACAGAGATCGTTCACAATGTCGTGGGTAGGGGAGATCATTCGCAATGTCGTGGGTTACAGAGATCGTTCACAATGTCGTGGGTAGGGGAGATCGTTCGCAATGTCGAGGGTTACAGAGATCGTTCACAATGTCATGGGTTACAGAGATCGTTCGCAATGTCATGGGTTACAGAGATCATTCACAATGTCGTGGGTAGGGGAGATCGTTCACAATGCTGTGGGTTACAGAGATCGTTCACAATGTCGTGGGTAGCGGAGAACGTTCACAATGTCATGGGTTACAGAGATCGTTCGCAATGTCGTGGGTAGGGGAGATCATTTGCAATGTTGTGGATTACAGTGATCAATCGCAACGTCGTGGGTTACAGAGATCTTTCACAATGTCGTCGGTTACAGTGATAGTTCGCAATGTCGACGGTTACAGAGGTCGTTCACAATGTCGTGGGTAGGGGAGTACGTTCAAAATGTCGTGGGTTACAGAGATCGTTCGCAAAGGCATGGGTAGGGGAGATCGTTCGCAATGTCGAGGGTTACAGAGATAGTTCACAATGTCGTGGGTAGGGGAGTACGTTCTGAATGCCGTGGGTTACAGAGATCGTTCTCAATGTCATGTGGAGGGGAGATCATTTGCAATGTTGTGGATTACAGTGATCAATCACAATGTCGTGGGTTACAGAGATCGTTCGCAATGTCGTGGGTTACAGAGATCGTTCACAATGTCGTGGGTTACAGAGATCATTCGCAATGTCGAGGGTTACAGAGATCATTCACAATGTCGTTTGTAGTGGAGTACGTTCTGAATGTCGTGGGTTATAGAGATCGTTCGCAAAGTCATGGGTAGGGGAGATCGTTCGCAATGTCGAGGATTACAGAGATCGTTCGCAATGTCATGGGTAGGGGAGATCGTTCGCAATGTTGTGAGTTACAGAGATCGTTCGCAAAGTCGTGGGTTACAGAGATCGTTCACAATGTCGTGGGTAGGGGAGATCGTTCACAATGTCGTGGGTTACCGAGATCGTTCGCAATGTCGAGCGTTACAGAGATCGTTCACAATGTCGTGGGTAGGGGAGATCGTTCACAATGTCGTGGGTTACAGAGATCGTTCGCAATGTCGTGGGTTACAGAGATCGTTCACAATGTCGAGGGTTACAGAGATCGTTCGCAATGTCGAGGGTAGGGGAGATCGTTCACAATGCCGTGGGTTACAGAGATCGTTTGCAATGTCGAGGATTACAGAGATCGTTCGCAAAGTCATGGGTAGGGGAGATCGTTCGCAATGTCGAGGGTTACAGAGATCGTTCACAATGTCGTGGGTAGGGGAGATAGTTCGCAATGTCGTGGGTTATAGAGATCATTCGCAATGTCGTGGGTAGGGGAGATCGATCACAATGCCGTGGGTTACAGAGACCGTTCACAATGTCGTGGGTAGGGGAGATCATTCGCAATGTCGAGGATTACAGAGATCGTTCACAATGTCATGGGTAGGGGAGATCGTTCGCAATGTCATGGGTAGGGGAGGGTTCGCAATGTCGAGGGTTACAGAGATCGTTCACAATGCCGTGGGTTACAGAGATCGTTCACAATGTCGTGGGTAGGGGAGATCGTTCGCAATGTCGTGGGTTACAGAGATCGTTAACAATGTCGTGGGTAGGGGAGATCGTTCGCAATGTCGAGGGTTACAGAGATCGTTCACAATGTCATGGGTTACAGAGATCGTTCGCAATGTCATGGGTTACAGAGATCATTCACAATGTCGTGGGTAGGGGAGATCGTTCACAATGCTGTGGGTTACAGAGATCGTTCACAATGTCGTGGGTAGCGGAGAACGTTCACAATGTCATGGGTTACAGAGATCATTCGCAATGTCGTGGGTAGGGGAGATCATTTGCAATGTTGTGGATTACAGTGATCAATCGCAACGTCGTGGGTTACAGAGATCGTTCACAATGTCGTCGGTTACAGTGATAGTTCGCAATGTCGACGGTTACAGAGGTCGTTCACAATGTCGTGGGTAGGGGAGTACGTTCAAAATGTCGTGGGTTACAGAGATCGTTCGCAAAGGCATGGGTAGGGGAGATCGTTCGCAATGTCGAGGGTTACAGAGATAGTTCACAATGTCGTGGGTAGGGGAGTACGTTCTGAATGCCGTGGGTTACAGAGATCGTTCTCAATGTCATGTGGAGGGGAGATCATTTGCAATGTTGTGGATTACAGTGATCAATCACAATGTCGTGGGTTACAGAGATCGTTCGCAATGTCGTGGGTTACAGAGATCGTTCACAATGTCGTGGGTTACAGAGATCATTCGCAATGTCGAGGGTTACAGAGATCATTCACAATGTCGTTTGTAGTGGAGTACGTTCTGAATGTCGTGGGTTATAGAGATCGTTCGCAAAGTCATGGGTAGGGGAGATCGTTCGCAATGTCGAGGGTTACAGAGATATTTCACAATGTCGTGGGTAGGGGAGTACGTTCTGAATGTCGTGGGTTACAGAGATCATTCGCAATGTAGTGGGGTACAGAGATCGTTCACTATATCGTGGGTAGGGGAGATAGTTCGCAATGTTGTGAGTTACAGAGATCGTTCACAATGCCGTGGGTTACAGAGATCATTCACAATGTCGTGGGTGGGGGAGATCATTCGCAATGTCGAGGATTACAGAGATCGTTCACAATGTCGTGGGTAGGGGAGATCGTTTGCAATGTCATGGGTAGGGGAGATCGTTCGCAATGACGAGGATTACAGAGATCGTTCACAATGTCATGGGTAGGGGAGATCGTTTGCAATGTCATGGGTAGGGGAGATCGTTCGCAATGTCGAGGGTTACAGAGATCGTTCGCAATGTCGTGGGTAGGGGAGATCATTTGCAATGTTGTGGATTACAGCGATCAATCGCAATGTCGTGGGTTACAGAGATCGTTCGCAATGTCGACGGTTACAGAGGTCGTTCACAATGTCTTGGGTAGGGGAGTACGTTCTGAATGTCGTGGTTTACAGAGATCGTTCGCAAAGTCATGGGTAGGGGAGATCGTTCGCAATGTCGAGGGTTACAGAGATAGTTCACAATGTGGTGGGTAGGGGAGTACGTTCTGAATGTCATCGGTTACAGAGATCGTTCACAATGTCATGGGTAGGGGAGATCATTTGCAATGTTGTGTATTACAGTGATCAATCACAATGTCGTGGGTTACAGAGATCGTTCGCAAAGTCATGGGTAGGGGAGATCGTTCGCAATGTCAAGGGTTACAGAGATCGTTCACAATGTCATGGGTAGGGGAGATAGTTCGCAATGTCGTGGGTTATAGAGATCATTCGCAATGTCGTGGGTAGGGGAGATCGATCACAATGCCGTGGGTTACAGAGACCGTTCACAATGTCGTGGGTAGGGGAGATCATTCGCAATGTCGAGGATTACAGAGATCGTTCACAATGTCATGGGTAGGGGAGATCGTTCGCAATGTCATGGGTAGGGGAGGGTTCGCAATGTCGAGGGTTACAGAGATCGTTCACAATGCCGTGGGTTACAGAGATCGTTCACAATGTCGTGGGTAGGGGAGATCGTTCGCAATGTCGTGGGTTACAGAGATCGTTAACAATGTCGTGGGTAGGGGAGATCGTTCGCAATGTCGAGGGTTACAGAGATCGTTCACAATGTCATGGGTTACAGAGATCGTTCGCAATGTCATGGGTTACAGAGATCATTCACAATGTCGTGGGTAGGGGAGATCGTTCACAATGCTGTGGGTTACAGAGATCGTTCACAATGTCGTGGGTAGCGGAGAACGTTCACAATGTCATGGGTTACAGAGATCGTTCGCAATGTCGTGGGTAGGGGAGATCATTTGCAATGTTGTGGATTACAGTGATCAATCGCAACGTCGTGGGTTACAGAGATCGTTCACAATGTCGTCGGTTACAGTGATAGTTCGCAATGTCGACCGTTACAGAGGTCGTTCACAATGTCGTGGGTAGGGGAGTACGTTCAAAATGTCGTGGGTTACAGAGATCGTTCGCAAAGGCATGGGTAGGGGAGATCGTTCGCAATGTCGAGGGTTACAGAGATAGTTCACAATGTCGTGGGTAGGGGAGTACGTTCTGAATGCCGTGGGTTACAGAGATCGTTCTCAATGTCATGTGGAGGGGAGATCATTTGCAATGTTGTGGATTACAGTGATCAATCACAATGTCGTGGGTTACAGAGATCGTTCGCAATGTCGTGGGTTACAGAGATCGTTCACAATGTCGTGGGTTACAGAGATCATTCGCAATGTCGAGGGTTACAGAGATCATTCACAATGTCGTTTGTAGTGGAGTACGTTCTGAATGTCGTGGGTTATAGAGATCGTTCGCAAAGTCATGGGTAGGGGAGATCGTTCGCAATGTCGAGGGTTACAGAGATATTTCACAATGTCGTGGGTAGGGGAGTACGTTCTGAATGTCGTGGGTTACAGAGATCATTCGCAATGTAATGGGGTACAGAGATCGTTCACTATATCGTGGGTAGGGGAGATAGTTCGCAATGTTGTGAGTTACAGAGATCGTTCACAATGCCGTGGGTTACAGAGATCATTCACAATGTCGTGGGTGGGGGAGATCATTCGCAATGTCGAGGATTACAGAGATCGTTCACAATGTCGTGGGTAGGGGAGATCGTTTGCAATGTCATGGGTAGGGGAGATCGTTCGCAATGACGAGGATTACAGAGATCGTTCACAATGTCATGGGTAGGGGAGATCGTTTGCAATGTCATGGGTAGGGGAGATCGTTCGCAATGTCGAGGGTTACAGAGATCGTTCGCAATGTCGTGGGTAGGGGAGATCATTTGCAATGTTGTGGATTACAGCGATCAATCGCAATGTCGTGGGTTACAGAGATCGTTCGCAATGTCGACGGTTACAGAGGTCGTTCACAATGTCTTGGGTAGGGGAGTACGTTCTGAATGTCGTGGTTTACAGAGATCGTTCGAAAAGTCATGGGTAGGGGAGATCGTTCGCAATGTCGAGGGTTACAGAGATAGTTCACAATGTGGTGGGTAGGGGAGTACGTTCTGAATGTCATCGGTTACAGAGATCGTTCACAATGTCATGGGTAGGGGAGATCATTTGCAATGTTGTGGATTACAGTGATCAATCACAATGTCGTGGGTTACAAAGATCGTTCGCAATGTCGTGGGTTACAGAGATCGTTCGCAATGTCGAGGGTTACAGAGATCATTCACAATGTCGTGGGTAGGGGAGTACGTTCTGAATGTCGTGGGTTACAGAGATCGTTCGCAAAGTCATGGGTAGGGGAGATTGTTCGCAATGTCGAGGGTTACAGAGATATTTCACAATGTCGTGGGTAGGGGAGATAGTTCACAATGTTGTGAGTTACAGAGATCGTTCGCAATGTCGTGGGTTACAGAGATCATTCACAATGTCGTGGGTAGGGGAGATCGTTCGCAATGTCGAGGATTACAGAGATCGTTCGCAATGTCATGGGTAGGGGAGATCATTCGCAATGTTGTGAGTTACAGAGATCGTTCGCAAAGTCGTGGGTTACAGAGATCGTTCACAATGTCGTGGGTAGGGGAGATCGTTCACAATGTCGTGGGTTACAGAGATCGTTCGCAATGTCGAGGGTTACAGAGATCGTTCACAATGTCGTGGGTAGGGGAGATCGTTCACAATGTCGTGGGTTACAGAGATCGTTCGCAATGTCGTGGGTTACAGAGATCGTTCACAATGTCGAGGGTTACAGAGATCGTTCGCAATGTCGAGGGTAGGGGAGATCGTTCACAATGCCGTGGGTTACAGAGATCGTTTGCAATGTCGAGGATTACAGAGATCATTCACAAAGTCATGGGTAGGGGAGATCGTTCGCAATGTCGAGGGTTACAGAGATCGTTCACAATGTCGTGGGTAGGGGAGATAGTTCGCAATGTCGTGGGTTATAGAGATCATTCGCAATGTCGTGGGTAGGGGAGATCGCTCACAATGCCGTGGGTTACAGAGATCGTTCACAATGTCGTGGGTAGGGGAGATCATTCGCAATGTCGAGGATTACAGAGATCGTTCACAATGTCATGGGTAGGGGAGATCGTTCGCAATGTCATGGGTAGGGGAGGGTTCGCAATGTCGAGGGTTACAGAGATCGTTCACAATGCCGTGGGTTACAGAGATCGTTCACAATGTCGTGGGTAGGGGAGATCGTTCGCAATGTCGTGGGTTACAGAGATCGTTAACAATGTCGTGGGTAGGGGAGATCGTTCGCAATGTCGAGGGTTACAGAGATCGTTCACAATGTCATGGGTTACAGAGATCGTTCGCAATGTCATGGGTTACAGAGATCATTCACAATGTCGTGGGTAGGGGAGATCGTTCACAATGCTGTGGGTTACAGAGATCGTTCACAATGTCGTGGGTAGCGGAGAACGTTCACAATGTCATGGGTTACAGAGATCGTTCGCAATGTCGTGGGTAGGGGAGATCATTTGCAATGTTGTGGATTACAGTGATCAATCGCAACGTCGTGGGTTACAGAGATCGTTCACAATGTCGTCGGTTACAGTGATAGTTCGCAATGTCGACGGTTACAGAGGTCGTTCACAATGTCGTGGGTAGGGGAGTACGTTCAAAATGTCGTGGGTTACAGAGATCGTTCGCGAAGGCATGGGTAGGGGAGATCGTTCGCAATGTCGAGGGTTACAGAGATAGTTCACAATGTCGTGGGTAGGGGAGTACGTTCTGAATGCCGTGGGTTACAGAGATCGTTCTCAATGTCATGTGGAGGGGAGATCATTTGCAATGTTGTGGATTACAGTGATCAATCACAATGTCGTGGGTTACAGAGATCGTTCGCAATGTCGTGGGTTACAGAGATCGTTCACAATGTCGTGGGTTACAGAGATCATTCGCAATGTCGAGGGTTACAGAGATCATTCACAATGTCGTTTGTAGTGGAGTACGTTCTGAATGTCGTGGGTTATAGAGATCGTTCGCAAAGTCATGGGTAGGGGAGATCGTTCGCAATGTCGAGGGTTACAGAGATATTTCACAATGTCGTGGGTAGGGGAGTACGTTCTGAATGTCGTGGGTTACAGAGATCATTCGCAATGTAATGGGGTACAGAGATCGTTCACTATATCGTGGGTAGGGGAGATAGTTCGCAATGTTGTGAGTTACAGAGATCGTTCACAATGCCGTGGGTTACAGAGATCATTCACAATGTCGTGGGTGGGGGAGATCATTCGCAATGTCGAGGATTACAGAGATCGTTCACAATGTCGTGGGTAGGGGAGATCGTTTGCAATGTCATGGGTAGGGGAGATCGTTCGCAATGACGAGGATTACAGAGATCGTTCACAATGTCATGGGTAGGGGAGATCGTTTGCAATGTCATGGGTAGGGGAGATCGTTCGCAATGTCGAGGGTTACAGAGATCGTTCGCAATGTCGTGGGTAGGGGAGATCATTTGCAATGTTGTGGATTACAGCGATCAATCGCAATGTCGTGGGTTACAGAGATCGTTCGCAATGTCGACGGTTACAGAGGTCGTTCACAATGTCTTGGGTAGGGGAGTACGTTCTGAATGTCGTGGTTTACAGAGATCGTTCGAAAAGTCATGGGTAGGGGAGATCGTTCGCAATGTCGAGGGTTACAGAGATAGTTCACAATGTGGTGGGTAGGGGAGTACGTTCTGAATGTCATCGGTTACAGAGATCGTTCACAATGTCATGGGTAGGGGAGATCATTTGCAATGTTGTGGATTACAGTGATCAATCACAATGTCGTGGGTTACAAAGATCGTTCGCAATGTCGTGGGTTACAGAGATCGTTCGCAATGTCGAGGGTTACAGAGATCATTCACAATGTCGTGGGTAGGGGAGTACGTTCTGAATGTCGTGGGTTACAGAGATCGTTCGCAAAGTCATGGGTAGGGGAGATTGTTCGCAATGTCGAGGGTTACAGAGATATTTCACAATGTCGTGGGTAGGGGAGTACGTTCTGAATGTCGTGGGTTACAGAGATCGTTCACAATGTCATGGGCAGGGGAGACCATTTGCAATGTCGTGGATTACAGAGATCATTCGCAATGTAGTGGGTTACAGAGATCGTTCACTATGTCGTGGGTTACAGAGATCGTTCGCAATGTCGTGGGTTACAGAGATCGTTCACAATGTCGTGGGTTACAGAGATCATTCGCAATGTCGAGGGTTACAGAGATCATTCACAATGTCGTTTGTAGGGGAGTACGTTCTGAATGTCGTGGGTTATAGAGATCGTTCGCAAAGTCATGGGTAGGGGAGATCGTTCGCAATGTCGAGGGTTACAGAGATATTTCACAATGTCGTGGGTAGGGGAGTACGTTCTGAATGTCGTGGGTTACAGAGATCATTCGCAATGTAGTGGGGTACAGAGATCGTTCACTATATCGTGGGTAGGGGAGAAAGTTCGCAATGTTGTGAGTTACAGAGATCGTTCACAATGCCGTGGGTTACAGAGATCGTTCACAATGTCGTGGGTAGGGGATTACGTTCTGAATGTCGTGGTTTACAGAGATCGTTCGCAAAGTCATGGGTAGGTGAGATCGTTCGCAATGTCGAGGGTTACAGAGATAGTTCACAATGTGGTGGGTAGGGGAGTACGTTCTGAATGTCGTCGGTTACAGAGATTGTTCGCAATGTCATGGGTAGGGGAGATCATTTGCAATGTTGTGGATTACAGTGATCAATCACAATGTCGTGGGTTACAGAGATCGTTCGCAATGTCGTGGGTTACAGAGATCGTTCACAATGTCGTGGGTTACAGAGATCGTTCGCAATGTCGAGGGTTACAGAGATCATTCACAATGTCGTGGGTAGGGGAGTACGTTCTGAATGTCGTGGGTTACAGAGATCGTTCACAATGTCATGGGCAGGGGAGATCATTTGCAATGTCGTGGGTTACAGAGATCGTTTGCAATGTCGAGGATTACAGAGA
Source organism: Hypanus sabinus (assembly GCF_030144855.1). Lineage (NCBI taxonomy): Eukaryota > Metazoa > Chordata > Chondrichthyes > Myliobatiformes > Dasyatidae > Hypanus > Hypanus sabinus. The sequence continues at coordinate 75,548,709 of NC_082718.1, read as the reverse complement.
TCGTTCACAAAGTCATGGGTAGGGGAGATCGTTCGCAATGTCGAGGGTTACAGAGATCGTTCACAATGTCGTGGGTAGGGGAGATAGTTCGCAATGTCGTGGGTTATAGAGATCATTCGCAATGTCGTGGGTAGGGGAGATCGCTCACAATGCCGTGGGTTACAGAGATCGTTCACAATGTCGTGGGTAGGGGAGATCATTCGCAATGTCGAGGATTACAGAGATCGTTCACAATGTCATGGGTAGGGGAGATCGTTCGCAATGTCATGGGTAGGGGAGGGTTCGCAATGTCGAGGGTTACAGAGATCGTTCACAATGCCGTGGGTTACAGAGATCGTTCACAATGTCGTGGGTAGGGGAGATCGTTCGCAATGTCGTGGGTTACAGAGATCGTTAACAATGTCGTGGGTAGGGGAGATCGTTCGCAATGTCGAGGGTTACAGAGATCGTTCACAATGTCATGGGTTACAGAGATCGTTCGCAATGTCATGGGTTACAGAGATCATTCACAATGTCGTGGGTAGGGGAGATCGTTCACAATGCTGTGGGTTACAGAGATCGTTCACAATGTCGTGGGTAGCGGAGAACGTTCACAATGTCATGGGTTACAGAGATCGTTCGCAATGTCGTGGGTAGGGGAGATCATTTGCAATGTTGTGGATTACAGTGATCAATCGCAACGTCGTGGGTTACAGAGATCGTTCACAATGTCGTCGGTTACAGTGATAGTTCGCAATGTCGACGGTTACAGAGGTCGTTCACAATGTCGTGGGTAGGGGAGTACGTTCAAAATGTCGTGGGTTACAGAGATCGTTCGCGAAGGCATGGGTAGGGGAGATCGTTCGCAATGCCGAGGGTTACAGAGATAGTTCACAATGTCGTGGGTAGGGGAGTACGTTCTGAATGCCGTGGGTTACAGAGATCGTTCTCAATGTCATGTGGAGGGGAGATCATTTGCAATGTTGTGGATTACAGTGATCAATCACAATGTCGTGGGTTACAGAGATCGTTCGCAATGTCGTGGGTTACAGAGATCGTTCACAATGTCGTGGGTTACAGAGATCATTCGCAATGTCGAGGGTTACAGAGATCATTCACAATGTCGTTTGTAGTGGAGTACGTTCTGAATGTCGTGGGTTATAGAGATCGTTCGCAAAGTCATGGGTAGGGGAGATCGTTCGCAATGTCGAGGGTTACAGAGATATTTCACAATGTCGTGGGTAGGGGAGTACGTTCTGAATGTCGTGGGTTACAGAGATCATTCGCAATGTAATGGGGTACAGAGATCGTTCACTATATCGTGGGTAGGGGAGATAGTTCGCAATGTTGTGAGTTACAGAGATCGTTCACAATGCCGTGGGTTACAGAGATCATTCACAATGTCGTGGGTGGGGGAGATCATTCGCAATGTCGAGGATTACAGAGATCGTTCACAATGTCGTGGGTAGGGGAGATCGTTTGCAATGTCATGGGTAGGGGAGATCGTTCGCAATGACGAGGATTACAGAGATCGTTCACAATGTCATGGGTAGGGGAGATCGTTTGCAATGTCATGGGTAGGGGAGATCGTTCGCAATGTCGAGGGTTACAGAGATCGTTCGCAATGTCGTGGGTAGGGGAGATCATTTGCAATGTTGTGGATTACAGCGATCAATCGCAATGTCGTGGGTTACAGAGATCGTTCGCAATGTCGACGGTTACAGAGGTCGTTCACAATGTCTTGGGTAGGGGAGTACGTTCTGAATGTCGTGGTTTACAGAGATCGTTCGAAAAGTCATGGGTAGGGGAGATCGTTCGCAATGTCGAGGGTTACAGAGATAGTTCACAATGTGGTGGGTAGGGGAGTACGTTCTGAATGTCATCGGTTACAGAGATCGTTCACAATGTCATGGGTAGGGGAGATCATTTGCAATGTTGTGGATTACAGTGATCAATCACAATGTCGTGGGTTACAAAGATCGTTCGCAATGTCGTGGGTTACAGAGATCGTTCGCAATGTCGAGGGTTACAGAGATCATTCACAATGTCGTGGGTAGGGGAGTACGTTCTGAATGTCGTGGGTTACAGAGATCGTTCGCAAAGTCATGGGTAGGGGAGATTGTTCGCAATGTCGAGGGTTACAGAGATATTTCACAATGTCGTGGGTAGGGGAGTACGTTCTGAATGTCGTGGGTTACAGAGATCGTTCACAATGTCATGGGCAGGGGAGACCATTTGCAATGTCGTGGATTACAGAGATCATTCGCAATGTAGTGGGTTACAGAGATCGTTCACTATGTCGTGGGTTACAGAGATCGTTCGCAATGTCGTGGGTTACAGAGATCGTTCACAATGTCGTGGGTTACAGAGATCATTCGCAATGTCGAGGGTTACAGAGATCATTCACAATGTCGTTTGTAGGGGAGTACGTTCTGAATGTCGTGGGTTATAGAGATCGTTCGCAAAGTCATGGGTAGGGGAGATCGTTCGCAATGTCGAGGGTTACAGAGATATTTCACAATGTCGTGGGTAGGGGAGTACGTTCTGAATGTCGTGGGTTACAGAGATCATTCGCAATGTAGTGGGGTACAGAGATCGTTCACTATATCGTGGGTAGGGGAGATAGTTCGCAATGTTGTGAGTTACAGAGATCGTTCACAATGCCGTGGGTTACAGAGATCGTTCACAATGTCGTGGGTAGGGGATTACGTTCTGAATGTCGTGGTTTACAGAGATCGTTCGCAAAGTCATGGGTAGGTGAGATCGTTCGCAATGTCGAGGGTTACAGAGATAGTTCACAATGTGGTGGGTAGGGGAGTACGTTCTGAATGTCGTCGGTTACAGAGATTGTTCGCAATGTCATGGGTAGGGGAGATCATTTGCAATGTTGTGGATTACAGTGATCAATCACAATGTCGTGGGTTACAGAGATCGTTCGCAATGTCGTGGGTTACAGAGATCGTTCACAATGTCGTGGGTTACAGAGATCGTTCGCAATGTCGAGGGTTACAGAGATCATTCACAATGTCGTGGGTAGGGGAGTACGTTCTGAATGTCGTGGGTTACAGAGATCGTTCGCAAAGTCATGGGTAGGGGAGATTGTTCGCAATGTCGAGGGTTACAGAGATATTTCACAATGTCGTGGGTAGGGGAGTACGTTCTGAATGTCGTGGGTTACAGAGATCGTTCACAATGTCACGCGGCAGGGGAGACCATTTGCAATGTCGTGGATTACAGAGATCATTCGCAATGTAGTGGGTTACAGAGATCGTTCACTATGTCGTGGGTAGGGGAGATAGTTCACAATGTTGTGAGTTACAGAGATCGTTCGCAATGTCGTGGGTTACAGAGATCGTTCACCATGTCGTGGGTAGGGGAGATAGTTCGCAATGTTGTGAGTTACAGAGATCGTTCGCAATATCGTGGGTTACAGAGATCATTCGCAATGTCGTGGGTTACAGAGATCGTTCACCATGTCGTGGGTAGGGGAGATTGTTCACAATGCCGTGGGTTACAGAGATCATTCGCAATGTAGTGGGTTACAGAGATCGTTCACCATGTCGTGAGTAGGGGAGATCGTTCACAATGCCGTGGGTTACAGAGATCGTTCACAATGTCGTGGGTAGGGGAGATCATTTGCAATGTTGTGGATTACAGTGATCAATCACAATGTCGTGGGTTACAGAGATCGTTCGCAATGTCGTGGGTTACAGAGATCGTTCGCAATGTCGACGGTTACAGAGGTCGTTCACAATGTGGTGGGTAGGGGAGTACGTTCTGAATGTCGTCGGTTACAGAGATTGTTCGCAATGTCATGGGTAGGGGAGATCATTTGCAATGTTGTGGATTACAGTGATCAATCACAATGTCGTGGGTTACAGAGATCGTTCGCAATGTCGTGGGTTACAGAGATCGTTCACAATGTCGTGGGTTACAGAGATCGTTCGCAATGTCGAGGGTTACAGAGATCATTCACAATGTTGTGGGTAGGGGAGTACGTTCTGAATGTCGTGGGTTACAGAGATCGTTCGCAAAGTCATGGGTAGGGGAGATTGTTCGCAATGTCGAGGGTTGCAGAGATATTTCACAATGTCGTGGGTAGGGGAGTACGTTCTGAATGTCGTGGGTTACAGAGATCGTTCACAATGTCACGCGGCAGGGGAGACCATTTGCAATGTCGTGGATTACAGAGATCATTCGCAATGTAGTGGGTTACAGAGATCGTTCACTATGTCGTGGGTAGGGGAGATCGTTCGCAATGTTGTGAGTTACAGAGATCGTTCGCAATGTCGTGGGTTACAGAGATTATTCGCAATGTCGTGGGTAGGGGAGATCGTTCGCAATGTCGAGGATTACAGAGATCGTTCACAATGTCATGGGTAGGGGAGATCGTTCGCAATGACGAGGATTACAGAGATCGTTCACAATGTCGTGGGTAGGGGAGATCGTTTGCAATGTCATGGGTAGGGGAGATCGTTCGCAATGACGAGGATTACAGAGATCGTTCACAATGTCATGGGTAGGGGAGATCGTTTGCAATGTCATGGGTAGGGGAGATCGTTCGCAATGTCGAGGGTTACAGAGATCGTTCGCAATGTCGTGGGTAGGGGAGATCATTTGCAATGTTGTGGATTACAGTGATCAATCGCAATGTCGTGGGTTACAGAGGTCGTTCACAATGTCGTGGGTAGGGGAGTACGTTCTGAATGTCGTGGTTTACAGAGATCGTTCGCAAAGTCATGGGTAGGGGAGATCGTTCGCAATGTCGAGGGTTACAGAGATAGTTCACAATGTGGTGGGTAGGGGTGTACGTTCTGAATGTCGTCGGTTACAGAGATTGTTCGCAATGTCATGGGTAGGGGAGATCATTTGCAATGTTGTGGATTACAGTGATCAATCACAATGTCGTGGGTTACAGAGATCGTTCGCAATGTCGTGGGTTACAGAGATCGTTCACAATGTCGTGGGTTACAGAGATCGTTCGCAATGTCGAGGGTTACAGAGATCATTCACAATGTCGTGGGTAGGGGAGTACGTTCTGAATGTCGTGGGTTACAGAGATCGTTCGCAAAGTCATGGGTAGGGGAGATTGTTCGCAATGTCGAGGGTTACAGAGATATTTCACAATGTCGTGGGTAGGGGAGTACGTTCTGAATGTCGTGGGTTACAGAGATCGTTCACAATGTCACGCGGCAGGGGAGACCATTTGCAATGTCGTGGATTACAGAGATCATTCGCAATGTAGTGGGTTACAGAGATCGTTCACTATGTCGTGGGTAGGGGAGATAGTTCACAATGTTGTGAGTTACAGAGATCGTTCGCAATGTCGTGGGTTACAGAGATCGTTCACCATGTCGTGGGTAGGGGAGATAGTTCGCAATGTTGTGAGTTACAGAGATCGTTCGCAATATCGTGGGTTACAGAGATCATTCGCAATGTCGTGGGTTACAGAGATCGTTCACCATGTCGTGGGTAGGGGAGATTGTTCACAATGCCGTGGGTTACAGAGATCATTCGCAATGTAGTGGGTTACAGAGATCGTTCACCATGTCGTGGGTAGGGGAGATCGTTCACAATGCCGTGGGTTACAGAGATCGTTCACAATGTCGTGGGTAGGGGAGATCATTTGCAATGTTGTGGATTACAGTGATCAATCACAATGTCGTGGGTTACAGAGATCGTTCACAATGTCGTGGGTTACAGAGATCATTCACAATGTCGTAGGTAGGGGAGTACGTTCTGAATGTCGTGGGTTACAGAGATCGTTCGCAAAGTCATGGGCAGGGGAGATCGTTCGCAATGTTGAGGGTTACAGAGATATTTCACAATGTTGTGGGTAGGGGAGTACGTTCTGAATGTCGTGGGTTACAGAGATCGTTCGCAATGTCATGGACAGGGGAGATGATTTGCAATGTCGTGGATTGCAGAGATCATTCGCAATGTAGTGGGTTACAGAGATCGTTCACAATGTCGTGGGTAGGGGAGATAGTTCGCAATGTTGTGAGATACAGAGATCGTTCGCAATATCGTGGGTTACAGAGATCATTCGCAATGTCGTGGGTAGGGGAGATCGTTCACAATGCCGTGGGTTACAGAGATCGTTCACAATGTCGAGGGTTACAGAGATCGTTCGCAATGTCGAGGGTAGGGGAGATCGTTCACAATGCCGTGGGTTACAGAGATCGTTTGCAATGTCGAGGATTACAGAGATCGTTCACAATGTCATGGGTAGGGGAGATCGTTCGCAATGTCATGGGTAGGGGAGATCGTTCGCAATGTCATGGGTAGGGGAGATCGTTCGCAATGACGAGGATTACAGAGATCGTTCACAATGTCATGGGTAGGGGAGTTCGTTTGCAATGTCATGGGTAGGGGAGATCGTTCGCAATGTCGAGGGTTACAGAGATCGTTCGCAATGTCGTGGGTAGGGGAGATCATTTGCAATGTTGTGGATTACAGTGATCAATCGCAATGTCATGGGTTACAGAGATCGTTCGCAATGTCGACGGTTACAGAGGTCGTTCACAATGTCGTGGGTAGGGGAGTACGTTCTGAATGTCGTGGGTTACAGAGATCGTTCGCAAAGTCATGGGTAGGGGAGATCGTTCGCAATGTCGAGGGTTACAGAGATAGTTCACAATGTGGTGGGTAGGGGAGTACGTTCTGAATGTCGTCGGTTACAGAGATTGTTCGCAATGTCATGGGTAGGGGAGATCATTTGCAATGTTGTGGATTACAGTGATCAATCACAATGTCGTGGGTTACAGAGATCGTTCGCAATGTCGTGGGTTACAGAGATCGTTCACAATGTCGTGGGTTACAGAGATCGTTCGCAATGTCGAGGGTTACACAGATCATTCACAATGTCGTGGGTAGGGGAGTACGTTCTGAGTGTCGTGGGTTACAGAGATCGTTCGCAAAGTCATGGGTAGGGGAGATTGTTCGCAATGTCGAGGGTTACAGAGATATTTCACAATGTCGTGGGTAGGGGAGTACGTTCTGAAGGTCGTGGGTTACAGAGATCGTTCACAATGTCATGGGCAGGGGAGACCATTTGCAATGTCGTGGATTACAGAGATCATTCGCAATGTAGTGGGTTACAGAGATCGTTCACTATGTCGTGGGTAGGGGAGATAGTTCACAATGTTGTGAGTTACAGAGATCGTTCGCAATGTCGTGGGTTACAGAGATCATTCGCAATGTCGTGGGTAGGGGAGATCGTTCACAATGCCGTGGGTTACAGAGATCGTTCACAATGTCGTGGGTAGGGGAGATCATTTGCAATGTTGTGGATTACAGTGATCAATCACAATGTCGTGGGTTACAGAGATCGTTCGCAATGTCGTGGGTTACAGAGATCATTCACAATGTCGTAGATAGGGGAGTACGTTCTGAATGTCGTGGGTTACAGAGATCGTTCGCAAAGTCATGGGCAGGGGAGATCGTTCGCAATGTCGAGGGTTACAGAGATATTTCACAATGTCGTGGGTAGGGGAGTACGTTCTGAATGTCGTGGTTTACAGAGATCGTTCGCAAAGTCATGGGTAGGGGAGATCGTTCGCAATGTCGAGGGTTACAGAGATAGTTCGCAATGTGGTGGGTAGGGGAGTACGTTCTGAATGTCGTCGGTTACAGAGATTGTTCGCAATGTCATGGGTAGGGGAGATAATTTGCAATGTTGTGGATTACAGTGATCAATCACAATGTCGTGGGTTACAGAGATCGTTCGCAATGTCGTGGGTTACAGAGATCGTTCGCAATGTCGAGGGTTACAGAGATCATTCGCAATGTCGTGGGTAGGGGAGATCGTTCACAATGCCGTGGGTTACAGAGATCGTTCACAATGTCGTGGGTAGGGGAGTACGTTCTGAATGTCGTGGGTTACAGAGATCGTTCGCAAAGTCATGGGTAGGTGAGATTGTTCGCAATGTCGAGGGTTACAGAGATATTTCACAATGTCGTTGGTAGGGGAGTACGTTCTGAATGTCGTGGGTTACTGAGATCGTTCACAATGTCACGCGGCAGGGGAGACCATTTGCAATGTTGTGGATTACAGAGATCATTCGCAATGTAGTGGGTTACAGAGATCGTTCACTATGTTGTGGGTAGGGGAGATAGTTCACAATGTTGTGAGTTACAGAGATCGTTCGCAATGTCGTGGGTTACAGAGATCGTTCACCATGTCGTGGGTAGGGGAGATAGTTCGCAATGTTGTGAGTTACAGAGATCGTTCGCAATATCGTGGGTTACAGAGATCATTCGCAATGTCGTGGGTTACAGAGATCGTTCACCATGTCGTGGGTAGGGGAGATCGTTCACAATGCCGTGGGTTACAGAGATCATTCGCAATGTAGTGGGTTACAGAGATCGTTCACCATGTCGTGGGTAGGGGAGATCGTTCACAATGCCGTGGGTTACAGAGATCGTTCACAATGTCGTGGGTAGGGGAGATCATTTGCAATGTTGTGGATTACAGTGATCAATCACAATGTCGTGGGTTACAGAGATCATTCACAATGTCGTGGGTTACAGAGATCATTCACAATGTCGTAGCTAGGGGACTACGTTCTGAATGTCGTGGGTTACAGAGATCGTTCGCAAAGTCATGGGCAGGGGAGATCGTTCGCAATGTTGAGGGTTACAGAGATATTTCACAATGTCGTGGGTAGGGGAGTACGTTCTGAATGTCGTGGGTTACAGAGATCGTTCGCAATGTCATGGGCAGGGGAGATCATTTGCAATGTCGTGGATTGCAGAGATCATTCGCAATGTAGTGGGTTACAGAGATCGTTCACAATGTCGTGGGTAGGGGAGATAGTTCGCAATGTTGTGAGTTACAGAGATCGTTCGCAGTATCGTGGGTTACAGAGATCATTCGCAATGTCGTGGGTAGGGGAGATCGTTCACAATGCCGTGGGTTACAGAGATCGTTCGCAATGTCGTGGGTAGGGGAGATCGTTCGCAATGTTGTGAGTTACAGAGATCGTTCGCAAAGTCGTGGGTTACAGAGATTGTTCGCAATATCGAGGGTTACAGAGATCGTTCACAATGTCGTGGGTAGGGGAGATCGTTCACAATGTCGTGGGTTACAGAGATCGTTCGCAATGTCGTGGGTTACAGAGATCGTTCACAATGTCGAGTGTTACAGAGATCGTTCGCAATGTCGAGGGTAGGGGAGATCGTTCACAATGCCGTGGGTTACAGAGATCGTTTGCAATGTCGAGGATTACAGAGATCGTTCACAATGTCATGGGTAGGGGAGATCGTTCGCAATGTCATGGGTAGGGGAGATCGTTCGCAATGTCGAGGGTTACAGAGATCGTTCACAATGTCGTGGGTAGGGGAGATAGTTCGCAATGTCGTGGGTTATAGAGATCATTCGCAATGTCGTGGGTAGGGGAGATCATTCGCATTGTCGAGGATTACAGAGATCGTTCACCATGTCGTGGGTAGGGGAGGGTTCGCAATGTCGAGGGTTACAGAGATCGTTCACAATGCCGTGGGTTACAGAGATCGTTCACAATGTCGTGGGTAGGGGAGATCGTTCGCAATGTCGAGGATTACAGAGATTGTTCACAATGTCAGGGGTAGGGGAGATTGTTCACAATGCCGTGGGTTACAGAGATCATTCGCAATGTAGTGGGTTACAGAGATCGTTCACCATGTCGTTGGTAGCGGAGAACGTTCACAATGTCATGGGTTACAGAGATCGTTCGCAATGTCGTGGGTAGGGGAGATCATTTGCAATGTTGTGGATTACAGTGATCAATCGCAACGTCGTGGGTTACAGAGATCGTTCACAATGTCGTCGGTTACAGTGATAGTTCGCAATGTCGACGGTTACAGAGGTCGTTCACAATGTCGTGGGTAGGGGAGTACGTTCTGAATGTCGTGGGTTACAGAGATCGTTCGCAAAGTCATGGGTAGGGGAGATCGTTCGCAATGTCGAGGGTTACAGAGATATTTCACAATGTGGTGGGTAGGGGAGTACGTTCTGAATGCCGTGGGTTACAGAGATCGTTCGCAATGTCGTGGGTTACAGAGATCGTTCACAATGTCGTGGGTTACAGAGATCATTCGCAATGTCGAGGGTTACAGAGATCATTCACAATGTCGTTTGTAGGGGAGTACGTTCTGAATGTCGTGGGTTATAGAGATCGTTCGCAAAGTCATGGGTAGGGGAGATCGTTCGCAATGTAGTGGGGTACAGAGATCGTTCACTATATCGTGGGTAGGGGAGATAGTTCGCAATGTTGTGAGTTACAGAGATCATTCACAATGTCGTAGGTAGGGGAGTACGTTCTGAATGTCGTGGGTTACAGAGATCGTTCGCAAAGTCATGGGCAGGGGAGATCGTTCGCAATGTTGAGGGTTACAGAGATATTTCACAATGTCGTGTGTAGGGGAGTACGTTCTGAATGTCGTGGGTTACAGAGATCGTTCGCAATGTCATGGGCAGGGGAGATCATTTGCAATGTCGTGGATTGCAGAGATCATTCGCAATGTAGTGGGTTACAGAGATCGTTCACAATGTCGTGGGTAGGGGAGATAGTTCGCAATGTTGTGAGTTACAGAGATCGTTCGCAATATCGTGGGTTACAGAGATCGTTCGCAATGTCGTGGGTAGGGGAGATCGTTCACAATGCCGTGGGTTACAGAGATCGTTCACAATGTCATGGGTAGGGGAGATCATTTGCAATGTTGTGGATTACAGTGATCAATCACAATGTCGTGGGTTACAGAGATCGTTCACAATGTCGTGGGTTACAGAGATCATTCACAATGTCGTAGGTAGGGGAGTAGGTTCTGAATGTCGTGGGTTACAGAGATCGTTCGCAAAGTCATGGGCAGGGGAGATCGTTCGCAATGTTGAGGGTTACAGAGATATTTCACAATGTCGTGGGTAGGGGAGTACGTTCTGAATGTCGTGGGTTACAGAGATCGTTCGCAATGTCATGGGCAGGGGAGATCATTTGCAATGTCGTGGATTGCAGAGATCATTCGCAATGTAGTGGGTTACAGAGATCGTTCACAATGTCGTGGGTAGGGGAGATCGTTCACAATGTCGTGGATTACAGAGATCGTTCGCAATGTCATGGGTAGGGGAGATCGTTCGCAATGTCTAGGGTTACAGAGATCGTTGACAATGTCGTGGGTAGGGGAGATCGTTCGCAATGTTGTGAGTTACAGAGATCGTTCGCAATGTCGTGGGTAGTGGAGATCGTTCGCAATGTCGAGGGTTACAGAGATCGTTCACAATGTCATGGGTAGGGGAGATCGTTCGCAATGTCGACGGTTTCAGAGATCGTTCACAATCTCGTGGGTAGTGGAGTACGTTCACAATGCCGTGGGTTACAGAGATCGTTCAGAATGTCGTGGGTAGGGGAGATCGTTCGCAATGTCGAGGATTACAGAGATCGTTCAGAATGACATAGGTAGGGGAGATCGTTCACAATGCCGTGGGTTACAGAGATCGTTCACAATGTCGTGGGAAGGGGAGATCGTTCGCAATGTCGAGGATTACAGAGATCGTTCGCAATGTCATGGGTAGGGGAGATCGTTCGCAATGTCGAGGATTACAGAGATCGTTCACAATGTCATGGGTAGGGGAGATCGTTCGCAATGACGAGGATTACAGAGATCGTTCACAATGTCGTGGGTAGGGGAGATCGTTTGCAATGTCATGGGTAGGGGAGATCGTTCGCAATGACGAGGATTACAGAGATCGTTCACAATGTCATGGGTAGGGGAGATCGTTTGCAATGTCATGGGTAGGGGAGATCGTTCGCAATGTCGAGGGTTACAGAGATCGTTCGCAATGTCGTGGATAGGGGAGATCATTTGCAATGTTGTGGATTACAGTGATAAATCGCAATGTCGTGGGTTACAGAGATCGTTCGCAATGTCGACGGTTACAGAGGTCGTTCACAATGTCGTGGGTAGGGGAGTACGTTCTGAATGTCGTGGTTTACAGAGATCGTTCGCAAAGTCATGGGTAGGGGAGATCGTTCGCAATGTCGTGGGTTACAGAGATCGTTCGCAATGTCGACGGTTACAGAGGTCGTTCACAATGTGGTGGGTAGGGGAGTACGTTCTGAATGTCGTCGGTTACAGAGATTGTTCGCAATGTCATGGGTAGGGGAGATCATTTGCAATGTTGTGGATTACAGTGATCAATCACAATGTCGTGGGTTACAGAGATCGTTCGCAATGTCGTGGGTTACAGAGATCGTTCACAATGTCGTGGGTTACAGAGATCGTTCACAATGTCATGGGCAGGGGAGACCATTTGCAATGTCGTGGATTACAGAGATCATTCGCAATGTAGTGGGTTACAGAGATCGTTCACTATGTCGTGGGTAGGGGAGATAGTTCACAATGTTGTGAGTTACAGAGATCGTTCGCAATGTCGTGGGTTACAGAGATCATTCGCAATGTCGTGGGTAGGGGAGATCGTTCAGAATGCCGTGGGTTACAGAGATCGTTCACAATGTCGTGGGTAGGGGAGATCATTTGCAATGTTGTGGATTACAGTGATCAATCACAATGTCGTGGGTTACAGAGATCGTTCACAATGTCGTGGGTTACAGAGATCATTCACAATGTCGTAGGTAGGGGAGTACGTTCTGAATGTCGTGGGTTACAGAGATCGTTCGCAAAGTCATGGGCAGGGGAGATCGTTCGCAATGTTGAGGGTTACAGAGATATTTCACAATGTCGTGGGTAGGGGAGTACGTTCTGAATGTCGTGGGTTACAGAGATCGTTCGCAATGTCATGGGCAGGGGAGATCATTTGCAATGTCGTGGATTGCAGAGATCATTCGCAATGTAGTGGATAGGGGAGATCGTTCACAATGCCGTGGGTAGGGGAGATCGTTCACAATGTCGAGGATTACAGAGATCGTTCGCAATGTCATGGGTAGGGGAGATCGTTCGCAATGTCTAGGGTTACAGAGATCGTTGACAATGTCGTGGGTAGGGGAGATCGTTCGCAATGTTGTGAGTTACAGAGATCATTCGCAATGTCGTGGGTTACAGAGATTATTCGCAATGTCGTGGGTAGGGGAGATCGTTCGCAATGTCGAGGGTTACAGAGATCGTTCACAATGTCATGGGTAGGGGAGATCGTACGCAATGTCATGGGTAGGGGAGATCGTTCGCAATGTCGAGGGTTACAGAGATCGTTCACAATCTCGTGGGTAGGGGAGATAGTTCGCAATGTTGTGAGTAATAGAGATCGTTCGCAATGTCGTGGGTTATAGAGATCATTCGCAATGTCGTGGGTAGGGGAGATCGTTCACAATGCCGTGGGTTACAGAGATTGTTCACAATGTCGTGGGTAGGGGAGATAGTTCGCAATGTTGTGAGTTACAGAGATCGTTCACAATATCGTAGGTTACAGAGATCATTCGCAATGTCGTGGGTAGGGGAGATCGTTCACAATGCCGTGGGTTACAGAGATCGTTCGCAATGTCGTGGGTAGGGGAGATCATTCACAATGTCGAGGATTACAGAGATCGTTCGCAATGTCATGGGTAGGGGAGATCGTTCACAATGCCGTGGGTAGGGGAGATCGTTCACAATGTCGAGGATTACAGAGATCGTTCGCAATGTCATGGGTAGGGGAGATCGTTCGCAATGTCTAGGGTTACAGAGATCGTTGACAATGTCGTGGGTAGGGGAGATCGTTCGCAATGTTGTGAGTTACAGAGATCATTCGCAATGTCGTGGGTTACAGAGATTATTCGCAATGTCGTGGGTAGGGGAGATCGTTCGCAATGTCGAGGGTTACAGAGATCGTTCACAATGTCATGGGTAGGGGAGATCGTACGCAATGTCATGGGTAGGGGAGATCGTTCGCAATGTCGAGGGTTACAGAGATCGTTCACAATCTCGTGGGTAGGGGAGATAGTTCGCAATGTTGTGAGTTATAGAGATCGTTCGCAATGTCGTGGGTTACAGAGATCGTTCACAATGTCGTGGGTAGGGGAGATCGTTCACAATGCCGTGGGTTACAGAGATTGTTCACAATGTCGTGGGTAGGGGAGATCGTTCGCAATGTCGAGGATTACAGAGATCGTTCAGAATGACATGGGTAGGGGAGATCGTTCGCAATGTGATGGGTAGGGGAGATCGTTCGCAATGTCGAGGGTTACAGAGATCGTTCACAATGTCGTGGGTAGGGGAGTACGTTCTGAATGTCGTGGGTTACAGAGATCGTTCACAATGTCGTGGGTAGGGGAGTACGTTCTGAATGTCGTGGGTTACAGAGATCATTCGCTATGTCGTGGGTAGGGGAGATCATTTGCAATATCGTGGATTACAGAGATCATTCGCAATGTAGTGGGTTACAGAGATCGTTCGCAATGTCGTGGGTAGGGGAGATCGTTCACAATGCCGTGGGTTACAGAGATCGTTCGCAATGTCGTGGGTAGGGGAGATCGTTCGCAATGTTGTGAGTTACAGAGATCGTTCGCAAAGTCGTGGGTTACAGAGATTGTTCGCAATGTCGAGGGTTACAGAGATCGTTCACAATGTCGTGGGTAGGGGAGATCGTTCACAATGTCGTGGGTTACAGAGATCGTTCGCAATGTCGTGGGTTACAGAGATCGTTCACAATGTCGAGGGTTACAGAGATCGTTCGCAATGTCGAGGGTTACAGAGATCGTTCACAATGTCGAGGATTACAGAGATCGTTCACAATGTCATGGGTAGGGGAGATCGTTCGCAATGTCATGGGTAGGGGAGATCGTTCGCAATGTCGAGGGTTACAGAGATCGTTCACAATGTCGTGGGTTATAGAGATCATTCGCAATGTCGTGGGTAGGGGAGATCATTCGCAATGTTGAGGATTACAGAGATCGTTCACCATGTCGTGGGTAGGGGAGGGTTCGCAATGTCGAGGGTTACAGAGATCGTTCACAATGTCGTGGGTAGGGGAGATTGTTCACAATGCCGTGGGTTACAGAGATCGTTCACAATGTCATGGGTAGGGGAGATTGTTCACAATGCCGTGGGTTACAGAGATCATTCGCAATGTAGTGGGTTACAGAGATCGTTCACCATGTCGTTGGTAGCGGAGAACGTTCACAATGTCATGGGTTACAGAGATCGTTCGCAATGTCGTGGGTAGTGGAGATCGTTCGCAATGTCGAGGATTACAGAGATCGTTCACAATGTCATGGGTAGGGGAGAACGTTCACAATGTCGTGGGTTACAGTGATAGTTCGCAATGTCGACGGTTACAGAGGTCGTTCACAATGTCGTGGGTAGGGGAGTACGTTCTGAATGTCGTGGGTTACAGAGATCGTTCGCAAAGTCATGGGTAGGGGAGATTGTTCGCAATGTCGAGGGTTACAGAGATATTTCACAATGTGGTGGGTAGGGGAGTACGTTCTGAATGCCGTGGGTTACAGAGATCGTTCGCAATGTCATGGGTAGGGGAGATCGTTCACAATGCTGTGGGTTACAGAGATATTTCACAATGTCGTGGGTAGGGGAGTACGTTCTGAATGTCGTGGGTTACAGAGATCGTTCGCAATGTCATGGACAGGGGAGATCATTTGCAATGTCGTGGATTGCAGAGATCATTCGCAATGTAGTGGGTTACAGAGATCGTTCACAATGTCGTGGGTAGGGGAGATAGTTCGCAATGTTGTGAGTTACAGAGATCGTTCACAATATCGTAGGTTACAGAGATCATTCGCAATGTCGTGGGTAGGGGAGATCGTTCACAATGCCGTGGGTTACAGAGATCGTTCGCAATGTCGTGGGTAGGGGAGATCATTCACAATGTCGAGGATTACAGAGATCGTTCGCAATGTCATGGGTAGGGGAGATCGTTCACAATGCCGAGGATTACAGAGATCGTTCGCAATGTCATGGGTAGGGGAGATCGTTCGCAATGTCTAGGGTTACAGAGATCGTTGACAATGTCGTGGGTAGGGGAGATCGTTCGCAATGTTGTGAGTTACAGAGATCATTCGCAATGTCGTGGGTTACAGAGATTATTCGCAATGTCGTGGGTAGGGGAGATCGTTCGTAATGTCGAGGGTTACAGAGATCGTTCACAATGTCATGGGTAGGGGAGATCGTACGCAATGTCATGGGTAGGGGAGATCGTTCGCAATGTCGAGGGTTACAGAGATCGTTCACAATCTAGTGGGTAGGGGAGATAGTTCGCAATGTTGTGAGTTATAGAGATCGTTCGCAATGTCGTGGGTTATAGAGATCATTTGCAATGTCGTGGGTAGGGGAGATCGTTCACAATGCCGTGGGTTACAGAGATTGTTCACAATGTCGTGGGTAGGGGAGATCGTTCGCAATGTCGAGGATTACAGAGATCGTTCAGAATGACATGGGTAGGGGAGATCGTTCGCAATGTGATGGGTAGGGGAGATCGTTCGCAATGTCGAGGGTTACAGAGATCGTTCACAATGTCGTGGGTAGGGGAGTACGTTCTGAATGTCGTGGGTTACAGAGATCGTTCACAATGTCGTGGGTAGGGGAGTACGTTCTGAATGTCGTGGGTTACAGAGATCATTCGCTATGTCGTGGGTAGGGGAGATCATTTGCAATGTCGTGGATTACAGAGATCATTCGCAATGTAGTGGGTTACAGAGATCGTTCGCAATGTCGTGGGTAGGGGAGATCGTTCACAATGCCGTGGGTTACAGAGATCGTTCGCAATGTCGTGGGTAGGGGAGGGTTCGCAATGTCGAGGGTTACAGAGATCGTTCACAATGTCGTGGGTAGGGGAGATTGTTCACAATGCCGTGGGTTACAGAGATCGTTCACAATGTCATGGGTAGGGGAGATTGTTCACAATGCCGTGGGTTACAGAGATCATTCGCAATGTAGTGGGTTACAGAGATCGTTCACCATGTCGTTGGTAGCGGAGAACGTTCACAATGTCATGGGTTACAGAGATCGTTCGCAATGTCGTGGGTAGTGGAGATCGTTCGCAATGTCGAGGATTACAGAGATCGTTCACAATGTCATGGGTAGGGGAGAACGTTCACAATGTCGTGGGTTACAGTGATAGTTCGCAATGTCGACGGTTACAGAGGTCGTTCACAATGTCGTGGGTAGGGGAGTACGTTCTGAATGTCGTGGGTTACAGAGATCGTTCGCAAAGTCATGGGTAGGGGAGATTGTTCGCAATGTCGAGGGTTACAGAGATATTTCACAATGTGGTGGGTAGGGGAGTACGTTCTGAATGCCGTGGGTTACAGAGATCGTTCGCAATGTCATGGGTAGGGGAGATCGTTCACAATGCTGTGGGTTACAGAGATATTTCACAATGTCGTGGGTAGGGGAGTACGTTCTGAATGTCGTGGGTTACAGAGATCGTTCGCAATGTCATGGACAGGGGAGATCATTTGCAATGTCGTGGATTGCAGAGATCATTCGCAATGTAGTGGGTTACAGAGATCGTTCACAATGTCGTGGGTAGGGGAGATAGTTCGCAATGTTGTGAGTTACAGAGATCGTTCACAATATCGTAGGTTACAGAGATCATTCGCAATGTCGTGGGTAGGGGAGATCGTTCACAATGCCGTGGGTTACAGAGATCGTTCGCAATGTCGTGGGTAGGGGAGATCATTCACAATGTCGAGGATTACAGAGATCGTTCGCAATGTCATGGGTAGGGGAGATCGTTCACAATGCCGAGGATTACAGAGATCGTTCGCAATGTCATGGGTAGGGGAGATCGTTCGCAATGTCTAGGGTTACAGAGATCGTTGACAATGTCGTGGGTAGGGGAGATCGTTCGCAATGTTGTGAGTTACAGAGATCATTCGCAATGTCGTGGGTTACAGAGATTATTCGCAATGTCGTGGGTAGGGGAGATCGTTCGTAATGTCGAGGGTTACAGAGATCGTTCACAATGTCATGGGTAGGGGAGATCGTACGCAATGTCATGGGTAGGGGAGATCGTTCGCAATGTCGAGGGTTACAGAGATCGTTCACAATCTAGTGGGTAGGGGAGATAGTTCGCAATGTTGTGAGTTATAGAGATCGTTCGCAATGTCGTGGGTTATAGAGATCATTCGCAATGTCGTGGGTAGGGGAGATCGTTCACAATGCCGTGGGTTACAGAGATTGTTCACAATGTCGTGGGTAGGGGAGATCGTTCGCAATGTCGAGGATTACAGAGATCGTTCAGAATGACATGGGTAGGGGAGATCGTTCGCAATGTGATGGGTAGGGGAGATCGTTCGCAATGTCGAGGGTTACAGAGATCGTTCACAATGTCGTGGGTAGGGGAGTACGTTCTGAATGTCGTGGGTTACAGAGATCGTTCACAATGTCGTGGGTAGGGGAGTACGTTCTGAATGTCGTGGGTTACAGAGATCATTCGCTATGTCGTGGGTAGGGGAGATCATTTGCAATGTCGTGGATTACAGAGATCATTCGCAATGTAGTGGGTTACAGAGATCGTTCGCAATGTCGTGGGTAGGGGAGATCGTTCACAATGCCGTGGGTTACAGAGATCGTTCGCAATGTCGTGGGTAGGGGAGATCGTTCGCAATGTTGTGAGTTACAGAGATCGTTCGCAAAGTCGTGGGTTACAGAGATTGTTCGCAATGTCGAGGGTTACAGAGATCGTTCACAATGTCGTGGGTAGGGGAGATCGTTCACAATGTCGTGGGTTACAGAGATCGTTCGCAATGTCGTGGGTTACAGAGATCGTTCACAATGTCGAGGGTTACAGAGATCGTTCGCAATGTCGAGGGTTACAGAGATCGTTCACAATGTCGAGGATTACAGAGATCGTTCACAATGTCATGGGTAGGGGAGATCGTTCGCAATGTCTTGGGTAGGGGAGATCGTTCGCAATGTCGAGGGTTACAGAGATCGTTCACAATGTCGTGGGTTATAGAGATCATTCGCAATGTCGTGGGTAGGGGAGATCATTCGCAATGTTGAGGATTACAGAGATCGTTCACCATGTCGTGGGTAGGGGAGAACGTTCAGAATGTCATGGGTTACAGAGATCGTTCGCAATGTCGTGGGTAGTGGAGATCGTTCGCAATGTCGAGGATTACAGAGATCGTTCACAATGTCATGGGTAGGGGAGAACGTTCACAATGTCGTGGGTTACAGTGACAGTTCGCAATGTCGACGGTTACAGAGGTCGTTCACAATGTCGTGGGTAGGGGAGTACGTTCTGAATGTCGTGGGTTACAGAGATCGTTCGCAAAGTCATGGGTAGGGGAGATTGTTCGCAATGTCGAGGGTTACAGAGATATTTCACATTGTGGTGGGTAGGGGAGTACGTTCTGAATGCCGTGGGTTACAGAGATCGTTCGCAATGTCATGGGTAGGGGAGATCGTTCACAATGCTGTGGGTTACAGAGATCGTTCACCATGTCGTGGGTAGCGGAGAACGTTCACAATGTCATGGGTTACAGAGATCGTTCGCAATGTCGTGGGTAGGGGAGATCATTTGCAATGTTGTGGATTACAGTGATCAATCGCAAAGTCGTGGGTTACAGAGATCGTTCACAATGTCGTCGGTTACAGTGATAGTTCGCAATGTCGACGGTTGCAGAGGTCGTTCACAATGTCGTGGGTAGGGGAGTACGTTCAAAATGTCGTGGGTTACAGAGATCGTTCGCAAAGTCATGGGTAGGGGAGATCGTTCGCAATGTCGAGGGTTACAGAGATAGTTCACAATGTCGTGGGTAGGGGAGTACGTTCTGAATGCCGTGGGTTACAGAGATCGTTCTCAATGTCATGGGGAGGGGAGATCATTTGCAATGTTGTGGATTACAGTGATCAATCACAATGTCGTGGGTTACAGAGATCGTTCGCAATGTCGTGGGTTACAGAGATCGTTCACAATGTCGTGGGTTACAGAGATCATTCGCAATGTCGAGGGTTACAGAGATCATTCACAATGTCGTTTGTAGGGGAGTACGTTCTGAATGTCGTGGGTTACAGAGATAGTTCAAAATGTGGTGGGTAGGGGAGTACGTTCTGAATGTCGTCGGTTACAGAGATCGTTCGCAATGTCATGGGTAGGGGAGATCATTTGCAATGTTGTGGATTACAGTGATCAATCACAATGTCGTGGGTTACAGAGATCGTTCGCAATGTCGTGGGTTACAGAGATCGTTCACAATGTCGTGGGTTACAGAGATCGTTCGCAATGTCGAGGGTTACAGAGATCATTCACAATGTCGTGGGTAGGGGAGTACGTTCTGAATGTCGTGGGTTACAGAGATCGTTCGCAAAGTCATGGGTAGGGGAGATTGTTCGCAATGTCGAGGGTTACAGAGATATTTCACAATGTCGTGGGTAGGGGAGTACGTTCTGAATGTCGTGGGTTACAGAGATCGTTCGCAATGTCATGGGCAGGGGAGATCATTTGCAATGTCGTGGATTGCAGAGAACATTCGCAATGTAGTGGGTTACAGAGATCGTTCACAATGTCGAGGGTTACAGAGATCGTTCACAATGTCGTGGGTAGGGGAGATCTTTCACAATGCCGAGGGTTACAGAGATCGTTCGCAATGTTGGGGTAGGGGAGATCATTTGCAATGTTGTGGATTACAGTGATCAATCACAATGTCGTGGGTTACAGAGATCGTTCACAATGTCGTCGGTTACAGAGATCGTTCGCAATGTCGTGGGTTACAGAGATCGTTCACAATGTCGTGGGTAGGGGAGTACGTTCTGAATGTCGTGGGTTACAGAGATCGTTCGCAATGTCATGGGCAGGGGAGATAATTTGCAATGTCGTGGATTACTGAGATCATTCACAATGTAGTGGGTTACAGAGATCGTTCACAATGTCGTGGGTAGTGGAGATCGTTCGCAATGTCGAGGATTACGAGATCGTTCACAATGTCATGGGTTACTGAGATCGTTTGCAATGTCGAGGGTTACAGAGATCGTTCACAATGTCGTGGGTAGGGGAGATCGTTCGCAATGTAAAGGATTACAGACATCGTTCGCAATGTCATGGGTAGGGGAGATCATTAGCAATGTCGAGGGTTACAGAGATCGTTAACAATGTCGTGGATAGGGGAGTATGTTCTGAATGTCGTGGGTTACAGAGATCGGTCGCAATGTCGAGGGTTACAGAGATCATTCACAATGTCGTGGGTAGGGGAGTACATTCTGAATGTCGTGGGTTACAGAGATCGTTCGCAAAGTCATGGGTAGGGGAGATTGTTCGCAATGTCGAGGGTTACAGAGATATTTCACAATGTCGTGGGTAGGGGAGTACGTTCTGAATGTCGTGGGTTACAGAGATCGTTCGCAATGTCATGGGCAGGGGAGATCATTTGCAATGTCGTGGATTGCAGAGATCATTCGCAATGTAGTGGGTTACAGAGATCGTTCACAATGTCGTGGGTAGGGGAGATAGTTCGCAATGTTGTGAGTTACAGAGATCGTTCGCAATATCGTGGGTTACAGAGATCATTCGCAATGTCGTGGGTTACAGAGATCGTTCACAATGTCGTGGGTAGGGGAGATCATTTGCAATGTTGTGGATTACAGTGATCAATCACAATGTCGTGGGTTATAGAGATCGTTCACTATGTCGTGGGTAGGGGAGATAGTTCACAATGTTGTGAGTTACAGAGATCGTTCGCAATGTCGTGGGTTACAGAGATCATTCGCAATGTCGTGGGTAGGGGAGATCGTTCACAATGCCGTGGGTTACAGAGATCGTTCACAATGTCGTGGGTAGGGGAGATCATTTGCAATGTTGTGGATTACAGTGATCAATCACAATGTCGTGGGTTACAGAGATCGTTCGCAATGTCGTGGGTTACAGAGATCATTCACAATGTCGTAGGTAGGGGAGTACGTTCTGAATGTCGTGGGTTACAGAGATCGTTCGCAAAGTCATGGGCACGGGAGATCGTTCGCAATGTTGAGGGTTACAGAGATATTTCACAATGTCGTGGGTAGGGGAGTACGTTCTGAATGTCGTGGGTTACAGAGATCGTTCGCAATGTCATGGGCAGGGGAGATCATTTGCAATGTCGTGGATTGCAGAGATCATTCGCAATGTAGTGGGTTACAGAGATCGTTCACAATGTCGTGGGTAGGGGAGATAGTTCGCAATGTTGTGAGTTACAGAGATCGTTCGCAATATCGTGGGTTACAGAGATCATTCGCAATGTCGTGGGTTACAGAGATCGTTCACAATGTCGTGGGTAGGGGAGATCATTTGCAATGTTGTGGATTACAGTGATCAATCACAATGTCGTGGGTTATAGAGATCGTTCACAATGTCGTGGGTTACAGAGATTGTTCACAATGTCGTGGGTTACAGAGATCGTTCGCAATGTCATGGGCAGGGGAGATAATTTGCAATGTCGTGGATTACTGAGATCATTCACAATGTAGTGGGTTACAGAGATCGTTCACAATGTCGTGGGTAGGGGAGATCGTTCGCAATGTCGAGGATTACGAGATCGTTCACAATGTCATGGGTTACTGAGATCGTTCGCAATGTCGAGGGTTACAGAGATCGTTCACAATGTCGTGGGTAGGGGAGATCGTTCGCAATGTAAAGGATTACAGACATCGTTCGCAATGTCATGGGTAGGGGAGATCATTCGCAATGTCGAGGGTTACAGAGATCGTTAACAATGTCGTGGATAGGGGAGTATGTTCTGAATGTCGTGGGTTACAGAGATCGTTCGCAATGTCATGGGTTACAGAGATCGTTCACAATGTCGTGGGTAGGGGAGTACGTTCTGAATGTCGTGGGTTACAGAGATCGTTCGCAATGTCATGGGCAGGGGAGATAATTTGCAATGTCGTGGATTACTGAGATCATTCATAATGTAGTGGGTTACAGAGATCGTTCACAATGTCGTGGGTAGGGGAGATCGTTCACAATGTCGAGGATTACAGAGATCGTTCACAATGTCATGGGTTACTGAGATCGTTCGCAATGTCGAGGGTTACAGAGATCGTTCACAATGTCGTGGGTAGGGGAGATCGTTCGCAATGTAAAGGATTACAGACATCGTTCGCAATGTCATGGGTAGGGGAGATCATTCGCAATGTCGAGGGTTATAGAGATCGTTAACAATGTCGTAGATAGGGGAGTATGATCCGAATGTCGTGGGTTATAGAGATTGTTCGCAATGTCGTGGGTAGGGGAGATCATTTGCAATGTCGTGGATTACAGAGATCATTCGCAATGTAGTGGGTTACAGAGAACGTTCGCAATGTCGTGGGTAGGGGAGTATGTTCTGAATGTCGTGGTTTACAGAGATCGTTCACAATGTCGTGGGTAGGGGAGATCGCTCACAATGCCTTGGGTTACAGAGATCGTTCACAATGTCGTGGGAAGGGGAGATCGTTCGCAATGTCGAGGATTACAGAGATCATTCACAATGTCATGGGTAGGGGCGATCGTTCGCAATCTCAAGGGAGGGGAGATCGTTTGCAATGTCGAGGGTTACAGAGATCGTTTGCAATGTCATGGGTTACAGAGATCGTTCTCAATGTCGTGGGTTACAGAGATCGTTCGCAATGTCGAGCTTTACAGAGATCGTTCACAATGTCGTGGGTAGGGGAGTTCGTTCACAATGCCGTGGGTATGGGAGATCATTTGCAATGCCGTGGGTTACAGAGATAGTTCACAATGTCGTGGGTAGGGGAGATCGTTCGCAATGTCGAGGATTTCAGAGATCGTTCACAATGTCATGGGTTACAGAGATTGTTCGCAATGTCGTGGGTAGGGGTGATCTTTTGCAATGTCGTGGATTACAGAGATAATTCGCAATGTAGTGGGTTACAGAGATCGTTCACCATGTCGTGGGTAGCGGAGAACGTTCACAATGTCATGGGTTACAGAGATAGTTCGCAATGTCGACAGTTACAGAGATCGTTCACAATGTCGTGGGTAGGGGAGTACGTTCTGAATGCCGTGGGTTACAGAGATCGTTCGCAAAGTCGTGGGTAGGGGAGATCATTTGCAATGTTGTGGATTACAGTAATCAATCGCAATGTCGTGGGTTACAGAGATCGTTCGCAATGTCATGGGTAGGGGAGATCGTTCGCAATGTCATGGGTAGGGGAGATCGTTCGCAATTTTGAGGGTTACAGAGATCGTTCGCAATGTCGTGGGTAGGGGAGTACGTTCTGAATGTCGTGGGTTACAGAGATCATTCGCAATGTCGTGGGTAGGGGAGATCGTTCACAATGCCGTGGGTTACAGAGATCGTTCACAATGTCGTGGGTAGGGGAGATCGTTCGCAATGTCGAGGATTACAGAGATAGTTCACAATGTCGTGGGTAGGGGAGATCGTTCGCAATCTCATGGGAGGTTAGATCGTTCGCAATGTCGAGGGTTACAGAGATCGTTTGCAATGTCGTGGGTTACAGAGATCGTTCTCAATGTCGTGGGTTACAGAGATCGTTCGCAATGTCGAGGGTTACAGAGATCGTTCACAATGTTGTGGGGAGGGGAGATCTTTCACAATGCCGTGGGTTACAGAGATCATTCGCAAAGTCGTGGGTAGGGGAGATCATTTGCAATGTTGTGGATTACAGTAATCAATCGCAATGTTGAGGGTTACAGAGATCGTTCGCAATGTCGTGGGTAGGGGAGTACGTTCTGAATGTCGTGGGTTACAGAGATCATTCGCAATGTCGTGGGTAGGGTAGATCGTTCTCAATGCCGTGGGTTACAGTGATCGTTCACAAAGTCGTGGGTAGGGGAGATCGTTCGCAATGTCGAGGATTACAGAGATAGTTCACAATGTCATGGGTAGGGGAGATCATTCGCAATCTCATGGGAGGGGAGATCGTTCGCAATGTCGAGGGTTACGGAGATCGTTTGCAATGTCGTGGGTTACAGAGATCGTTCGCAATGTCGAGGGTTACAGAGATCGTTCACAATATCGTGGGTAGGGGAGATCTTTCACAATGCCGAGGGTTACAGAGATCGTTCGCAATGTCGTGGGTAGGGGAGATCATTTGCAATGTTGTGGATTACAGTGATCAATCACAATGTCGTGGGTTACAGAGATCGTTCACAATGTCGTGGGTTACAGAGATCGTTCGCAATGTCGTGGGTTACAGAGATCGTTCACAATGTCGTGGGTAGGGGAGTATGTTCTGAATGTCGTGGGTTACAGAGATCGTTCGCAATGTCATGGGCAGGGGAGATAATTTGCAATGTCGTGGATTACTGAGATCATTCACAATGTAGTGGGTTACAGAGATCGTTCACAATGTCGTGGGTAGTGGAGATCGTTCGCAATGTCGAGGATTACGAGATCGTTCACAATGTCATGGGTTACTGAGATCGTTCGCAATGTCGAGGGTTACAGAGATCGTTCACAATGTCGTGGGTAGGGGAGATCGTTCGCAATGTAAAGGATTACAGACATCGTTCGCAATGTCATGGGTAGGGGAGATCATTCGCAATGTCGATGGTTATAGAGAACGTTCGCAATGTCGTGGGTAGGGGAGTATGTTCTGAATGTCGTGGTTTACAGAGATCGTTCACAATGTCGTGGGTAGGGGAGATCGCTCACAATGTCCTGGGTTAAAGAGATCGTTCACAATGTCGTGGGTTACAGAGATCGTTCACAATGTCGAGGGTTACAGAGATCGTTCACAATGTCGTGGGTTACAGAGATCATTCGCAATGTCGAGGGTTACAGAAATCGTTCACAATGTCGTGGGTAGGGGAGTACGTTCCGAATGTCGTGGGTTACAGAGATCGTTCACAATGTCATGGGCAGGGGAGATCATTTGCAATGTCGTGGATTACTGAGATGATTCACAATGTAGTGGGTTACAGAGATCGTTCACAATGTCGTGGGTAGGGGAGATCGTTGACAATGCCGTGGGTTACAGAGATCGTTCGCAATGTCATGGGTAGGGGACATCATTCGCAATGTCGAGGGTTACAGAGATCGTTCACAATGTCGTGGATAGGGGAGTACGATCCGAATGTCGTGGGTTACAGAGATTGTTCGCAATGTCGTGGGTAGGGGAGATCATTTGCAATGTCGTGGATTACAGAGATCATTCGCAATGTAGTGGGTTACAGAGATCGTTCACCATGTCATGGGTAGGGGAGAACGTTCACAATGTCGAGGATTACAGAGATCGTTCACAATGTCATGGGTAGGGGCGATCGTTCGCAATCTCATGGGAGGGGAGATCGTTTGCAATGTCGAGGGTTACAGAGATCGTTTGCAATGTCATGGGTTACAGAGATCGTTCTCAATATCGTGGGTTACAGAGATCGTTCGCAATGTCGTGGGGAGGGGAGATCATTTGCAATTCCGTGGGTTACAGAGATCGTCACAATGTCGTGGGTAGGGGAGATCGTTCGCAATGTCGAGGATTACAGAGATCGTTCACAATGTCATGGGTAGGGGCGATCGTTCGCAATCTCATTGGAGGGGAGATCATTTGCAATGTCGAGGGTTACAGAGATCGTTTGCAATGTCATGGGTTACAGAGATCGTTCTCAATATCGTGGGTTACAGAGATCGTTCGCAATGTCGTGGGGAGGGGAGATCATTTGCAATGCCGTGGGTTACAGAGATCGTTCACAATGTCTTGGGTAGGGGAGATCGTTCGCAATGTCGAGGATTACAGAGATCGTTCACAATGTCATGGGTAGGGGCGATCGTTCGCAATCTCATTGGAGGGGAGATCATTTGCAATGTCGAGGGTTACAGAGATCGTTTGCAATGTCATGGGTTACAGAGATCGTTCTCAATGTCGTGGGTTACAGAGATCGTTCGTAATGTCGAGCTTTACAGAGATCGTTCACAATGTCGTGGGTAGGGGAGTTCGTTCACAATGCCGTGGGTATGGGAGATCATTTGCAATGCCGTGGGTTACAGAGATAGTTCACAATGTCGTGGGTAGGGGAGATCGTTCGCAATGTCGAGGATTTCAGAGATCGTTCACAATGTCATGGGTTACAGAGATTGTTCGCAATGTCGTGGGTAGGGGTGATCTTTTGCAATGTCGTGGATTACAGAGATAATTCGCAATGTAGTGGGTTACAGAGATCGTTCACCATGTCGTGGGTAGCGGAGAACGTTCACAATGTCATGGGTTACAGAGATAGTTCGCAATGTCGACAGTTACAGAGATCGTTCACAATGTCGTGGGTAGGGGAGTACGTTCTGAATGCCGTGGGTTACAGAGATCGTTCGCAAAGTCGTGGGTAGGGGAGATCATTTGCAATGTTGTGGATTACAGTAATCAATCGCAATGTCGTGGGTTACAGAGATCGTTCGCAATGTCATGGGTAGGGGAGTTCGTTCGCAATGTCATGGGTAGGGGAGATCGTTCGCAATTTTGAGGGTTACAGAGATCGTTCGCAATGTCGTGGGTAGGGGAGTACGTTCTGAATGTCGTGGGTTACAGAGATCATTCGCAATGTCGTGGGTAGGGGAGATCGTTCACAATGCCGTGGGTTACAGAGATCGTTCACAATGTCGTGGGTAGGGGAGATCGTTCGCAATGTCGAGGATTACAGAGATAGTTCACAATGTCGTGGGTAGGGGAGATCGTTCGCAATCTCATGGGAGGTTAGATCGTTCGCAATGTCGAGGGTTACAGAGATCGTTTGCAATGTCGTGGGTTACAGAGATCGTTCTCAATGTCGTGGGTTACAGAGATCGTTCGCAATGTCGAGGGTTACAGAGATCGTTCACAATGTTGTGGGGAGGGGAGATCTTTCACAATGCCGTGGGTTACAGAGATCATTCGCAAAGTCGTGGGTAGGGGAGATCATTTGCAATGTTGTGGATTACAGTAATCAATCGCAATGTTGAGGGTTACAGAGATCGTTCGCAATGTCGTGGGTAGGGGAGTACGTTCTGAATGTCGTGGGTTACAGAGATCATTCGCAATGTCGTGGGTAGGGGAGATCGTTCTCAATGCCGTGGGTTACAGTGATCGTTCACAAAGTCGTGGGTAGGGGAGATCGTTCGCAATGTCGAGGATTACAGAGATAGTTCACAATGTCATGGGTAGGGGAGATCATTCGCAATCTCATGGGAGGGGAGATCGTTCGCAATGTCGAGGGTTACGGAGATCGTTTGCAATGTCGTGGGTTACAGAGATCGTTCGCAATGTCGAGGGTTACAGAGATCGTTCACAATATCGTGGGTAGGGGAGATCTTTCACAATGCCGAGGGTTACAGAGATCGTTCGCAATGTCGTGGGTAGGGGAGATCATTTGCAATGTTGTGGATTACAGTGATCAATCACAATGTCGTGGGTTACAGAGATCGTTCACAATGTCGTGGGTTACAGAGATCGTTCGCAATGTCGTGGGTTACAGAGATCGTTCACAATGTCGTGGGTAGGGGAGTATGTTCTGAATGTCGTGGGTTACAGAGATCGTTCGCAATGTCATGGGCAGGGGAGATAATTTGCAATGTCGTGGATTACTGAGATCATTCACAATGTAGTGGGTTACAGAGATCGTTCACAATGTCGTGGGTAGTGGAGATCGTTCGCAATGTCGAGGATTACGAGATCGTTCACAATGTCATGGGTTACTGAGATCGTTCGCAATGTCGAGGGTTACAGAGATCGTTCACAATGTCGTGGGTAGGGGAGATCGTTCGCAATGTAAAGGATTACAGACATCGTTCGCAATGTCATGGGTAGGGGAGATCATTCGCAATGTCGATGGTTATAGAGAACGTTCGCAATGTCGTGGGTAGGGGAGTATGTTCTGAATGTCGTGGTTTACAGAGATCGTTCACAATGTCGTGGGTAGGGGAGATCGCTCACAATGTCCTGGGTTAAAGAGATCGTTCACAATGTCGTGGGTTACAGAGATCGTTCACAATGTCGAGGGTTACAGAGATCGTTCACAATGTCGTGGGTTACAGAGATCATTCGCAATGTCGAGGGTTACAGAAATCGTTCACAATGTCGTGGGTAGGGGAGTACGTTCCGAATGTCGTGGGTTACAGAGATCGTTCACAATGTCATGGGCAGGGGAGATCATTTGCAATGTCGTGGATTACTGAGATGATTCACAATGTAGTGGGTTACAGAGATCGTTCACAATGTCGTGGGTAGGGGAGATCGTTGACAATGCCGTGGGTTACAGAGATCGTTCGCAATGTCATGGGTAGGGGACATCATTCGCAATGTCGAGGGTTACAGAGATCGTTCACAATGTCGTGGATAGGGGAGTACGATCCGAATGTCGTGGGTTACAGAGATTGTTCGCAATGTCGTGGGTAGGGGAGATCATTTGCAATGTCGTGGATTACAGAGATCATTCGCAATGTAGTGGGTTACAGAGATCGTTCACCATGTCATGGGTAGGGGAGAACGTTCACAATGTCGAGGATTACAGAGATCGTTCACAATGTCATGGGTAGGGGCGATCGTTCGCAATCTCATGGGAGGGGAGATCGTTTGCAATGTCGAGGGTTACAGAGATCGTTTGCAATGTCATGGGTTACAGAGATCGTTCTCAATATCGTGGGTTACAGAGATCGTTCGCAATGTCGTGGGGAGGGGAGATCATTTGCAATTCCGTGGGTTACAGAGATCGTCACAATGTCGTGGGTAGGGGAGATCGTGCGCAATGTCGAGGATTACAGAGATCGTTCACAATGTCATGGGTAGGGGCGATCGTTCGCAATCTCATTGGAGGGGAGATCATTTGCAATGTCGAGGGTTACAGAGATCGTTTGCAATGTCATGGGTTACAGAGATCGTTCTCAATATCGTGGGTTACAGAGATCGTTCGCAATGTCGTGGGGAGGGGAGATCATTTGCAATGCCGTGGGTTACAGAGATCGTTCACAATGTCTTGGGTAGGGGAGATCGTTCGCAATGTCGAGGATTACAGAGATCGTTCACAATGTCATGGGTAGGGGCGATCGTTCGCAATCTCATTGGAGGGGAGATCATTTGCAATGTCGAGGGTTACAGAGATCGTTTGCAATGTCGAGGGTTACAGAGATCGTTCACAATGTCGTCTGTAGGGGAGATCGTTCGCAATGTCAAGGATTACAGAGATCATTCACAATGTCATGGTTAGGGGAGATCGTTCGCAATATCATGGGTAGGAGAGATCATTCACCATGTCGTGGGTAGGGGAGATCGTTTGCAATGTCATGGGTTACAGAGATCGTTCTCAATGTCGTGGGTTACAGAGATCGTTCGCAATGTCGAGGGTTACAGAGATCGTTCACAATGTCGTGGGTTACAGAGATCGTTCACAATATCGTGGGTTACAGAGATCGTTCACAATGTCTTGGGTAGGGGAGATCGTTCGCAATGTCGAGGATTACAGAGATCGTTCACAATGTCATGGGTAGGGGCGATCGTTCGCAATCTCATTGGAGGGGAGATCATTTGCAATGTCGAGGGTTACAGAGATCGTTTGCAATGTCGTGGGTAGGGGAGATCATTTGCAATGCCGTGGTTTACAGAGATAGTTCACAATGTCGTGGGTAGGGGAGATCGTTCGCAATGTCGAGGATTTCAGAGATCGTTCACAATGTCATGGGTTGGGGAGATCGTTCGCAATGTCGAGGGTTACAGAGATAGTTCGCAATGTCGACAGTTACAGAGATCGTTCACAATGTCGTGGGTAGGGGAGTACGTTCTGAATGCCATGGGTTAAAGAGATCGTTCGCAAAGTCATGGGTAGGGGAGATCGTTCGCAATGTCGAGGGTTACAGAGATAGTTCGCAATGTCGTGGGTAGGGGAGTATGTTCTGAATGTCGTGGGTGACAGAGATCATTCGCAATGTCATGGGGAGGGAGATCATTTGCAATGTTGTGGATTACAGTGATCAATCTCAATGTCGTGGGTTACAGAGATCGTTCACAATGTCGTGGGTTACAGAGATCGTTCACAATGTCGTGGGTTACAGAGATCATTCGCAATGTCGAGGGTTACAGAAATCGTTCACAATGTCGTGGGTAGGGGAGTACGTTCCGAATGTCGTGGGTTACAGAAATCGTTCACAATGTCATGGGCAGGGGAGATCA
This sequence comes from Hypanus sabinus, assembly GCF_030144855.1. Classification (NCBI taxonomy): domain Eukaryota; kingdom Metazoa; phylum Chordata; class Chondrichthyes; order Myliobatiformes; family Dasyatidae; genus Hypanus; species Hypanus sabinus. The sequence goes on along the minus strand of NC_082718.1, from coordinate 75,517,734 downwards.
TTTGCAGTGTCGTGGATTACTGAGATCATTCACAATGTAGTGGGTTACAGAGATCGTTCACAATGTCGAGGGTTACAGAGATCGTTCGCAATGTCGAGGGTTACAGAGATCGTTCACAATGTCGTGGGTAGGGGAGATCGTTCGCAATGTCGTGGGTTACAGAGATCGTTCACAATGTCGTGGGTAGGGGAGATCGTTGACAATGCCGTGGGTTACAGAGATCGTTCACAATGTCGTTGGTTACAGAGATCGTTCACAATGTCGAGGGTTACAGAGATCGTTCGCAATGTCGAGGGTTACAGAGATCGTTAACAATGTCGTGGATAGGGGAGTATGTTCTGAATGTCGTGGGTTACAGAGATCGTTCGCAATGTCATGGGTTACAGAGATCGTTCACAATGTCGTGGGTAGGGGAGTACGTTCTGAATGTCGTGGGTTACAGAGATCGTTCGCAATGTCATGGGCAGGGGAGATAATTTGCAATGTCGTGGATTACTGAGATCATTCATAATGTAGTGGGTTACAGAGATCGTTCACAATGTCGTGGGTAGGGGAGATCGTTCACAATGTCGAGGATTACAGAGATCGTTCACAATGTCATGGGTTACTGAGATCGTTCGCAATGTCGAGGGTTACAGAGATCGTTCACAATGTCGTGGGTAGGGGAGATCGTTCGCAATGTAAAGGGTTACAGACATCGTTCGCAATGTCATGGGTAGGGGAGATCATTCGCAATGTCGAGGGTTATAGAGATCGTTAACAATGTCGTAGATAGGGGAGTATGATCCGAATGTCGTGGGTTATAGAGATTGTTCGCAATGTCGTGGGTAGGGGAGATCATTTGCAATGTCGTGGATTACAGAGATCATTCGCAATGTAGTGGGTTACAGAGAACGTTCGCAATGTCGTGGGTAGGGGAGTATGTTCTGAATGTCGTGGTTTACAGAGATCGTTCACAATGTCGTGGGTAGGGGAGATCGCTCACAATGCCTTGGGTTACAGAGATCGTTCACAATGTCGTGGGAAGGGGAGATCGTTCGCAATGTCGAGGATTACAGAGATCGTTCACAATGTCATGGGTAGGGGCGATCGTTCGCAATCTCAAGGGAGGGGAGATCGTTTGCAATGTCGAGGGTTACAGAGATCGTTTGCAATGTCATGGGTTACAGAGATCGTTCTCAATGTCGTGGGTTACAGAGATCGTTCGCAATGTCGAGCTTTACAGAGATCGTTCACAATGTCGTGGGTAGGGGAGTTCGTTCACAATGCCGTGGGTATGGGAGATCATTTGCAATGCCGTGGGTTACAGAGATAGTTCACAATGTCGTGGGTAGGGGAGATCGTTCGCAATGTCGAGGATTTCAGAGATCGTTCACAATGTCATGGGTTACAGAGATTGTTCGCAATGTCGTGGGTAGGGGTGATCTTTTGCAATGTCGTGGATTACAGAGATAATTCGCAATGTAGTGGGTTACAGAGATCGTTCACCATGTCGTGGGTAGCGGAGAACGTTCACAATGTCATGGGTTACAGAGATAGTTCGCAATGTCGACAGTTACAGAGATCGTTCACAATGTCGTGGGTAGTGGAGTACGTTCTGAATGCCGTGGGTTACAGAGATCGTTCGCAAAGTCGTGGGTAGGGGAGATCATTTGCAATGTTGTGGATTACAGTAATCAATCGCAATGTCGTGGGTTACAGAGATCGTTCGCAATGTCATGGGTAGGGGAGATCGTTCGCAATGTCATGGGTAGGGGAGATCGTTCGCAATTTTGAGGGTTACAGAGATCGTTCGCAATGTCGTGGGTAGGGGAGTACGTTCTGAATGTCGTGGGTTACAGAGATCATTCGCAATGTCGTGGGTAGGGGAGATCGTTCACAATGCCGTGGGTTACAGAGATCGTTCACAATGTCGTGGGTAGGGGAGATCGTTCGCAATGTCGAGGATTACAGAGATAGTTCACAATGTCGTGGGTAGGGGAGATCGTTCGCAATCTCATGGGAGGTTAGATCGTTCGCAATGTCGAGGGTTACAGAGATCGTTTGCAATGTCGTGGGTTACAGAGATCGTTCTCAATGTCGTGGGTTACAGAGATCGTTCGCAATGTCGAGGGTTACAGAGATCGTTCACAATGTTGTGGGGAGGGGAGATCTTTCACAATGCCGTGGGTTACAGAGATCATTCGCAAAGTCGTGGGTAGGGGAGATCATTTGCAATGTTGTGGATTACAGTAATCAATCGCAATGTTGAGGGTTACAGAGATCGTTCGCAATGTCGTGGGTAGGGGAGTACGTTCTGAATGTCGTGGGTTACAGAGATCATTCGCAATGTCGTGGGTAGGGGAGATCGTTCTCAATGCCGTGGGTTACAGTGATCGTTCACAAAGTCGTGGGTAGGGGAGATCGTTCGCAATGTCGAGGATTACAGAGATAGTTCACAATGTCATGGGTAGGGGAGATCATTCGCAATCTCATGGGAGGGGAGATCGTTCGCAATGTCGAGGGTTACGGAGATCGTTTGCAATGTCGTGGGTTACAGAGATCGTTCGCAATGTCGAGGGTTACAGAGATCGTTCACAATATCGTGGGTAGGGGAGATCTTTCACAATGCCGAGGGTTACAGAGATCGTTCGCAATGTCGTGGGTAGGGGAGATCATTTGCAATGTTGTGGATTACAGTGATCAATCACAATGTCGTGGGTTACAGAGATCGTTCACAATGTCGTGGGTTACAGAGATCGTTCGCAATGTCGTGGGTTACAGAGATCGTTCACAATGTCGTGGGTAGGGGAGTATGTTCTGAATGTCGTGGGTTACAGAGATCGTTCGCAATGTCATGGGCAGGGGAGATAATTTGCAATGTCGTGGATTACTGAGATCATTCACAATGTAGTGGGTTACAGAGATCGTTCACAATGTCGTGGGTAGTGGAGATCGTTCGCAATGTCGAGGATTACGAGATCGTTCACAATGTCATGGGTTACTGAGATCGTTCGCAATGTCGAGGGTTACAGAGATCGTTCACAATGTCGTGGGTAGGGGAGATCGTTCGCAATGTAAAGGATTACAGACATCGTTCGCAATGTCATGGGTAGGGGAGATCATTCGCAATGTCGATGGTTATAGAGATCGTTAACAATGTCGTGGATAGGGGAGTATGATCCAAATGTCGTGGGTTATAGAGATTGTTCGCAATGTCGTGGGTAGGGGAGATCATTTGCAATGTCGTGGATTACAGAGATCATTCGCAATGTAGTGGGTTGCAGAGAACGTTCGCAATGTCGTGGGTAGGGGAGTATGTTCTGAATGTCGTGGTTTACAGAGATTGTTCACAATGTCGTGGGTAGGGGAGATCGCTCACAATGTCCTGGGTTAAAGAGATCGTTCACAATGTCGTGGGTTACAGAGATCGTTCACAATGTCGAGGGTTACAGAGATCGTTCACAATGTCGTGGGTTACAGAGATCATTCGCAATGTCGAGGGTTACAGAAATCGTTCACAATGTCGTGGGTAGGGGAGTACGTTCCGAATGTCGTGGGTTACAGAGATCGTTCACAATGTCATGGGCAGGGGAGATCATTTGCAATGTCGTGGATTACTGAGATGATTCACAATGTAGTGGGTTACAGAGATCGTTCACAATGTCGTGGGTATGGGAGATCGTTGACAATGCCGTGGGTTACAGAGATCGTTCGCAATGTAGTGGGTTACAGAGATCGTTCACAATGTCGTGGGTAGGGGAGATCATTCGCAATGTCGAGGATTACAGACATCGTTCGCAATGTCATGGGTAGGGGACATCATTCGCAATGTCGAGGGTTACAGAGATCGTTCACAATGTCGTGGATAGGGGAGTACGATCCGAATGTCGTGGGTTACAGAGATTGTTCGCAATGTCGTGGGTAGGGGAGATCATTTGCAATGTCGTGGATTACAGAGATCATTCGCAATGTAGTGGGTTACAGAGATCGTTCACCATGTCATGGGTAGGGGAGAACGTTCACAATGTCGAGGATTACAGAGATCGTTCACAATGTCATGGGTAGGGGCGATCGTTCGCAATCTCATGGGAGGGGAGATCGTTTGCAATGTCGAGGGTTACAGAGATCGTTTGCAATGTCATGGGTTACAGAGATCGTTCTCAATATCGTGGGTTACAGAGATCGTTCGCAATGTCGTGGGGAGGGGAGATCATTTGCAATGCCGTGGGTTACAGAGATCGTCACAATGTCGTGGGTAGGGGAGATCGTTCGCAATGTCGAGGATTACAGAGATCGTTCACAATGTCATGGGTAGGGGCGATCGTTCGCAATCTCATTGGAGGGGAGATCATTTGCAATGTCGAGGGTTACAGAGATCGTTTGCAATGTCATGGGTTACAGAGATCGTTCTCAATATCGTGGGTTACAGAGATCGTTCGCAATGTCGTGGGGAGGGGAGATCTTTTGCAATGCCGTGGGTTACAGAGATCGTTCACAATGTCTTGGGTAGGGGAGATCGTTCGCAATGTCGAGGATTACAGAGATCGTTCACAATGTCATGGGTAGGGGCGATCGTTCGCAATCTCATTGGAGGGGAGATCATTTGCAATGTCGAGGGTTACAGAGATCGTTTGCAATGTCATGGTTAGGGGAGATCGTTCGCAATATCATGGGTAGGAGAGATCATTCACCATGTCGTGGGTAGGGGAGATCGTTTGCAATGTCATGGGTTACAGAGATCGTTCTCAATGTCGTGGGTTACAGAGATCGTTCGCAATGTCGAGGGTTACAGAGATCGTTCACAATGTCGTGGATTACAGAGATCGTTCACAATGTCGTGGGTAGGGGAGATCATTCACAATGCCGTGGGTTACAGAGATCGTTCACAATGTCGTGGGTAGGGGAGATCATTTGCAATGCCGTGGGTTACAGAGATAGTTCACAATGTCGTGGGTAGGGGAGATCGTTCGCAATGTCGAGGGTTACAGAGATCGTTGACAATGCCGTGGGTTACAGAGATCGTTCACAATGTCGTGGGTTACAGAGATCGTTCACAATGTCGAGGGTTACAGAGATCGTTCGCAATGTCGAGGGTTACAGAGATCGTTCACAATGTCGTGGGTAGGGGAGATCATTCGCAATGTAAAGGATTACAGACATCGTTCGCAATGTCATGGGTAGGGGAGATCATTCGCAATGTCGAGGGTTACACAGATCGTTCACAATGTCGTGGATAGGGGAGTATGATCCGAATGTCGTGGGTTACAGAGATTGTTCGCAATGTCGTGGGTAGGGGAGATCATTTGCAATGTCGTGGATTACAGAGATCATTCGCAATGTAGTGGGTTACAGAGATCGTTCACCATGTCGTGGGTAGGGGAGAACGTTCACAATGTCATGGGTTTCAGAAATCGTTCACAATGTAGTGGGTTACAGAGATCGTTCACAATGTCGTGGGTAGTGGAGATCGCTCACAATGTCCTGGGTTACAGAGATCGTTCACAATGTCATGGGCAGGGGAGATCATTTGCAATGTCGTGGATTACTGAGATGATTCACAATGTAGTGGGTTACAGAGATCGTTCACAATGTCGTGGGTATGGGAGATCGTTGACAATGCCGTGGGTTACAGAGATCGTTCGCAATGTAGTGGGTTACAGAGATCGTTCACAATGTCGTGGGTAGGGGAGATCATTCGCAATGTCGAGGATTACAGACATCGTTCGCAATGTCATGGGTAGGGGACATCATTCGCAATGTCGAGGGTTACAGAGATCGTTCACAATGTCGTGGATAGGGGAGTACGATCCGAATGTCGTGGGTTACAGAGATTGTTCGCAATGTCGTGGGTAGGGGAGATCATTTGCAATGTCGTGGATTACAGAGATCATTCGCAATGTAGTGGGTTACAGAGATCGTTCACCATGTCATGGGTAGGGGAGAACGTTCACAATGTCGAGGATTACAGAGATCGTTCACAATGTCATGGGTAGGGGCGATCGTTCGCAATCTCATGGGAGGGGAGATCGTTTGCAATGTCGAGGGTTACAGAGATCGTTTGCAATGTCATGGGTTACAGAGATCGTTCTCAATATCGTGGGTTACAGAGATCGTTCGCAATGTCGTGGGGAGGGGAGATCATTTGCAATGCCGTGGGTTACAGAGATCGTCACAATGTCGTGGGTAGGGGAGATCGTTCGCAATGTCGAGGATTACAGAGATCGTTCACAATGTCATGGGTAGGGGCGATCGTTCGCAATCTCATTGGAGGGGAGATCATTTGCAATGTCGAGGGTTACAGAGATCGTTTGCAATGTCATGGGTTACAGAGATCGTTCTCAATATCGTGGGTTACAGAGATCGTTCGCAATGTCGTGGGGAGGGGAGATCTTTTGCAATGCCGTGGGTTACAGAGATCGTTCACAATGTCTTGGGTAGGGGAGATCGTTCGCAATGTCGAGGATTACAGAGATCGTTCACAATGTCATGGGTAGGGGCGATCGTTCGCAATCTCATTGGAGGGGAGATCATTTGCAATGTCGAGGGTTACAGAGATCGTTTGCAATGTCATGGTTAGGGGAGATCGTTCGCAATATCATGGGTAGGAGAGATCATTCACCATGTCGTGGGTAGGGGAGATCGTTTGCAATGTCATGGGTTACAGAGATCGTTCTCAATGTCGTGGGTTACAGAGATCGTTCGCAATGTCGAGGGTTACAGAGATCGTTCACAATGTCGTGGATTACAGAGATCGTTCACAATGTCGTGGGTAGGGGAGATCATTCACAATGCCGTGGGTTACAGAGATCGTTCACAATGTCGTGGGTAGGGGAGATCATTTGCAATGCCGTGGGTTACAGAGATAGTTCACAATGTCGTGGGTAGGGGAGATCGTTCGCAATGTCGAGGGTTACAGAGATCGTTGACAATGCCGTGGGTTACAGAGATCGTTCACAATGTCGTGGGTTACAGAGATCGTTCACAATGTCGAGGGTTACAGAGATCGTTCGCAATGTCGAGGGTTACAGAGATCGTTCACAATGTCGTGGGTAGGGGAGATCATTCGCAATGTAAAGGATTACAGACATCGTTCGCAATGTCATGGGTAGGGGAGATCATTCGCAATGTCGAGGGTTACACAGATCGTTCACAATGTCGTGGATAGGGGAGTATGATCCGAATGTCGTGGGTTACAGAGATTGTTCGCAATGTCGTGGGTAGGGGAGATCATTTGCAATGTCGTGGATTACAGAGATCATTCGCAATGTAGTGGGTTACAGAGATCGTTCACCATGTCGTGGGTAGGGGAGAACGTTCACAATGTCATGGGTTTCAGAAATCGTTCACAATGTAGTGGGTTACAGAGATCGTTCACAATGTCGTGGGTAGTGGAGATCGCTCACAATGTCCTGGGTTAAAGAGATCGTTCACTATGTCATGGGTTACAGAGATCGTTCGCAATGTCGTGGGTAACAGAGATCGTTCACAATGTCGAGGGTTACGGAGATCGTTCACAATGTCGTCGTTAGGGGAGATCGTTCGCAATGTCAAGGATTACAGAGATCATTCACAATGTCATGGTTAGGGGAGATTGTTCGCAATATCATGGGTAGGAGAGATCATTCACCATGTCGTGGGTAGGGGAGATCGTTTGCAATGTCGAGGATTACTGAGATCGTTCACAATGTCATGGGTAGGGGAGATCGTTCGCAAAGTCATGGGTAGGGGAGATCGTTCGCAATGTCGAGGGTTACAGAGATCGTTCGCTATGTCGTGGGTAGGGGAGATCATTCACAATGTCGAGGATTACAGAGATCGTTCACAATGTCATGGTTAGGGGAGATCGATCACAATATCATTGGTAGGAGAGATCATTCACCATGTCGTGGGTAGGGGAGATCGTTTGCAATGTCATGGGTTACAGAGATCGTTCTCAATGTCGTGGGTTACAGAGATCGTTCGCAATGTCGAGGGTGACAGAGATCGTTCACAATGTCGTGGGTTACAGAGATTGTTCACAATGTCGTGGGTAGGGGAGATCGTTCACAATGCCGTGGGTTACAGAGATCGTTCAGAATGTCGTGGGTAGGGGAGATTATTTGCAATGCCGTGGGTTACAGAGATAGTTCACAATGTCGTGGGTAGGGGAGATCGTTCGCAATGTCGAGGATTTCAGAGATCGTTCACAATGTCATGGGTTACAGAGATTGTTCGCAATGTCGTGGGTAGGGGAGATCGTTCACCATGCCGTGGGTTACAGAGACTGTTCGCAATGTCGTGGGTAGGGGTGTTCTTTTGCAATGTCGTGGATTACAGAGATAATTCGCAATGTAATGGGTTACAGAGATCGTTCACCATGTCGTGCGTAGCGGAGAACGTTCACAATGTCATGGGTTACAGAGATAGTTCGCAATGTCGACAGTTACAGAGATCGTTCACAATGTCGTGGGGAGGGAGATTATTTGCAATGTTGTGGATTACAGTGATCAATCTCAATGTCGTGGGTTACAGAGATCGTTCGCAAAGTCTTGGGTAGGGGAGATCGTTCGCAATGTCGAGGGTTACAGAGATAGTTCACAATGTCGTGGGTAGGGGAGTATGTTCTGAATGTCGTGGGTTACATAGATCGTTCGCAATGTCATGGGGAGGGAGATCATTTGCAATGTTGTGGATTACAGTGACCAATCTCAATGTCGTGGGTTACAGAGATCGTTCACAATGTCGTGGGTTACAGAGATAGTTCACAATGTCGTGGGTTACAGAGATCATTCGCAATGTCGAGGGTTACAGAAATCGTTCACAATGTCGTGGGTAGGGGAGCACGTTCCGAATGTCGTGGGTTACAGATATCGTTCACAATGTCATGGGCAGGGGAGATCATTTGCAATGTCGTGGATTACTGAGATCATTCACAATGTAGTGGGTTACAGAGATCGTTCACAATGTCGTGGGTTACAGAGATCGTTCACAATGTCGAGGGTTACAGAGATCGTTCGCAATGTCGAGGGTTACAGAGATCGTTCACAATGTCGTGGGTAGGGGAGATCGTTCGCAATGTAAAGGATTACAGACATCGTTCGCAATGTCATGGGTAGGGGAGATCATTCGCAATGTCGAGGGTTACAGAGATCGTTCAAAATGTCGTGGATAGGGGAGTATGATCCGAATGTCGTGGGTTACAGAGATTGTTCGCAATGTCGTGGGTAGGGGAGATCATTTGCAATGTCGTGGATTACAGAGATCATTCGCAATGTAGTGGGTTACAGAGATCGTTCACCATGTCGTGGGTAGGGGAGAACGTTCGCAATGTCGAGGATTACAGAGATCGTTCACAATATCATGGGTAGGGGCAATCGTTTGCAATCTCATGGGAGGGGAGATCATTTGCAATGTCGAGGATTACAGAGATCATTTGCAATGTCATGGGTTACAGAGATCGTTCACAATGTCGAGGGTTACAGAGATCGTTCACAATGTCGTCTGTAGGGGAGATCGTTCGCAATGTCAAGGATTACAGAGATCATTCACAATGTCATGGTTAGGGGAGATCGTTCGCAATATCATGGGTAGGAGAGATCATTCACCATGTCGTGGGTAGGGGAGATCGTTTGCAATGTCATGGGTTACAGAGATCGTTCTCAATGTCGTGGGTTACAGAGATCGTTCGCAATGTCGAGGGTTACAGAGATCGTTCACAATGTCGTGGGTTACAGAGATCATTAACAATGTCGTGGGTAGGGGAGATCGTTCACAATGCCGTGGGTTACAGAGATCGTTCACAATGTCGTGTGTAGGGGAGATCATTTGCAATGCCGTGGGTTACAGAGATAGTTCACAATGTCGTGGGTAGGGGAGATCGTTCGCAATGTCGAGGATTTCAGAGATCGTTCACAATGTCATGGGTTACAGAGATTGTTCGCAATGTCGTTGGTAGGGGAGATCGTTCACAATGCCGTGGGTTACAGAGATTGTTCGCAATGTCGTGGGTAGGGGTGATCTTTTGCAATGTTGTGGATTACAGAGATAATTCGCAATGTAGTGGGTTACAGAGATCGTTCACCATGTCGTGGGTTACAGAGATAGTTCGCAATGTCGACAGTTACAGAGATCGTTCACAATGTCGTGGGTAGGGGAGTACGTTCTGAATGCCATGGGTTAAAGAGATCGTTCGCAAAGTCATGGGTAGGGGAGATCGTTCGCAATGTCGAGGGTTACAGAGATAGTTCACAATGTCGTGGGTAGGGGAGTATGTTCTGAATGTCGTGGGTTACAGAGATCGTTCGCAATGTCGTGGGTTACAGAGATCGTTCACAATGTCGTGGGTTACAGAGATCATTCGCAATGTCGAGGGTTACAGAAATCGTTCACAATGTCGTGGGTAGGGGAGTACGTTCCGAATGTCGTGGGTTACAGAGATCATTCACAATGTCATGGGCAGGGGAGATCATTTGCAATGTCGTGGATTACTGAGATCATTCATAATGTAGTGGGTTACAGAGATCGTTCACAATGTCGTGGGTAGGGGAGATCGCTCACAATGTCCTGGGTTAAAGAGATCGTTCACAATGTCGTGGGTTACAGAGATCGTTCGCAATGTCGTGGGTTACAGAGATCGTTCACAATGTCGAGGGTTACAGAGATCGTTCGCAATGTCGAGGGTTACAGAGATCGTTCACAATGTCGTGGGTAGGGGAGATCGTTCGCAATGTAAAGGATTACAGACATCGTTCGCAATGTCATGGGTAGGGGAGATCATTCGCAATGTCGAGGGTTACAGAGATCGTTCACAATGTCGTGGATAGGGGAGTATGATCCGAATGTCGTGGGTTACAGAGATTGTTCGCAATGTCGTGGGTAGGGGAGATCATTTGCAATGTCGTGGATTACAGAGATCATTCGCAATGTAGTGGGTTACAGAGATCGTTCACCATGTCGTGGGTAGGGGAGAACGTTCACAATGTCATGGGTTACAGAAATCGTTCATAATGTAGTGGGTTAAAGAGATCGTTCACAATGTCGTGGGTAGTGGAGATCGCTCACAATGTCCTGGGTTAAAGAGATCGTTCACTATGTCATGGGTTACAGAGATCGTTCGCAATGTCGTGGGTTACAGAGATCGTTCACAATGTCGAGGGTTACAGAGATTGTTCACAATGTCGTCGGTAGGGGACATCGTTCGCAATGTCAAGGATTACAGAGATCATTCACAATGTCATGGTTAGGGGAGATCGTTCGCAATATCATGGGTAGGAGAGATCATTCAGCATGTCGTGGGTAGGGGAGATCGTTTGCAATGTCGAGGATTACTGAGATCGTTCACAATGTCATGGGTAGGGGAGATCGTTCGCAATGTCATGGGTCGGGGAGATCGTTCGCAATGTTGAGGGTTACAGAGATCGTTCACAATGTCATGGGTAGGGGAGATCGTTCGCAATGTCATGGGTAGGGGAGATCGTTCGCAATGTCGTGGGTTACAGAGATCGTTCGCTATGTCGTGGGTAGGGGAGATCGTTCACAATGTCTTGGGTTACAGAGATCGTTCACAATGTCGTGGGTAGGGGAGATCGTTCGCAATGTCGAGGATTACAGAGATCGTTCACAATGTCATGGGTAGGGGCGATCGTTCGCAATCTCATGGGAGGGGAGATCATTTGCAATGTCGAGGGTTACAGAGATCGTTTGCAATGTCATGGGTTACAGAGATCGTTCTCAATGTCGTGGGTTACAGAGATCGTTCGCAATGTCGAGGGTTAAAGAGATCGTTCACAATGTCGTGGGTAGGGGAGATCGTTCACAATGCCGTGGGTTACAGAGATCGTTCACAATGTCGTGGGTAGGGGAGATCGTTCGCAATGTCGAGGATTTCAGAGATTGTTCACAATGTCATGGGTTACAGAGATAGTTCGCAATGTTGATGGTTACAGAGATCGTTCACAATGTCGTGGGTAGGGGAGTACGTTCTGAATGTCGTGGGTTACAGAGATCGTTCGCAATGTCATGGGTAGGGGAGATCGTTCGCAATGTCGAGGGTTACAGAGATAGTTCACAATGTCGTGGGTTACAGAGATCATTCGCAATGTTGAGGGTTACAGAAATCGTTCACAATGTCGTGGGTAGGGGAGCACGTTCCGAATGTCGTGGGTTACAGATATCGTTCACAATGTCATGGGCAGGGGAGATCATTTGCAATGTCGTGGATTACTGAGATCATTCACAATGTAGTGGGTTACAGAGATCGTTCACAATGTCGTGGGTTACAGAGATCGTTCACAATGTCGAGAGTTACAGAGATCGTTCGCAATGTCGAGGGTTACAGAGATCGTTCACAATGTCGTGGGTAGGGGAGATCGTTCGCAATGTAAAGGATTACAGACATCGTTCGCAATGTCATGGGTAGGGGAGATCATTCGCAATGTCGAGGGTTACAGAGATCGTTCAAAATGTCGTGGATAGGGGAGTATGATCCGAATGTCGTGGGTTACAGAGATTGTTCGCAATGTCGTGGGTAGGGGAGATCATTTGCAATGTCGTGGATTACAGAGATCATTCGCAATGTAGTGGGTTACAGAGATCGTTCACCATGTCGTGGGTAGGGGAGAACGTTCGCAATGTCGAGGATTACAGAGATCGTTCACAATATCATGGGTAGGGGCGATCGTTTGCAATCTCATGGGAGGGGAGATCATTTGCAATGTCGAGGATTACAGAGATCGTTTGCAATGTCATGGGTTACAGAGATCGTTCACAATGTCGAGGGTTACAGAGATCGTTCACAATGTCGTCTGTAGGGGAGATCGTTCGCAATGTCAAGGATTACAGAGATCATTCACAATGTCATGGTTAGGGGAGATCGTTCGCAATATCATGGGTAGGAGAGATCATTCACCATGTCGTGGGTAGGGGAGATCGTTTGCAATGTCATGGGTTACAGAGATCGTTCACAATGTCGTGGGTTACAGAGATCATTAACAATGTCGTGGGTAGGGGAGATCGTTCACAATGCCGTGGGTTACAGAGATCGTTCACAATGTCGTGGGTAGGGGAGATCATTTGCAATGCCGTGGGTTACAGAGATAGTTCACAATGTCGTGGGTAGGGGAGATCGTTCGCAATGTCGAGGATTTCAGAGATCGTTCACAATGTCATGGGTTACAGAGATTGTTCGCAATGTCGTTGGTAGGGGAGATCGTTCACAATGCCGTGGGTTACAGAGATTGTTCGCAATGTCGTGGGTAGGGGTGATCTTTTGCAATGTTGTGGATTACAGAGATAATTCGCAATGTAGTGGGTTACAGAGATCGTTCACCATGTCGTGGGTTACAGAGATAGTTCGCAATGTCGACAGTTACAGAGATCGTTCACAATGTCGTGGGTAGGGGAGTACGTTCTGAATGCCATGGGTTAAAGAGATCGTTCGCAAAGTCATGGTTAGGGGAGATCGTTCGCAATGTCGAGGGTTACAGAGATAGTTCACAATGTCGTGGGTAGGGGAGTATGTTCTGAATGTCGTGGGTTACAGAGATCGTTCGCAATGTCGTGGGTTACAGAGATCGTTCACAATGTCGTGGGTTACAGAGATCATTCGCAATGTCGAGGGTTACAGAAATCGTTCACAATGTCGTGGGTAGGGGAGTACGTTCCGAATGTCGTGGGTTACAGAGATCATTCCCAATGTCATGGGCAGGGGAGATCATTTGCAATGTCGTGGATTACTGAGATCATTCATAATGTAGTGGGTTACAGAGATCGTTCACAATGTCGTGGGTAGGGGAGATCGCTCACAATGTCCTGGGTTAAAGAGATCGTTCACAATGTCGTGGGTTACAGAGATCGTTCGCAATGTCGTGGGTTACAGAGATCGTTCACAATGTCGAGGGTTACAGAGATCGTTCACAATGTCGTGGGTAGGGGAGATCGTTCGCAATGTAAAGGATTACAGACATCGTTCGCAATGTCATGGGTAGGGGAGATCATTCGCAATGTCGAGGGTTACAGAGATCGTTCACAATGTCGTGGATAGGGGAGTATGATCCGAATGTCGTGGGTTACAGAGATTGTTCGCAATGTCGTGGGTAGGGGAGATCATTTGCAATGTCGTGGATTACAGAGATCATTCGCAATGTAGTGGGTTACAGAGATCGTTCACCATGTCGTGGGTAGGGGAGAACGTTCACAATGTCATGGGTTACAGAAATCGTTCATAATGTAGTGGGTTAAAGAGATCGTTCACAATGTCGTGGGTAGTGGAGATCGCTCACAATGTCCTGGGTTAAAGAGATCGTTCACTATGTCATGGGTTACAGAGATCGTTCGCAATGTCGTGGGTTACAGAGATCGTTCACAATGTCGAGGGTTACAGAGATTGTTCACAATGTCGTCGGTAGGGGACATCGTTCGCAATGTCAAGGATTACAGAGATCATTCACAATGTCATGGTTAGGGGAGATCGTTCGCAATATCATGGGTAGGAGAGATCATTCAGCATGTCGTGGGTAGGGGAGATCGTTTGCAATGTCGAGGATTACTGAGATCGTTCACAATGTCATGGGTAGGGGAGATCGTTCGCAATGTCATGGGTCGGGGAGATCGTTCGCAATGTCGAGGGTTACAGAGATCGTTCACAATGTCATGGGTAGGGGAGATCGTTCGCAATGTCATGGGTAGGGGAGATCGTTCGCAATGTCGTGGGTTACAGAGATCGTTCGCTATGTCGTGGGTAGGGGAGATCGTTCACAATGTCTTGGGTTACAGAGATCGTTCACAATGTCGTGGGTAGGGGAGATCGTTCGCAATGTCGAGGATTACAGAGATCGTTCACAATGTCATGGGTAGGGGCGATCGTTCGCAATCTCATGGGAGGGGAGATCATTTGCAATGTCGAGGGTTACAGAGATCGTTTGCAATGTCATGGGTTACAGAGATCGTTCTCAATGTAGTGGGTTACAGAGATCGTTCGCAATGTCGAGGATTACTGAGATCGTTCACAATGTCATGGGTAGGGGAGATCGTTCGCAATGTCATGGGTAGGGGAGATCGTTCGCAATGTTGAGGGTTACAGAGATCGTTCGCTATGTCGTGGGTAGGGGAGATCGTTCACAATGTCGTGGGTAGGGGAGATCGTTCGCAATGTCGAGGATTAGAGAGATCGTTCACAATGTCATGGGTAGGGGCGATCGTTCGCAATCTCATGGGAGGGGAGATCATTTGCAATGTCGAGGGTTACAGAGATCGTTTGCAATGTCATGGGTTTCAGAGATCGTTCTCAATGTCGTGGGTTACAGAGATCGTTCGCAATGTCGAGGGTTAAAGACATCGTTCACAATGTCATGGGTAGGGGAGATCGTTCACAATGCCGTGGGTTACAGAGATCGTTCACAATGTCGTGGGTAGGGGAGATCGTTCACAATGCCGTGGGTTACAGAGATTGTTCGCAATGTCGTGGGTAGGGGTGACCTTTTGCAATGTCGTGGATTACAGAGATAATTCGCAATGTAGTGGGTTACAGAGATCGTTCACCATGTCGTGGGTAGCGGAGAACGTTCACAATGTCATGGGTTACAGAGATAGTTCGCAATGTCGACAGTTACAGAGATCGTTCACAATGTCGTGGGTAGGGGACTACGTTCTGAATGCCGTGGGTTAAAGAGATCGTTCGCAAAGTCATGGGTAGGGGAGATCGTTCGCAATGTCGAGGGTTACAGAGATAGTTCACAATGTCGTGGGTAGGGGAGTATGTTCTGAATGTCGTGGGTTACAGAGATCGTTCGCAATGTCATGGGGAAGGAGATCATTGGCAATGTTGTGGATTACAGTGATCAATCTCAATGTTGTGGGTTACAGAGATCGTTCACAATGTTGTTGGTTACAGAGATCGTTCACAATGTCGTGGGTTACAGAGATCATTCGCAATGTCGAGGGTTACAGAAATCGTTCACAATGTCGTGGGTAGGGGAGTACGTTCCGAAAGTCGTGGGTTACAGAGATCGTTCACAATGTCATGGGCAGGGGAGATCATTTGCAATGTCGTGGATTACTGAGATCATTCACAATGTAGTGGGTTACAGAGATCGTTCACAATGTCGTGGGTAGGGGAGATCGTTCACAATGCCGTGGGTTACAGAGATCGTTCACAATGTCGTGGTTTACAGAGATCGTTCGCAATGTCCTGGGTTACAGAGATCGTTCACAATGTCGAGGGTTACAGAGATCGTTCTCAATGTCGTGGGTTACAGAGATCGTTCGCAATGTCGTGGGGAGGGGAGATCATTTGCAATGCCGTGGGTTACAGAGATAGTTCACAATGTCGTGGGTAGGGGAGATCGTTCGCAATGTCGTGGATTAGAGAGATCATTCGCAATGTAGTGGGTTACAGAGATCGTTCACCATGTCGTGGGTAGGGGAGAACGTTCACAATGTCACGGGTTACAGAAATCGTTCACAATGTAGTGGGTTACAGAGATCGTTCACAATGTCGTGGGTAGTGGAGATCGCTCACAATGTCCTGGGTTAAAGAGATCGTTCACCATGTCATAGGTTACAGAGATCGTTCGCAATGTCGTGGGTTACAGAGATCGTTCACAATGTCGAGGGTTACAGAGATCGTTCACAATGTCGTCGGTAGGGGAGATCGTTCGCAATGTCAAGGATTACTGAGATCATTCACAATGTCATGGTTAGGGGAGATCGTTCACAGTCATGGGTAGGGGAGATCGTTCGCAATGTCAGGGTAGGGGAGATCGTTCGCAATGTCGAGGGTTACAGAGATCGTTCGCTATGTCGTGGGTTACAGAGATCGTTCACAATGTCGAGGGTTACAGAGAACGTTCGCAATGTCGAGGGTTACAGAGATCGTTCACAATGTCGTGGGTAGGGGAGATCGTTCACAATGCCGTGGGTTACAGAGGTAGTTCACAATGTCGTGGGTAGGGGAGATCATTTGCAATGTCGTGGATTACAGAGATCATTCGCAATGTAGTGGGTTACAGAGATCGTTCACCATGTCGTGGGTAGGGGAGATCGTTCACTATGTCATGGGTTACAGAGATCGTTCGCAATGTCGTGGGTTACAGAGATCGTTCACAATGTCGAGGGATACAGAGATCGTTCACAATGTCGTCGGTAGGGGAGATCGTTCACAATGTCATGGGTAGGGGAGATCGTTCGCAATGTCGAGGGTTACAGAGATCGTTCGCTATGTCGTGGGTTACAGAGATCGTTCACAATGTCGAGGGTTACAGAGAACGTTCGCAATGTCGAGGGTTACAGAGATCGTTCACAATGTCGTGGGTAGGGGAGATCGTTCACAATGCCGTGGGTTACAGAGGTAGTTCACAATGTCGTGGGTAGGGGAGATCATTTGCAATGTCGTGGATTACAGAGATCATTCGCAATGTAGTGGGTTACAGAGATCGTTCACCATGTCGTGGGTAGGGGAGATCGTTCACTATGTCATGGGTTACAGAGATCGTTCGCAATGTCGTGGGTTACAGAGATCGTTCACAATGTCGAGGGATACAGAGATCGTTCACAATGTCGTCGGTAGGGGAGATCGTTCACAATGTCAAGGATTACAGAGATCATTCACAATGTCATGGTTAGGGGAGATCGTTTGCAATGTCGAGGATTACTGAGATCGTTCACAATGTCATGGGTAGGGGAGATCGTTCACAATGTCGTGGGTAGGGGAGATCGTTCACAATGCCGTGGGTTACAGAGATCGTTCACAATGTCGTGGGTAGGGGAGATCATTTGCAATGCCGTGGGATACAGAGATAGTTCACAATGTCGTGGGTAGGGGAGATCGTTCGCAATGTCGTGGGTTACAGAGATCGTTCACAATGTCGTGGGTAGGGGAGATCGTTGACAATGCCGTGGGTTACAGAGATCGTTCACAATGTCGTGGGTTACAGAGATCGTTCACAATGACGACGGTTACAGAGATCGTTCGCAATGTTGTGGGTTACAGAGATCGTTCACAATGTCGTGGGTAGGGGAGATCGTTCGCAATGTCGAGGATTACAGACATCGTTCGCAATGTCATGGGTAGGGGAGATCATTCGCAATGTCGAGGGTTACAGAGATCGTTCACAATGTCGTGGATAGGGGAGTATGATCCGAATGTCGTGGGTTACAGAGATTGTTCGCAATGTCGTGGGTAGGGGAGATCATTTGCAATGTCGTGGATTACAGAGATCATTCGCAATGTAGTGTGTTACAGAGATCGTTCACCATGTCGTGGGTAGGGGAGAACGTTCACAATGTCGAGGATTACAGAGATCATTCACAATGTCATGGGAAGGGGCGATCGTTCGCAATCTCATGGGAGGGGAGATCGTTTGCAATGTCGAGGGTTACAGAGATCGTTTGCAATGTCATGGGTTACAGAGATCGTTCTCAATGTCGTGGGTTACATAGATCGTTCGCAATGTCGTGGGGAGGGGAGATCATTTGCAATGCCGTGGGTTACAGAGATAGTTCACAATGTCGTGGGTAGGGGAGATCGTTCGCAATGTCGTGGGTTACAGAGATCATTCGCAATGTTGAGGGTTACAGAAATCGTTCACAGTGTCGTGGGTAGGGGAGCACGTTCCGAATGTCGTGGGTTACAGATATCGTTCACAATGTCATGGGCAGGGGAGATCATTTGCAATGTCGTGGATTACTGAGATCATTCACAATGTAGTGGGTTACAGAGATCGTTCACAATGTCGTGGGTTACAGAGATCGTTCACAATGTCGAGGGTTACAGAGATCGTTCACAATGTCGTGGGTAGGGGAGATCGTTCGCAATGTAAAGGATTACAGACATCGTTCGCAATGTCATGGGTAGGGGAGATCATTCGCAATGTCGAGGGTTACAGAGATCGTTCAAAATGTCGTGGATAGGGGAGTATGATCCGAATGTCGTGGGTTACAGAGATTGTTCGCAATGTCGTGGGTAGGGGAGATCATTTGCAATGTCGTGGATTACAGAGATCATTCGCAATGTAGTGGGTTACAGAGATCGTTCACCATGTCGTTGGTAGGGGAGAACGTTCGCAATGTCGAGGATTACAGAGATCGTTCACAATGTCATGGGTAGGGGCGATCGTTCGCAATCTTATGGGAGGGGAGATCATTTGCAATGTCGAGGGTTACAGAGATCGTTTGCAATGTCATGGGTTACAGAGATCGTTCACAATGTCGAGGGTTACAGAGATCGTTCACAATGTCGTCTGTAGGGGAGATCGTTCGCAATGTCAAGGATTACAGAGATCATTCACAATGTCATGGTTAGGGGAGATCGTTCGCAATACCATGGGTAGGAGAGATCATTCACCATGTCGTGGGTAGGGGAGATCGTTTGCAATGTCATGGGTTACAGAGATCGTTCTCAATGTCGTGGGTTACAGAGATCGTTCGCAATGTCGAGGGTTACAGAGATCGTTCACAATGTCGTGGGTTACAGAGATCATTCACAATGTCGTTGGTAGGGGAGATCGTTCACAATGCCGTGGGTTACAGAGATCGTTCACAATGTCGTGGGTAGGGGAGATCATTTGCAATGCCGTGGGTTACAGATATAGTTCACAATGTCGTGGGTAGGGGAGATCGTTCGCAATGTCGAGGATTTCAGAGATCGTTCACAATGTCATGGGTTACAGAGATTGTTCGCAATGTCGACAGTTACAGAGATCGTTCACAATGTCGTGGGTAGGGGAGTACGTTCTGAATGCCATGGGTTAAAGAGATCGTTCGCAAAGTCATGGGTAGGGGAGATCGTTCGCAATGTCGAGGGTTACAGAGATAGTTCACAATGTCGTGGGTAGGGGAGTATGTTCTGAATGTCGTGGGTTACAGAGATCGTTCGCAATGTCGTGGGTTACAGAGATCGTTCACAATGTCGTGGGTTACAGAGATCATTCGCAATGTCGAGGGTTACAGAAATCGTTCACAATGTCGTGGGTAGGGGAGTACGTTCCGAATGTCGTGGGTTACAGAGGTCATTCACAATGTCATGGGCAGGGGAGATCATTTGCAATGTCGTGGATTACTGAGATCATTCATAATGTTGTGGGTTACAGAGATCGTTCACAATGTCGTGGGTAGGGGAGATCGCTCACAATGTCCTGGGTTAAAGGGATCGTTCACAATGTCGTGGGTTACAGAGATCGTTCGCAATGTCGTGGGTTACAGAGATCGTTCACAATGTCGAGGGTTACAGAGATCGTTCGCAATGTCGAGGGTTACAGAGATCGTTCACAATGTCGTGGGTAGGGGAGATCGTTCGCAATGTAAAGGATTACAGACATCGTTCGCAATGTCATGGGTAGGGGAGATCATTCGCAATGTCGAGGGTTACAGAGATCGTTCACAATGTCGTGGATAGGGGAGTATGATCCGAATGTCGTGGGTTACAGAGATTGTTCGCAAAGTCGTGGGTAGGGGAGATCATTTGCAATGTCGTGGATTACAGAGATCATTCGCAATGTAGTGGGTTACAGAGATCGTTCACCATGTCGTGGGTAGGGGAGAACGTTCACAATGTCATGGGTTACAGAAATCGTTCATAATGTAGTGGGTTAAAGAGATCGTTCACAATGTCGTGGGTAGTGCAGATCGCTCACAATGTCCTGGGTTAAAGAGATCGTTCACTATGTCATGGGTTACAGAGATCGTTCGCAATGTCGTGGGTTACAGAGATCGTTCACAATGTCGAGGGTTACAGAGATTGTTCACAATGTCGTCGGTAGGGGACATCGTTCGCAATGTCAAGGATTACAGAGATCATTCACAATGTCATGGTTAGGGGAGATCGTTCGCAATATCATGGGTAGGAGAGATCATTCAGCATGTCGTGGGTAGGGGAGATCGTTTGCAATGTCGAGGATTACTGAGATCGTTCACAATGTCATGGGTAGGGGAGATCGTTCGCAATGTCATGGGTCGGGGAGATCGTTCGCAATGTCGAGGGTTACAGAGATCGTTCGCTATGTCGTGGGTAGGGGAGATCGTTCACAATGTCTTGGGTTACAGAGATCGTTCACAATGTCGTGGGTAGGGGAGATCGTTCGCAATGTCGAGGATTACAGAGATCGTTCACAATGTCATGGGTAGGGGCGATCGTTCGCAATCTCATGGGAGGGGAGATCATTTGCAATGTCGAGGGTTACAGAGATCGTTTGCAATGTCATGGGTTACAGAGATCGTTCTCAATGTCGTGGGTTACAGAGATCGTTCGCAATGTCGAGGGTTAAAGAGATCGTTCACAATGTCGTGGGTAGGGGAGATCGTTCACAATGCCGTGGGTTACAGAGATCGTTCACAATGTCGTGGGTAGTGGAGATCGTTCGCAATGTCGAGGGTTACAGAGATCATTCGCAATGTCGTGGGTAGGGGAGATCATTTGCAATGCCGTGGGATACAGAGATAGTTCACAATGTCGTGGGTAGGGGAGATCGTTCGCAATGTCGAGGATTTCAGAGATCGTTCACAATGTCGTGGGTAGGGGAGATCGTTCGCAATGTCGAGGATTTCAGAGATCGTTCACAATGTCATGGGTTACAGAGATTGTTCGCAATGTCGTGGGTAGGGGAGATCGTTCACAATGCCGTGGGTTACAGAGATTGTTCGCAATGTCGTGGGTAGGGGTGACCTTTTGCAATGTCGTGGATTACAGAGATAATTCGCTATGTAGTGGGTTACAGAGATCGTTCACCATGTCGTGGGTAGCGGAGAACGTTCACAATGTCATGGGTAGGGGAGATCGTTCGCAATGTCGAGGGTTACAGAGATAGTTCACAATGTCGTGGGTAGGGGAGTATGTTCTGAATGTCGTGGGTTACAGAGATCGTTCGCAATGTCATGGGGAAGGAGATCATTGGCAATGTTGTGGATTACAGTGATCAATCTCAATGTTGTGGGTTACAGAGATCATTCACAATGTTGTGGGTTACAGAGATCGTTCACAATGTCGTGGGTTACAGAGATCATTCGCAATGTCGAGGGTTACAGAAATCGTTCACAATGTCGTGGGTAGGGGAGTACGTTCCGAAAGTCGTGGGTTACAGAGATCGTTCACAATGTCATGGGCAGGGGAGATCATTTGCAATGTCGTGGATTACTGAGATTATTCACAATGTAGTGGGTTACAGAGATCGTTCACAATGTCGTGGCTAGGGGAGATCGTTCACAATGCCGTGGGTTACAGAGATCGTTCGCAATGTCCTGGGTTACAGAGATCGTTCACAATGTCGAGGGTTACTGAGATCGTTCTCAATGTCGTGGGTTACAGAGATCGTTCGCAATGTCGTGGGGAGGGGAGATCATTTGCAATGCCGTGGGTTACAGAGATAGTTCACAATGTCGTGGGTAGGGGAGATCGTTCGCAATGTCGTGGATTAGAGAGATCATTCGCAATGTAGTGGGTTACAGAGATCGTTCACCATGTCGTGGGTAGGGGAGAACGTTCACAATGTCCTGGGTTAAAGAGATCGTTCACCATGTCATAGGTTACAGAGATCGTTCGCAATGTCGTGGTTTACAGAGATCGTTCACAATGTCGAGGGTTACAGAGATCGTTCACAATGTCGTCGATAGGGGAGATCGTTCGCAATGTCAAGGATTACAGAGATCGTTCACAATGTCGTGGATAGGGGAGTATGATCCGAATGTCGTGGGTTACAGAGATTGTTCGCAATGTCGTGGATTACAGAGATCATTCGCAATGTAGTGGGTTACAGAGATCGTTCACCATGTCGTGGGTAGGGGAGATCGTTCACTATGTCATGGGTTACAGAGATCGTTCGCAATGTCGTGGGTAGGGGAGATCGTTCACAATGTCAAGGATTACAGAGATCATTCACAATGTCATGGTTAGGGGAGATCGTTCGCAATATCATGGGTAGGAGAGATCATTCACCATGTCGTGGGTAGGGGAGATCGTTTGCAATGTCGAGGATTACTGAGATCGTTCACAATGTCATGGGTAGGGGAGATCGTTCGCAATGTTGAGGGTTACAGAGATCGTTCGCTATGTCGTGGGTAGGGGAGATCGTTCACAATGCCTTGGGTTACAGAGATCGTTCACAATGTCGTGGGTAGGGGAGATCGTTCGCAATGTCGAGGATTAGAGAGATCGTTCACAATGTCATGGGTAGGGGCGATCGTTCGCAATCTCATGGGAGGGGAGATCATTTGCAATGTCGAGGGTTACAGAGATCGTTTGCAATGTCATGGGTTACAGAGATCGTTCTCAATGTCGTGGGTTACAGAGATCGTTCGCAATGTCGAGGGTTAAAGACATCGTTCACAATGTCATGGGTAGGGGAGATCGTTCACAATGCCGTGGGTTACAGAGATCGTTCACAATGTCGTGGGTAGGGGAGATCATTTGCAATGCCGTGGGATACAGAGATAGTTCACAATGTCGTGGGTAGGGGAGATCGTTCGCAATGTCGAGGATTTCAGAGATCGTTCACAATGTCATGGGTTACAGAGATTGTTCGCAATGTCGTGGGTAGGGGAGATCGTTCACAATGCCGTGGGTTACAGAGATTGTTCGCAATGTCGTGGGTAGGGGTGACCTTTTGCAATGTCGTGGATTACAGAGATAATTCGCAATGTAGTGGGTTACAGAGATCGTTCACCATGTCGTGGGTAGCGGAGAACGTTCACAATGTCATGGGTTACAGAGATAGTTCGCAATGTCGACAGTTACAGAGATCGTTCACAATGTCGTGGGTAGGGGACTACGTTCTGAATGCCGTGGGTTAAAGAGATCGTTCGCAAAGTCATGGCTAGGGGAGATCGTTCGCAATGTCGAGGGTTACAGAGATAGTTCACAATGTCGTGGGTAGGGGAGTATGTTCTGAATGTCGTGGGTTACAGAGATCGTTCGCAATGTCGTGGGTAGGGGAGATCGTTCACAATGTCAAGGATTACAGAGATCATTCACAATGTCATGGTTAGGGGAGATCGTTCGCAATATCATGGGTAGGAGAGATCATTCACCATGTCGTGGGTAGGGGAGATCGTTTGCAATGTCGAGGATTACTGAGATCGTTCACAATGTCATGGGTAGGGGAGATCGTTCGCAATGTCATGGGTAGGGGAGATCGTTCGCAATGTTGAGGGTTACAGAGATCGTTCGCTATGTCGTGGGTAGGGGAGATCGTTCACAATGCCTTGGGTTACAGAGATCGTTCACAATGTCGTGGGTAGGGGAGATCGTTCGCAATGTCGAGGATTAGAGAGATCGTTCACAATGTCATGGGTAGGGGCGATCGTTCGCAATCTCATGGGAGGGGAGATCATTTGCAATGTCGAGGGTTACAGAGATCGTTTGCAATGTCATGGGTTACAGAGATCGTTCTCAATGTCGTGGGTTACAGAGATCGTTCGCAATGTCGAGGGTTAAAGACATCGTTCACAATGTCATGGGTAGGGGAGATCGTTCACAATGCCGTGGGTTACAGAGATCGTTCACAATGTCGTGGGTAGGGGAGATCGTTCACAATGCCGTGGGTTACAGAGATTGTTCGCAATGTCGTGGGTAGGGGTGACCTTTTGCAATGTCGTGGATTACAGAGATAATTCGCAATGTAGTGGGTTACAGAGATCGTTCACCATGTCGTGGGTAGCGGAGAACGTTCACAATGTCATGGGTTACAGAGATAGTTCGCAATGTCGACAGTTACAGAGATCGTTCACAATGTCGTGGGTAGGGGACTACGTTCTGAATGCCGTGGGATAAAGAGATCGTTCGCAAAGTCATGGGTAGGGGAGATCCTTCGCAATGTCGAGGGTTACAGAGATAGTTCACAATGTCGTGGGTAGGGGAGTATGTTCTGAATGTCGTGGGTTACAGAGATCGTTCGCAATGTCATGGGGAAGGAGATCATTGGCAATGTTGTGGATTACAGTGATCAATCTCAATGTTGTGCGTTACAGAGATAGTTCGCAATGTCGACAGTTACAGAGATCGTTCACAATGTCGTGGGTAGGGGACTACGTTCTGAATGCCGTGGGTTAAAGAGTTCGTTCGCAATGTCATGGGTAGGGGAGATCGTTCGCAATGTCGAGGGTTACAGAGATAGTTCACAATGTCGTGGGTAGGGGAGTATGTTCTGAATGTCGTGGGTTACAGAGATCGTTCGGAATGTCGTGGGTAGGGGAGATCGTTCACAATGTCAAGGATTACAGAGATCATTCACAATGTCATGGTTAGGGGAGATCGTTCGCAATATCATGGGTAGGAGAGATCATTCACCATGTCGTGGGTAGGGGAGATCGTTTGCAATGTCGAGGATTACTGAGATCGTTCACAATGTCATGGGTAGGGGAGATCGTTCGCAATGTCATGGGTAGGGGAGATCGTTCGCAATGTTGAGGGTTACAGAGATCGTTCGCTATGTCGTGGGTAGGGGAGATCGTTCACAATGCCTTGGGTTACAGAGATCGTTCACAATGTCGTGGGTAGGGGAGATCGTTCGCAATGTCGAGGATTAGAGAGATCGTTCACAATGTCATGGGTAGGGGCGATCGTTCGCAATCTCATGGGAGGGGAGATCATTTGCAATATCGAGGGTTACAGAGATCGTTTGCAATGTCATGGGTTACAGAGATCGTTCTCAATGTCGTGGGTTACAGAGATCGTTCGCAATGTCGAGGGTTAAAGACATCGTTCACAATGTCATGGGTAGGGGAGATCGTTCACAATGCCGTGGGTTACAGAGATCGTTCACAATGTCATGGGTAGGGGAGATCGTTCACAATGCCGTGGGTTACAGAGATTGTTCGCAATGTCGTGGGTAGGGGTGACCTTTTGCAATGTCGTGGATTACAGAGATAATTCGCAATGTAGTGGGTTACAGAGATCGTTCACCATGTCGTGGGTAGCGGAGAACGTTCACAATGTCATGGGTTACAGAGATAGTTCGCAATGTCGACAGTTACAGAGATCGTTCACAATGTCGTGGGTAGGGGACTACGTTCTGAATGCCGTGGGTTAAAGAGATCGTTCGCAAAGTCATGGGTAGGGGAGATCGTTCGCAATGTCGAGGGTTACAGAGATAGTTCACAACGTCGTGGGTAGGGGAGTATGTTCTGAATGTCGTGGGTTACAGAGATCGTTCGCAATGTCATGGGGAAGGAGATCATTGGCAATGTTGTGGATTACAGTGATCAATCTCAATGTTGTGGGTTACAGAGATCGTTCACAATGTTGTTGGTTACAGAGATCGTTCACAATGTCGTGGGTTACAGAGATCATTCGCAATGTCGAGGGTTACAGAAATCGTTCACAATGTCGTGGGTAGGGGAGTACGTTCCGAAAGTCGTGGGTTACAGAGATCGTTCACAATGTCATGGGCAGGGGAGATCATTTGCAATGTCGTGGATTACTGAGATCATTCACAATGTAGTGGGTTACAGAGATCGTTCACAATGTCGTGGGTAGGGGAGATCGTTCACAATGCCGTGGGTTACAGAGATCGTTCACAATGTCGTGGTTTACAGAGATCGTTCGCAATGTCCTGGGTTACAGAGATCGTTCACAATGTCGAGGGTTACAGAGATCGTTCTCAATGTCGTGGGTTACAGAGATCGTTCGCAATGTCGTGGGGAGGGGAGATCATTTGCAATGCCGTGGGTTACAGAGATAGTTCACAATGTCGTGGGTAGGGGAGATCGTTCGCAATGTCGTGGATTAGAGAGATCATTCGCAATGTAGTGGGTTACAGAGATCGTTCACCATGTCGTGGGTAGGGGAGAACGTTCACAATGTCACGGGTTACAGAAATCGTTCACAATGTAGTGGGTTACAGAGATCGTTCACAATGTCGTGGGTAGTGGAGATCGCTCACAATGTCCTGGGTTAAAGAGATCGTTCACCATGTCATAGGTTACAGAGATCGTTCGCAATGTCGTGGGTTACAGAGATCGTTCACAATGTCGAGGGTTACAGAGATCGTTCACAATGTCGTCGGTAGGGGAGATCGTTCGCAATGTCAAGGATTACTGAGATCATTCACAATGTCATGGTTAGGGGAGATCGTTCACAGTCATGGGTAGGGGAGATCGTTCGCAATGTCAGGGTAGGGGAGATCGTTCGCAATGTCGAGGGTTACAGAGATCGTTCGCTATGTCGTGGGTTACAGAGATCGTTCACAATGTCGAGGGTTACAGAGAACGTTCGCAATGTCGAGGGTTACAGAGATCGTTCACAATGTCGTGGGTAGGGGAGATCGTTCACAATGCCGTGGGTTACAGAGGTAGTTCACAATGTCGTGGGTAGGGGAGATCATTTGCAATGTCGTGGATTACAGAGATCATTCGCAATGTAGTGGGTTACAGAGATCGTTCACCATGTCGTGGGTAGGGGAGATCGTTCACTATGTCATGGGTTACAGAGATCGTTCGCAATGTCGTGGGTTACAGAGATCGTTCACAATGTCGAGGGATACAGAGATCGTTCACAATGTCGTCGGTAGGGGAGATCGTTCACAATGTCATGGGTAGGGGAGATCGTTCGCAATGTCGAGGGTTACAGAGATCGTTCGCTATGTCGTGGGTTACAGAGATCGTTCACAATGTCGAGGGTTACAGAGAACGTTCGCAATGTCGAGGGTTACAGAGATCGTTCACAATGTCGTGGGTAGGGGAGATCGTTCACAATGCCGTGGGTTACAGAGGTAGTTCACAATGTCGTGGGTAGGGGAGATCATTTGCAATGTCGTGGATTACAGAGATCATTCGCAATGTAGTGGGTTAAAGAGATCGTTCACCATGTCGTGGGTAGGGGAGATCGTTCACTATGTCATGGGTTACAGAGATCGTTCGCAATGTCGTGGGTTACAGAGATCGTTCACAATGTCGAGGGATACAGAGATCGTTCACAATGTCGTCGGTAGGGGAGATCGTTCACAATGTCAAGGATTACAGAGATCATTCACAATGTCATGGTTAGGGGAGATCGTTCACAATGCCGTGGGTTACAGAGATTGTTCGCAATGTCGTGGGTAGGGGTGACCTTTTGCAATGTCGTGGATTACAGAGATAATTCGCAATGTAGTGGGTTACAGAGATCGTTCACCATGTCGTGGGTAGCGGAGAACGTTCACAATGTCATGGGTTACAGAGATAGTTCGCAATGTCGACAGTTACAGAGATCGTTCACAATGTCGTGGGTAGGGGACTACGTTCTGAATGCCGTGGGTTATAGAGATCGTTCGCAAAGTCATGGGTAGGGGAGATCGTTCGCAATGTCGAGGGTTACAGAGATAGTTCACAATGTCGTGGGTAGGGGAGTATGTTCTGAATGTCGTGGGTTACAGAGATCGTTCGCAATGTCATGGGGAAGGAGATCATTGGCAATGTTGTGGATTACAGTGATCAATCTCAATGTTGTGGGTTACAGAGATAGTTCGCAATGTCGACAGTTACAGAGATCGTTCACAATGTCGTGGGTAGGGGACTACGTTCTGAATGCCGTGGGTTAAAGAGATCGTTCGCAAAGTCATGGGTAGGGGAGATCGTTCGCAATGTCGAGGGTTACAGAGATAGTTCACAATGTCGTGGGTAGGGGAGTATGTTCTGAATGTCGTGGGTTACAGAGATCGTTCGCAATGTCGTGGGTAGGGGAGATCGTTCACAATGTCAAGGATTACAGAGATCATTCACAATGTCATGGTTAGGGGAGATCGTTCGCAATATCATGGGTAGGAGAGATCATTCACCATGTCGTGGGTAGGGGAGATCGTTTGCAATGTCGAGGATTACTGAGATCGTTCACAATGTCATGGGTAGGGGAGATCGTTCGCAATGTCATGGGTAGGGGAGATCGTTCGCAATGTTGAGGGTTACAGAGATCGTTCGCTATGTCGTGGGTAGGGGAGATCGTTCACAATGCCTTGGGTTACAGAGATCGTTCACAATGTCGTGGGTAGGGGAGATCGTTCGCAATGTCGAGGATTAGAGAGATCGTTCACAATGTCATGGGTAGGGGCGATCGTTCGCAATCTCATGGGAGGGGAGATCATTTGCAATGTCGAGGGTTACAGAGATCGTTTGCAATGTCATGGGTTACAGAGATCGTTCTCAATGTCGTGGGTTACAGAGATCGTTCGCAATGTCGAGGGTTAAAGACATCGTTCACAATGTCATGGGTAGGGGAGATCGTTCACAATGCCATGGGTTACAGAGATCGTTCACAATGTCATGGGTAGGGGAGATCGTTCACAATGCCGTGGGTTACAGAGATTGTTCGCAATGTCGTGGGTAGGGGTGACCTTTTGCAATGTCGTGGATTACAGAGATAATTCGCAATGTAGTGGGTTACAGAGATCGTTCACCATGTCGTGGGTAGCGGAGAACGTTCACAATGTCATGGGTTACAGAGATAGTTCGCAATGTCGACAGTTACAGAGATCGTTCACAATGTCGTGGGTAGGGGACTACGTTCTGAATGCCGTGGGTTAAAGAGATCGTTCGCAAAGTCATGGGTAGGGGAGATCGTTCGCAATGTCGAGGGTTACAGAGATAGTTCACAATGTCGTGGGTAGGGGAGTATGTTCTGAATGTCGTGGGTTACAGAGATCGTTCGCAATGTCATGGGGAAGGAGATCATTGGCAATGTTGTGGATTACAGTGATCAATCTCAATGTTGTGGGTTACAGAGATCGTTCACAATGTTGTTGGTTACAGAGATCGTTCACAATGTCGTGGGTTACAGAGATCATTCGCAATGTCGAGGGTTACAGAAATCGTTCACAATGTCGTGGGTAGGGGAGTACGTTCCGAAAGTCGTGGGTTACAGAGATCGTTCACAATGTCATGGGCAGGGGAGATCATTTGCAATGTCGTGGATTACTGAGATCATTCACAATGTAGTGGGTTACAGAGATCGTTCACAATGTCGTGGGTAGGGGAGATCGTTCACAATGCCGTGGGTTACAGAGATCGTTCACAATGTCGTGGTTTACAGAGATCGTTCGCAATGTCCTGGGTTACAGAGATCGTTCACAATGTCGAGGGTTACAGAGATCGTTCTCAATGTCGTGGGTTACAGAGATCGTTCGCAATGTCGTGGGGAGGGGAGATCATTTGCAATGCCGTGGGTTACAGAGATAGTTCACAATGTCGTGGGTAGGGGAGATCGTTCGCAATGTCGTGGATTAGAGAGATCATTCGCAATGTAGTGGGTTACAGAGATCGTTCACCATGTCGTGGGTAGGGGAGAACGTTCACAATGTCACGGGTTACAGAAATCATTCACAATGTAGTGGGTTACAGAGATCGTTCACAATGTCGTGGGTAGTGGAGATCGCTCACAATGTCCTGGGTTAAAGAGATCGTTCACCATGTCATAGGTTACAGAGATCGTTCGCAATGTCGTGGGTTACAGAGATCGTTCACAATGTCGAGGGTTACAGAGATCGTTCACAATGTCGTCGGTAGGGGAGATCGTTCGCAATGTCAAGGATTACTGAGATCATTCACAATGTCATGGTTAGGGGAGATCGTTCACAGTCATGGGTAGGGGAGATCGTTCGCAATGTCAGGGTAGGGGAGATCGTTCGCAATGTCGAGGGTTACAGAGATCGTTCGCTATGTCGTGGGTTACAGAGATCGTTCACAATGTCGAGGGTTACAGAGAACGTTCGCAATGTCGAGGGTTACAGAGATCGTTCACAATGTCGTGGGTAGGGGAGATCGTTCACAATGCCGTGGGTTACAGAGGTAGTTCACAATGTCGTGGGTAGGGGAGATCATTTGCAATGTCGTGGATTACAGAGATCATTCGCAATGTAGTGGGTTACAGAGATCGTTCACCATGTCGTGGGTAGGGGAGATCGTTCACTATGTCATGGGTTACAGAGATCGTTCGCAATGTCGTGGGTTACAGAGATCGTTCACAATGTCGAGGGATACAGAGATCGTTCACAATGTCGTCGGTAGGGGAGATCGTTCACAATGTCATGGGTAGGGGAGATCGTTCGCAATGTCGAGGGTTACAGAGATCGTTCGCTATGTCGTGGGTTACAGAGATCGTTCACAATGTCGAGGGTTACAGAGAACGTTCGCAATGTCGAGGGTTACAGAGATCGTTCACAATGTCGTGGGTAGGGGAGATCGTTCACAATGCCGTGGGTTACAGAGGTAGTTCACAATGTCGTGGGTAGGGGAGATCATTTGCAATGTCGTGGATTACAGAGATCATTCGCAATGTAGTGGGTTACAGAGATCGTTCACCATGTCGTGGGTAGGGGAGATCGTTCACTATGTCATGGGTTACAGAGATCGTTCGCAATGTCGTGGGTTACAGAGATCGTTCACAATGTCAAGGGATACAGAGATCGTTCACAATGTCGTCGGTAGGGGAGATCGTTCACAATGTCAAGGATTACAGAGATCATTCACAATGTCATGGTTAGGGGAGATCGTTTGCAATGTCGAGGATTACTGAGATCGTTCACAATGTCATGGGTAGGGGAGATCGTTCACAATGTCGTGGGTAGGGGAGATCGTTCACAATGCCGTGGGTTACAGAGATCGTTCACAATGTCGTGGGTAGGGGAGATCATTTGCAATGCCGTGGGATACAGAGATAGTTCACAATGTCGTGGGTAGGGGAGATCGTTCGCAATGTCGTGGGTTACAGAGATCGTTCACAATGTCGTGGGTAGGGGAGATCGTTGACAATGCCGTGGGTTACAGAGATCGTTCACAATGTCGTGGGTTACAGAGATCGTTCACAATGACGAGGGTTACAGAGATCGTTCGCAATGTTGTGGGTTACAGAGATCGTTCACAATGTCGTGGGTAGGGGAGATCGTTCGCAATGTCGAGGATTACAGACATCGTTCGCAATGTCATGGGTAGGGGAGATCATTCGCAATGTCGAGGGTTACAGAGATCGTTCACAATGTCGTGGATAGGGGAGTATGATCCGAATGTCGTGGGTTACAGAGATTGTTCGCAATGTCGTGGGTAGGGGAGATCATTTGCAATGTCGTGGATTACAGAGATCATTCGCAATGTAGTGTGTTACAGAGATCGTTCACCATGTCGTGGGTAGGGGAGAACGTTCACAATGTCGAGGATTACAGAGATCATTCACAATGTCATGGGAAGGGGCGATCGTTCGCAATCTCATGGGAGGGGAGATCGTTTGCAATGTCGAGGGTTACAGAGATCGTTTGCAATGTCATGGGTTACAGAGATCGTTCTCAATGTCGTGGGTTACAGAGATCGTTCGCAATGTCGTGGGGAGGGGAGATCATTTGCAATGCCGTGGGTTACAGAGATAGTTCACAATGTCGTGGGTAGGGGAGATCGTTCGCAATGTCGTGGATTACAGAGATCATTCGCAATGTAGTGGGTTACAGAGATCGTTCACCATGTCGTGGGTAGGGGAGAACGTTCACAATGGCATGTGTTACAGAAATCGTTCACAATGTAGTGGGTTACAGAGATCGTTCACAATGTCGTGGGTAGTGGAGATCGCTCACAATGTCCTGGGTTAAAGAGATCGTTCACCATGTCATAGGTTACAGAGATCGTTCGCAATGTCGTGGGTTACAGAGATCGTTCGCAATGTCGAGGGTTACAGAGATCGTTCACAATGTCGTCGGTAGGGGAGATCGTTCGCAATGTCAAGGATTACAGAGATCATTCACAATGTCATGGTTAGGGGAGATCGTTCGCAATATCATGGGTAGGAGAGATCGTTCACAATGTCGTGGGTAGGGGAGATCGTTGACAATGCCGTGGGTTACAGAGATCGTTCACAATGTCGTGGGTTACAGAGATCGTTCACAATGACGAGGGTTACAGAGATCGTTCGCAATGTTGTGGGTTACAGAGATCGTTCACAATGTCGTGGGTAGGGGAGATAGTTCGCAATGTAGTGCGTTACAGAGATCGTTCGCAATGTCGAGGGTTACAGAGATCGTTCGCTATGTCGTGGGTAGGGGAGATCGTTCACAATGCCTATGGGTTACAGAGATCATTCACAATGTCGTGTGTAGGGGAGATCGTTCGCAATGTCGAGGATTACAGAGATCGATCGCAATGTCATGGGCAGGGGAGATCATTTGCAATGTCGTGGATTGCAGAGATCATTCGCAATGTAGTGGGTTACAGAGATCGTTCACAATGTCGTGGGTAGGGGAGATAGTTCGCAATGTCGTGGATTCCAGAGGTAGTTCACAATGTCGTTTGTAGGGGAGATCGTACGCAATGTCGTGGGTTACAGAGATTGTTCGCAATGTCGTGGGTCACAGAGATCGTTCACAATGTCGTGGGTACGGGAGATCGTTCGCAATGTTGAGAGTTACAGAGATCGTTTGCAATGTCGTTGTTAGGGAAGATCGTTCGCAGTGTCTTGGGTTACAGAGATCGTTCACAGCGTCGTGGGTAGGGGAGATCTTTCGCAATGTCGTGGATTACAGAGATCGTTCACAATGTCGTGAGTTACAGAGATCGTTCGCAATGTCGTGGGTAGGGGAGGTCGTTCACAATGCCGTGAGTTACAGACATCATTCACAATGTCGTGAGTTGGGGAAATCGTTCGCAATGTCGTGGGTAGGGGCGATCGTTCACGATGTCGTGGGTTACAGAGATCTTTCGCAATGTCCTGAATTACAGAGATTGTTCGCAATGTCGTGGGTAGGGGTGATCATTCGCAATGTCATGGATTACAGAGATCGTTCGCAATTTCGAGGGTTACAAAGGTCGTTCACAATGTCGTGGGTAGGGGAATCGTTTGCAATGTAGTGCGTTGCAGAGATCATTCACAATGTCGTGAGTTGGGGAAATCGTTCGCTATGTCGTGGGTAGGGGCGATTGTTCACAATGTCGTGAGTTACAGAGATCGTTTACGATGTCGTGGGTTACAGGGATCGTTCGCAATGTCGGGAATTACAGAGATCTTTCGCAATGTCGTGGGTAGGGGAGATCATTCGCAATGTCGTGGATTACAGAGATCGTTCGCAATGTCGTGGGTTACAGAGATCGTTCGCAATGTCGTGGGTTACAGAGATCATTCGCAATGTCGTGGATTGCAAAGATCGTTCGCAATGTCGTGGGTTACAGACATCGTTTGCAATGTCGAGGGTTACAGAGATCGTTCACAATGTCGTGGGTAGGGGAGATCGTTCACAATGCCGTGGGTTACAGAGATCGTTCACAATGTCGTGGGTAGGGGAGATCATTTGCAATGCCGTGGGATACAGAGATAGTTCACAATGTCGTGGGTAGGGGAGATCGTTCGCAATGTCGAGGATTTCAGAGATCGTTCACAATGTCATGGGTTACAGAGATAGTTCGCAATGTCGACGGTTACAGAGATCGTTCACAATGTCGTGGGTAGGGGAGTACGTTCTGAATGTCGTGGGTTACAGAGATCGTTCGCAAAGTCGAGGGTTACAGAGATAGTTCACAATGTCGTGGGTAGGGGAGTATGTTCTGAATGTCGTGGGTTACAGAGATCGTTCAAAATGTCGTGGGTTACAGAGATCATTCGCAATGTCGAGGGTTACAGAAATCGTTCACAATGTCGTGGGTAGGGGAGTACGTTCTGAATGTCGTGGGTTACAGAGATCGTTCACAATGTCATGGGCAGGGGAGATCATTTGCAATGTAGTGGATTACTGAGATCATTCACAATGTAGTGGGTTACAGAGATCGTTCACAATGTCGTGGGTAGGGGAGATCGTTGACAAGGCCGTGGGTTACAGAGATCGTTCACAATGTCGTGGGTTACAGAGATCGTTCACAATGTCGAGGGTTACAGAGATCGTTCGCAATGTCGAGGGTTACAGAGATCGTTCACAATGTCATGGGTAGGGGAGATCGTTCGCAATGTCGAGGATTACAGACATCGTTCGCAATGTCATGGGTAGGGGAGATCATTCGCAATGTCGAGGGTTACAGAGATCGTTCACAATGTCATGGATAGGGGAGTATGATCCGAATGTCGTGGGTTACAGAGATTGTTCGCAATGTCGTGGGTAGGGGAGATCATTTGCAATGTCGTGGATTACAGAGATCATTCGCAATGTAGTGGGTTACTGAGATCGTTCACCATGTCGTGGGTAGGGGAGAACGTTCACAATGTCGAGGATTACAGAGATCATTCACAATGTCATGGGTAGGGGCGATCGTTCGCAATCTCATGGGAGGGGAGATCATTTGCAATGTCGAGGGTTACAGAGATCGTTTGCAATGTCATGGGTTACAGAGATCGTTCACTATGTCGTGGGTTACAGAGATCGTTCGCAATGTCGTGGGTTACAGAGATCGTTCTCAATGTCGTGGGTTACAGAGATCGTTCGCAATGTCGTGGGGAGGGGAGATCATTTGCAATGCCGTGGGTTACAGAGATAGTTCACAATGTCGTGGGTAGGGGAGATCGTTCGCAATGTCGAGGATTTCAGAGATCGTTCACAATGGCGTGGGTAGGGGAGATCGTTCACAATGCCGTGGGTTAACAGAGATCGTTCACAATGTCGTGGGGAGGGGAGATCATTTGCAATGTCGTGGGTTACAGAGATAGTACACAATGTCGTGGGTAGGGGAGATCGTTCGCAATGTCGAGGATTTCAGAGATCGTTCACAATGTCATGGGTTACAGAGATTGTTCGCAATGTCGTGGGTAGGGGAGATCGTTCGCAATGTCGAGGGTTACAGAGATAGTTCACAATGTCGTGGGTAGGTGAGTATGTTCTGAATGTCGTGGGTTACAGAGATCGTTCACAATGTCAATGGTAGGCGAGATCATTTGCAATGCTGTGGATTACAGTGATCAATCACAATGTCGTGGGTTAAAGAGATCGTTCGCAATGTCGAGGGTTACAGAGATCGTTCACAATGTCGAGGGTTACAGAGATCGTTCGCAATGTTGTGGATTACAGTGATCAATCACAATGTCATGGGTTACGGAGATCGTTCACAATGTCGTGGGTTACAGAGATCGTTCGCAATGTCGTGGGTTACAGAGATCGTTCACAATGTCTAGGGTTACAGAGATCGTTCGCAATGTCGAGGGTTACAGAGATCGTTCACAATGTCATGGGTAGGGGAGATCGTTGACAATGCCTTGGGTTACAGAGATCGTTCACAATGTCGTGGGTTACAGAGATTGTTCGCAATGTCGTGGGTTACAGAGATCGTTCACAATGTCTAGGGTTACAGAGATCGTTCGCAATGCCGAGGGTTACAGAGATCGTTCACAATGTCGTGGGTAGGGGAGATCATTCGCAATGTAGTGGGTTACAGAGATCGTTCGCAATGTCGTGGGTAGGGGAGTATGTTCTGATTGTCGTGGTTTACAGAGATCGTTCACAATGTCGTGGGTAGGGGAGATCACTCACAATGTCCTGGGTTAAAGAGATCGTTCACAATGTCGTGGGTTACAGAGATCGTTCGCAATGTCGTGGGTTACAGAGATCATTCACAATGTCGAGGGTTACAGAGATCGTTCACAATGTCGTCTGTAGGGGAGATCGTTCGCAATGTCAAGGATTACAGAGATCATTCACAATGTCATGGTTAGGGGAGATCGTTCGCAATATCATGGGTAGGAGAGATCATTCACCATGTCGTGGGTAGGGGAGATCGTTTGCAATGTCGAGGATTACTGAGATCGTTCACAATGTCATGGGTAGGGGAGATCGTTCGCAATGTCATGGGTAGGGGAGATCGTTCGCAATGTCGAGGGTTACAGAGATCGTTCGCTATGTCGTGGGTAGGGGAGATCGTTCACAATGCCTTGGGTTACAGAGATCGTTCACAATGTCGTGGGTAGGGGAGATCGTTTGCAATGTCGAGGATTACTGAGATCGTTCACAATGTCATGGGTAGGGGTGATCGTTCGCAATGTCATGGGTAGGGAGATCGTTCGCAATGTCGAGGTTTACAGAGATCGTTCGCTATGTCGTGGGTAGGGGAGATCGTTCACAATGCCTTGGGTTACAGAGATCGTTCACAATGTCGTGGGTAGGGGAGATCGTTCGCAATGTTGTGAGTTACAGAAATCGTTCGCAATGTCGTGGGAACAGAGATCATTCGCAATGTCGTGGGTAGGGGAGATTGTTCACAATGGTCGTGAGTTACAGAGATCGTTCACGATGTCGTGGGTTACAGAGATCGTTCGCAATGTCGTGGGTAGGGGAGATCATTTGCAATGTCGTGGATTACAGAGATCATTCGCAATGTAGTGGGTTACAGAGATCGTTTGCAATGTCATGGGTTACAGAGATCGTTCTCAATGTCGTGGGTTACAGAGATCGTTCGCAATGTCGTGGGGAGGGGAGATCATTTGCAATGCCGTGGGTTACAGAGATAGTTCACAATGTCGTGGGTAGGGAGATCGTTCGCAATGTCGAGGATTTCAGAGATCGTTCACAATGGCGTGGGTAGGGGAGATCGTTCACAATGCCGTGGGTTAACAGAGATCGTTCACAATGTCGTGGGGAGGGGAGATCATTTGCAATGTCGTGTGTTACAGAGATAGTACACAATGTCGTGGGTAGGGGAGATCGTTCGCAATGTCGAGGATTTCAGAGATCGTTCACAATGTCATGGGTTACAGAGATTGTTCGCAATGTCGTGGGTAGGGGAGATCGTTCGCAATGTCGAGGGTTACAGAGATAGTTCACAATGTCGTGGGTAGGTGAGAATGTTCTGAATGTCGTGGGTTACAGAGATCGTTCACAATGTCAATGGTAGCGAGATCATTTGCAATGCTGTGGATTACAGTGATCAATCACAATGTCGTGGGTTAAAGAGATCGTTCGCAATGTCGAGGGTTACAGAGATCGTTCACAATGTCGAGGGTTACAGAGATCGTTCGCAATGTTGTGGATTACAGTGATCAATCACAATGTCATGGGTTACGGAGATCGTTCACAATGTCGTGGGTTACAGAGATCGTTCGCAATGTCGTGGGTTACAGAGATCGTTCACAATGTCTAGGGTTACAGAGATCGTTCGCAAATGTCGAGGGTTACAGAGATCGTTCACAATGTCGTGGGTAGGGGAGATCGTTGACAATGCCGTGGGTTACAGAGATCGTTCTCAATGTCGTGGGTAGGGGAGATCATTCGCAATGTAGTGGGTTACAGAGATCGTTCGCAATGTCGTGGGTAGGGGAGTATGTTCTGATTGTCGTGGTTTACAGAGATCGTTCACAATGTCGTGGGTAGGGGAGATCGCTCACAATGTCCTGGGTTAAAGAGATCGTTCACAATGTCGTGGGTTACAGAGATCGTTCGCAATGTCGTGGGTTACAGAGATCATTCACAATGTCGAGGGTTACAGAGATCGTTCACAATGTCGTCTGTAGGGGAGATCGTTCGCAATGTCAAGGATTACAGAGATCATTCACAATGTCATGGTGTAGGGGAGATCGTTCGCAATATCATGGGTAGGAGAGATCATTCACCATGTCGTGGGTAGGGGATATCGTTTGCAATGTCGAGGATTACTGAGATCGTTCACAATGTCATGGGTAGGGGAGATCGTTCGCAATGTCATGGGTAGGGGAGATCGTTCGCAATGTCGAGGGTTACAGAGATCGTTCGCTATGTCGTGGGTAGGGGAGATCGTTCACAATGCCTTGGGTTACAGAGTTCGTTCACAATGTCGTGGGTAGGGGAGATCGTTTGCAATGTCGAGGATTACTGAGATCGTTCACAATGTCATGGGTAGGGGTGATCGTTCGCAATGTCATGGGTAGGGGAGATCGTTCGCAATGTCGAGGTTTTCAGAGATCGTTCGCTATGTCGTGGGTAGGGAGATCGTTCACAATGCCTTGGGTTACAGAGATCGTTCACAATGTCGTGGGTAGGGGAGATCGTTCGCAATGTTGTGAGTTACAGAAATCGTTCGCAATGTCGTGGGAACAGAGATCATTCGCAATGTCGTGGGTAGGGGAGATTGTTCACAATGTCGTGAGTTACAGAGATCGTTCACGATGTCGTGGGTTACAGAGATCGTTCGCAATGTCGTGGGTAGGGGAGATCGTTCGCAATGTCGTGAGTTACAGAGATCGTTCACGATGTCGTGGGTAGGGGAGATCGTTGACAATGTCGTGAGTTACAGAGATCGTTCACGATGTCGTGGGTTACGGAGATCGTTCTCAATGTCGTGGGTAGGGGAGATCTTTCACAATGTCGTGAGTTACAGAGATCGTTCCCGATGTCGTGGGTTACAGAGATCGTTTACTACTTTGTGGGTTACAGAGATCTTTCGCAATGTCATGGGTAGGGGAGATCGTACGCAATGTCGTGGGTAGGGGAAATAGTTCGCAATGTCATGTGTTACAGAGATCGTTCAAAATGTCGAGGGTTACAAAGGTCGTTTGCAAAGTCGTGTTCAGGGAAGATCGTTCGCAGTGTCGTGCGTTACAGAGATCGTTCACAATGTCGTGGGTAGGTGAGATCGTTCGCAATGTAGTGGGTTACAGAGATCGTTCACAATGTCGTGGGTAGGGGAGATAGTTCGCAATGTCCGTGGTTTAAAGAGTTCCTTCACAATGTCGTGTGTAGGGGAGGTCGTTCGCAATGTCGTGAGTTACAGGAGATCATTCGCAATGTTGTGGGTAGGGCAAATCATTCACAATGTTGAGGCTTACAGAGATCGTTCGCAATGTCATGGGTAGGGGAGAGCGTTCACAATGTTGTGAGGTACAGAGATCGTTCGCAATGTCGTGGGTTACACAGATCGTTCACAATGTCGTGAGTTACAGAGATCATTCACAAAGTCGTGACTTGGAGAAATCGTTCGCAATGTCGTGGGTAGGGGAGATTGTTCACAATGTCGTGAGTTACAGAGATCGTTCACGATGTCGTGGGTTACAGAGATCGTTCGCAATGTCGTAGGTAGGGGAGATCGTTCACAATGTCGTGAGTTACAGAGATCGTTCACGATGTCGTGGGTAGGGGAGGATCTTTCACAATGCCGTGGGTTACAGAGATCGTTCGCAATGTCGTGGGTAGGGGAGATCATTTGCAATGTCGTGGGTAGGCGGAGATCGTTCGCAATGTCGAGGGTTACAGATATCGTTCGCAATGTCGTGGGTTACAGAGATCGTTCACAATGTCGTTGATAGGGGAGTATGATCCGAATGTCGTGGGTTACAGAGATTGTTCGCAATGTCGTGGGTAGGGGAGATCATTTGCAATGTCGAGGATTACATAGATCATTCGCAATGTAGTGGGTTACAGAGATCGTTCGCAATGTCGTGGGTAGGGGAGTATGTTATGAATGTCGTGGTTTACAGAGATCGTTCACAATGTCGTGGGTAGGGGAGATCGATCACAATGTCCTGGGTTAAAGAGATCGTTCACAATGTCGTGGGTTACAGAGATCGTTCACAATTTCGTGGGTAGGGGAGATCGTTCGCAATGTCGAGGATTACAGACATCGTTCACAATGTCAGGGGTAGGGGAGATCATTCGCAATGTAGAGGGTTACAGAGATCGTTCACAATGTCGTGGATAGGGGAGTATGATCCGAATGTCGTGGGTTACAGAGATTGTTCGCAATGTCGTGGGTAGGGGAGATCATTTGCAATGTCGTGGATTACAGAGATCATTCGCAATGTAGTGGGTTACAGAGATCGTTCGCAATGTCGTGGGTAGGGGAGTACGTTCTGAATGTCGTGGGTTACAGAGATCGTTCGCAATGTCATGGGCAGGGGAGATCATTTGCAATGTCGTGGATTACTGAGATCATTCACAATGTAGTGGGTTACAGAGATCGTTCACAATGTCATGGGTAGGGGAGATCGTTGACAATGTCGTGGGTTACAGAGATCGTTCGCAATGTCGTGGGTAGGGGAGATCTTTCACAATGTCGTGAGTTACAGAGATCGTTCCCGATGTCGTGGGTTACAGAGATCGTTTACTACTTTGTGGGTTACAGAGATCTTTCGCAATGTCATGGGTAGGGGAGATCGTTCACGATGTCGTGGGTTACGGAGATCGTTCTCAATGTCGTGGGTAGGGGAGATCTTTCACAATGTCGTGAGTTACAGAGATCGTTCCCGATGTCGTGGGTTACAGAGATCGTTTACTACTTTGTGGGTTACAGAGATCTTTCGCAATGTCATGGGTAGGGGAGATCGTACGCAATGTCGTGGGTAGGGGAAATAGTTCGCAATGTCATGTGTTACAGAGATCGTTCAAAATGTCGAGGGTTACAAAGGTCGTTTGCAAAGTCGTGTTCAGGGAAGATCGTTCGCAGTGTCGTGCGTTACAGAGATGGTTCACAATGTCGTGGGTAGGTGAGATCGTTTGCAATGTAGTGGGTTACAGAGATCGTTCACAATGTCGTGGGTTACAGAGATCGTTCACAATGTCGTGGGTAGGGGAGATAGTTCGCAATGTCGTGGTTTAATGAGTTCCTTCACAATGTCGTGTGTAGGGGAGGTCGTTCGCAATGTCGTGAGTTACAGAGATCATTCGCAATGTTGTGGGTAGGGCAAATCATTCACAATGTTGAGGCTTACAGAGATCGTTCGCAATGTCGTGGGTTACAGAGATCGTTTGCAATGTCGTGGGTGGGGGAGTACGTTCTGAATGTCGTGGGTTACAGAGATCATTCGCTATGTCGTGGGTAGGGGAGATCGTTCGCAATGTCGAGGGTTACAGAGATCGTTTGCAATGTCGTGGGTAGGGGAGTACGTTCTGAATGTCGTGAGTTACAGAGATCATTCGCTATGTCGTGGGTAGGGGAGATCGTTCGCAATGTCGAGGGTTACAGAGATCGTTCGCAATGTCGTGGGTAGGGGAGATCTTTTGCAATGTCGTGGATTACGGAGATAATTCGCAATGTAGTGGGTTACAGAGATCGTTCACCATGTCGTGGGTAGCGGAGAACTTTCACAATGTCATGGGTTACAGAGATAGTTCGCAATGTCGACGGTTACAGAGATCGTTCACAATGTCGTGGGTAGGGGAATACGTTCTGAATTTCATGGGTTACAGAGATCGTTCGCAAAGTCATGGGTAGGGGAGAGCGTTCACAATGTTGTGAGGTACAGAGATCGTTCGCAATGTCGTGGGTTACACAGATCGTTCACAATGTCGTGAGTTACAGAGATCATTCACAATGTCGTGACTTGGAGAAATCGTTCGCAATGTCGTGGGTAGGGGAGATTGTTCACAATGTCGTGAGTTACAGAGATCGTTCACGATGTCGTGGGTTACAGAGATCGTTCGCAATGTCGTGGGTAGGGGAGATCGTTCACAATGTCGTGAGTTACAGAGATCGTTCACGATGTCGTGGGTAGGGGAGATCTTTCACAATGCCGTGGGTTACAGAGATCGTTCGCAATGTCGTGGGTAGGGGAGATCATTTGCAAAGTCGTGGGTAGGGGAGATCGTTCGCAATGTCGAGGGTTACAGATATCATTCGCAATGTCGTGGGTTACAGAGATCGTTTGCAATGTCGTGGGTAGGGGAGTACGTTCTGAATGTCGTGGGTTACAGAGATCATTCGCTATGTCGTGGGTAGGGGAGATAGTTCGCAATGTCGAGGGTTACAGAGATCGTTTGCAATGTCGTGGGTAGGGGAGTACGTTCTGAATGTCGTGGGTTACAGAGATCATTCGCTATGTTGTGGGTAGGGGAGATCTTTTGCAATGTCGTGGATTACGGAGATAATTCGCAATGTAGTGGGTTACAGAGATCGTTCACCATGTCGTGGGTAGCGGAGAACTTTCACAATGTCATGGGTTACAGAGATAGTTCGCAATGTCGACGGTTACAGAGATCGTTCACAATGTCGTGGGTAGGGGAATACGTTCTGAATGTCGTGGGTTACAGAGATCGTTCGCAAAGTCATGGGTAGGGGAGATCGTTCGCAATGTCGAGGGTTACAGAGATAGGTCACAATGTCGTGGGTAGGTCAGTATGTTCTGAATGTCGTGGGTTACAGAGATCGTTCGCAATGTCATGGGTAGGCGAGATCATTTGCAATGTTGTGGATTACAGTGATCAATCACAATGTCGTGGGTTACAGAGATCGTTCACAATGTCGTGGGTTACAGAGATCGTTCACAATGTCGTGGGTAGGGGAGATCGTTCGCAATGTCGAGGATTACAGACATCGTTCGCAATGTCATGGGTAGGGGAGATCATTCGCAATGTCGAGGGTTACAGAG
Source organism: Hypanus sabinus (assembly GCF_030144855.1). Taxonomy (NCBI): domain Eukaryota; kingdom Metazoa; phylum Chordata; class Chondrichthyes; order Myliobatiformes; family Dasyatidae; genus Hypanus; species Hypanus sabinus. The sequence continues at coordinate 75,474,602 of NC_082718.1, read as the reverse complement.
ATCGTTCACAATGTCGTTGATAGGGGAGTATGATCCGAATGTCGTGGGTTACAGAGATTGTTCGCAATGTCGTGGGTAGGGGAGATCATTTGCAATGTCGAGGATTACAGAGATCATTCGCAATGTAGTGGGTTACAGAGATCGTTCGCAATGTCGTGGGTAGGGGAGTATGTTCTGAATGTCGTGGTTTACAGAGATCGTTCACAATGTCGTGGGTAGGGGAGATCGCTCACAATGTCCTGGGTTAAAGAGATCGTTCACAATGTCGTGGGTTACAGAGATCGTTCGCAATGTCGTGGGTTACAGAGATCGTTCACAATGTCGAGGGTTACAGAGATCGTTCACAATGTCGTCTGTAGGGAGATCGTTCGCAATGTCAAGGATTACAGAGATCATTCACAATGTCATGGTTAGGGGAGATCGTTCGCAATCTCATGGGTAGGAGAGATCATTCACCATGTCGTGGGTAGGGGAGATCGTTTGCAATGTCGAGGATTACTGAGATCGTTCACAATGTCATGGGTAGGGGAGATTGTTCGCAATGTCATGGGTAGGGGAGATCGTTCGCAATGTCGAGGGTTACTGAGATCGTTCGCAATGTCGTGGGTAGGGGAGATCATTTGCAAAGTCGTGGGTAGGGGAGATCGTTCGCAATGTCGAGGGTTACAGATATCATTCGCAATGTCGTGGGTTACAGAGATCGTTTGCAATGTCGTGGGTAGGGGAGTACGTTCTGAATGTCGTGGGTTACAGAGATCATTCGCTATGTCGTGGGTAGGGGAGATCGTTCGCAATGTCGAGGGTTACAGAGATCGTTCGCTATGTCGTGGGTAGGGGAGATCGTTCACAATGCCTTGGGTTACAGAGATCGTTCACAATGTCATGGGTAGGGGTGATCGTTCGCAATGTCATGGGTAGGGGAGATCGTTCGCAATGTCGAGGTTTACAGAGATCGTTCGCTATGTCGTGGGTAGGGGAGATCGTTCACAATGCCTTGGGTTACAGAGATCGTTCACAATGTCGTGGGTAGGGGAGATCGTTCGCAATGTTGTGAGTTACAGAAATCGTTCGCAATGTCGTGGGAACAGAGATCATTCGCAATGTCGTGGGTAGGGGAGATTGTTCACAATGTCGTGAGTTACAGAGATCGTTCACGATGTCGTGGGTTACAGAGATCGTTCGCAATGTCGTGGGTAGGGGAGATCATTTGCAATGTCGTGGATTACAGAGATCATTCGCAATGTAGTGGGTTACAGAGATCGTTTGCAATGTCATGGGTTACAGAGATCGTTCTCAATGTCGTGGGTTACAGAGATCGTTCGCAATGTCGTGGGGAGGGGAGATCATTTGCAATGCCGTGGGTTACAGAGATAGTTCACAATGTCGTGGGTAGGGGAGATCGTTCGCAATGTCGAGGATTTCAGAGATCGTTCACAATGGCGTGGGTAGGGGAGATCGTTCACAATGCCGTGGGTTAACAGAGATCGTTCACAATGTCGTGGGGAGGGGAGATCATTTGCAATGTCGTGTGTTACAGAGATAGTACACAATGTCGTGGGTAGGGGAGATCGTTCGCAATGTCGAGGATTTCAGAGATCGTTCACAATGTCATGGGTTACAGAGATTGTTCGCAATGTCGTGGGTAGGGGAGATCGTTCGCAATGTCGAGGGTTACAGAGATAGTTCACAATGTCGTGGGTAGGTGAGAATGTTCTGAATGTCGTGGGTTACAGAGATCGTTCACAATGTCAATGGTAGGCGAGATCATTTGCAATGCTGTGGATTACAGTGATCAATCACAATGTCGTGGGTTAAAGAGATCGTTCGCAATGTCGAGGGTTACAGAGATCGTTCACAATGTCAAGGGTTACAGAGATCGTTCGCAATGTTGTGGATTACAGTGATCAATCACAATGTCATGGGTTACGGAGATCGTTCACAATGCCGTGGGTTACAGAGATCGTTCGCAATGTCGTGGGTTACAGAGATCGTTCACAATGTCTAGGGTGACAGAGATCGTTCGCAATGTCGAGGGTTACAGAGATCGTTCACAATGTCGTGGGTAGGGGAGATCGTTGACAATGCCGTGGGTTACAGAGATCGTTCTCAATGTCGTGGGTAGGGGAGATCATTCGCAATGTAGTGGGTTACAGAGATCGTTCGCAATGTCGTGGGTAGGGGAGTATGTTCTGATTGTCGTGGTTTACAGAGATCGTTCACAATGTCGTGGGTAGGGGAGATCGCTCACAATGTCCTGGGTTAAAGAGATCGTTCACAATGTCGTGGGTTACAGAGATCGTTCGCAATGTCGTGGGTTACAGAGATCATTCACAATGTCGAGGGTTACAGAGATCGTTCACAATGTCGTCTGTAGGGGAGATCGTTCGCAATGTCAAGGATTACAGAGATCATTCACAATGTCATGGTTAGGGGAGATCGTTCGCAATATCATGGGTAGGAGAGATCATTCACCATGTCGTGGGTAGGGGATATCGTTTGCAATGTCGAGGATTACTGAGATCGTTCACAATGTCATGGGTAGGGGAGATCGTTCGCAATGTCATGGGTAGGGGAGATCGTTCGCAATGTCGAGGGTTACAGAGATCGTTCGCTATGTCGTGGGTAGGGGAGATCGTTCACAATGCCTTGGGTTACAGAGATCGTTCACAATGTCGTGGGTAGGGGAGATCGTTTGCAATGTCGAGGATTACTGAGATCGTTCACAATGTCATGGGTAGGGGTGATCGTTCGCAATGTCATGGGTAGGGGAGATCGTTCGCAATGTCGAGGTTTTTCAGAGATCGTTCGCTATGTCGTGGGTAGGGGAGATCGTTCCCAATGCCTTGGGTTACAGAGATCGTTCACAATGTCGTGGGTAGGGGAGATCGTTCGCAATGTTGTGAGTTACAGAAATCGTTCGCAATGTCGTGGGAACAGAGATCATTCGCAATGTCGTGGGTAGGGGAGATTGTTCACAATGTCGTGAGTTACAGAGATCGTTCACGATGTCGTGGGTTACAGAGATCGTTCGCAATGTCGTGGGTAGGGGAGATCGTTCGCAATGTCGTGAGTTACAGAGATCGTTCACGATGTCGTGGGTAGGGGAGATCGTTGACAATGTCGTGAGTTACAGAGATCGTTCACGATGTCGTGGGTTACGGAGATCGTTCTCAATGTCGTGGGTAGGGGAGATCTTTCACAATGTCGTGAGTTACAGAGATCGTTCCCGATGTCGTGGGTTACAGAGATCGTTTACTACTTTGTGGGTTACAGAGATCTTTCGCAATGTCATGGGTAGGGGAGATCGTACGCAATGTCGTGGGTAGGGGAAATAGTTCGCAATGTCATGTGTTACAGAGATCGTTCAAAATGTCGAGGGTTACAAAGGTCGTTTGCAAAGTCGTGTTCAGGGAAGATCGTTCGCAGTGTCGTGCGTTACAGAGATCGTTCACAATGTCGTGGGTAGGTGAGATCGTTCGCAATGTAGTGGGTTACAGAGATCGTTCACAATGTCGTGGGTAGGGGAGATAGTTCGCAATGTCGTGGTTTAAAGAGTTCCTTCACAATGTCGTGTGTAGGGGAGGTCGTTCGCAATGTCGTGAGTTACAGAGATCATTCGCAATGTTGTGGGTAGGGCAAATCATTCACAATGTTGAGGCTTACAGAGATCGTTCGCAATGTCATGGGTAGGGGAGAGCGTTCACAATGTTGTGAGGTACAGAGATCGTTCGCAATGTCGTGGGTTACACAGATCGTTCACAATGTCGTGAGTTACAGAGATCATTCACAAAGTCGTGACTTGGAGAAATCGTTCGCAATGTCGTGGGTAGGGGAGATTGTTCACAATGTCGTGAGTTACAGAGATCGTTCACGATGTCGTGGGTTACAGAGATCGTTCGCAATGTCGTAGGTAGGGGAGATCGTTCACAATGTCGTGAGTTACAGAGATCGTTCACGATGTCGTGGGTAGGGGAGATCTTTCACAATGCCGTGGGTTACAGAGATCGTTCGCAATGTCGTGGGTAGGGGAGATCATTTGCAATGTCGTGGGTAGGGGAGATCGTTCGCAATGTCGAGGGTTACAGATATCGTTCGCAATGTCGTGGGTTACAGAGATCGTTCACAATGTCGTTGATAGGGGAGTATGATCCGAATGTCGTGGGTTACAGAGATTGTTCGCAATGTCGTGGGTAGGGGAGATCATTTGCAATGTCGAGGATTACATAGATCATTCGCAATGTAGTGGGTTACAGAGATCGTTCGCAATGTCGTGGGTAGGGGAGTATGTTCTGAATGTCGTGGTTTACAGAGATCGTTCACAATGTCGTGGGTAGGGGAGATCGATCACAATGTCCTGGGTTAAAGAGATCGTTCACAATGTCGTGGGTTACAGAGATCGTTCACAATTTCGTGGGTAGGGGAGATCGTTCGCAATGTCGAGGATTACAGACATCGTTCACAATGTCAGGGGTAGGGGAGATCATTCGCAATGTAGAGGGTTACAGAGATCGTTCACAATGTCGTGGATAGGGGAGTATGATCCGAATGTCGTGGGTTACAGAGATTGTTCGCAATGTCGTGGGTAGGGGAGATCATTTGCAATGTCGTGGATTACAGAGATCATTCGCAATGTAGTGGGTTACAGAGATCGTTCGCAATGTCGTGGGTAGGGGAGTACGTTCTGAATGTCGTGGGTTACAGAGATCGTTCGCAATGTCATGGGCAGGGGAGATCATTTGCAATGTCGTGGATTACTGAGATCATTCACAATGTAGTGGGTTACAGAGATCGTTCACAATGTCATGGGTAGGGGAGATCGTTGACAATGTCGTGGGTTACAGAGATCGTTCGCAATGTCGTGGGTAGGGGAGATCTTTCACAATGTCGTGAGTTACAGAGATCGTTCCCGATGTCGTGGGTTACAGAGATCGTTTACTACTTTGTGGGTTACAGAGATCTTTCGCAATGTCATGGGTAGGGGAGATCGTTCACGATGTCGTGGGTTACGGAGATCGTTCTCAATGTCGTGGGTAGGGGAGATCTTTCACAATGTCGTGAGTTACAGAGATCGTTCCCGATGTCGTGGGTTACAGAGATCGTTTACTACTTTGTGGGTTACAGAGATCTTTCGCAATGTCATGGGTAGGGGAGATCGTACGCAATGTCGTGGGTAGGGGAAATAGTTCGCAATGTCATGTGTTACAGAGATCGTTCAAAATGTCGAGGGTTACAAAGGTCGTTTGCAAAGTCGTGTTCAGGGAAGATCGTTCGCAGTGTCGTGCGTTACAGAGATGGTTCACAATGTCGTGGGTAGGTGAGATCGTTTGCAATGTAGTGGGTTACAGAGATCGTTCACAATGTCGTGGGTTACAGAGATCGTTCACAATGTCGTGGGTAGGGGAGATAGTTCGCAATGTCGTGGTTTAATGAGTTCCTTCACAATGTCGTGTGTAGGGGAGGTCGTTCGCAATGTCGTGAGTTACAGAGATCATTCGCAATGTTGTGGGTAGGGCAAATCATTCACAATGTTGAGGCTTACAGAGATCGTTCGCAATGTCGTGGGTTACAGAGATCGTTTGCAATGTCGTGGGTGGGGGAGTACGTTCTGAATGTCGTGGGTTACAGAGATCATTCGCTATGTCGTGGGTAGGGGAGATCGTTCGCAATGTCGAGGGTTACAGAGATCGTTTGCAATGTCGTGGGTAGGGGAGTACGTTCTGAATGTCGTGGGTTACAGAGATCATTCGCTATGTCGTGGGTAGGGGAGATCGTTCGCAATGTCGAGGGTTACAGAGATCGTTCGCAATGTCGTGGGTAGGGGAGATCTTTTGCAATGTCGTGGATTACGGAGATAATTCGCAATGTAGTGGGTTACAGAGATCGTTCACCATGTCGTGGGTAGCGGAGAACTTTCACAATGTCATGGGTTACAGAGATAGTTCGCAATGTCGACGGTTACAGAGATCGTTCACAATGTCGTGGGTAGGGGAATACGTTCTGAATGTCATGGGTTACAGAGATCGTTCGCAAAGTCATGGGTAGGGGAGAGCGTTCACAATGTTGTGAGGTACAGAGATCGTTCGCAATGTCGTGGGTTACACAGATCGTTCACAATGTCGTGAGTTACAGAGATCATTCACAATGTCGTGACTTGGAGAAATCGTTCGCAATGTCGTGGGTAGGGGAGATTGTTCACAATGTCGTGAGTTACAGAGATCGTTCACGATGTCGTGGGTTACAGAGATCGTTCGCAATGTCGTGGGTAGGGGAGATCGTTCACAATGTCGTGAGTTACAGAGATCGTTCACGATGTCGTGGGTAGGGGAGATCTTTCACAATGCCGTGGGTTACAGAGATCGTTCGCAATGTCGTGGGTAGGGGAGATCATTTGCAAAGTCGTGGGTAGGGGAGATCGTTCGCAATGTCGAGGGTTACAGATATCATTCGCAATGTCGTGGGTTACAGAGATCGTTTGCAATGTCGTGGGTAGGGGAGTACGTTCTGAATGTCGTGGGTTACAGAGATCATTCGCTATGTCGTGGGTAGGGGAGATAGTTCGCAATGTCGAGGGTTACAGAGATCGTTTGCAATGTCGTGGGTAGGGGAGTACGTTCTGAATGTCGTGGGTTACAGAGATCATTCGCTATGTTGTGGGTAGGGGAGATCTTTTGCAATGTCGTGGATTACGGAGATAATTCGCAATGTAGTGGGTTACAGAGATCGTTCACCATGTCGTGGGTAGCGGAGAACTTTCACAATGTCATGGGTTACAGAGATAGTTCGCAATGTCGACGGTTACAGAGATCGTTCACAATGTCGTGGGTAGGGGAATACGTTCTGAATGTCGTGGGTTACAGAGATCGTTCGCAAAGTCATGGGTAGGGGAGATCGTTCGCAATGTCGAGGGTTACAGAGATAGGTCACAATGTCGTGGGTAGGTCAGTATGTTCTGAATGTCGTGGGTTACAGAGATCGTTAGCAATGTCATGGGTAGGCGAGATCATTTGCAATGTTGTGGATTACAGTGATCAATCACAATGTCGTGGGTTACAGAGATCGTTCACAATGTCGTGGGTTACAGAGATCGTTCACAATGTCGTGGGTAGGGGAGATCGTTCGCAATGTCGAGGATTACAGACATCGTTCGCAATGTCATGGGTAGGGGAGATCATTCGCAATGTCGAGGGTTACAGAGATCGTTCACAATGTCGTTGATAGGGGAGTATGATCCGAATGTCGTGGGTTACAGAGATTGTTCGCAATGTCGTGGGTAGGGGAGATCATTTGCAATGTCGAGGATTACAGAGATCATTCGCAATGTAGTGGGTTACAGAGATCGTTCGCAATGTCGTGGGTAGGGGAGTATGTTCTGAATGTCGTGGTTTACAGAGATCGTTCACAATGTCGTGGGTAGGGGAGATCGCTCACAATGTCCTGGGTTAAAGAGATCGTTCACAATGTCGTGGGTTACAGAGATCGTTCGCAATGTCGTGGGTTACAGAGATCGTTCACAATGTCGAGGGTTACAGAGATCGTTCACAATGTCGTCTGTAGGGAGATCGTTCGCAATGTCAAGGATTACAGAGATCATTCACAATGTCATGGTTAGGGGAGATCGTTCGCAATATCATGGGTAGGAGAGATCATTCACCATGTCGTGGGTAGGGGAGATCGTTTGCAATGTCGAGGATTACTGAGATCGTTCACAATGTCATGGGTAGGGGAGATTGTTCGCAATGTCATGGGTAGGGGAGATCGTTCGCAATGTTGTGAGTTACAGAGATCGTTCGCAATGTCGTGGGTTATAGAGATCATTCGCAATGTCGTGGGTAGGGGAGATCGTTCACAATGCCGTGGGTTACAGCGATCGTTCACAATGTCGTGGGTAGGGGAGATCGTTCGCAATGACGAGGATTACAGAGATCGTTCACAATGTCATGGGTAGGGGAGATCGTTTGCAATGTCATGGGTAGGGGAGATCGTTCGCAATGTCGAGGGTTACAGATATCATTCGCAATGTCGTGGGTTACAGAGATCGTTTGCAATGTCGTGGGTAGGGGAGTACGTTCTGAATGTCGTGGGTTACAGAGATCATTCGCTATGTCGTGGGTAGGGGAGATCGTTCGCAATGTCGAGGGTTACAGAGATCGTTTGCAATGTCGTGGGTAGGGGAGTACGTTCTGAATGTCGTGGGTTACAGAGATCATTCGCTATGTTGTGGGTAGGGGAGATCTTTTGCAATGTCGTGGATTACGGAGATAATTCGCAATGTAGTGGGTTACAGAGATCGTTCACCATGTCGTGGGTAGCGGAGAACTTTCACAATGTCATGGGTTACAGAGATAGTTCGCAATGTCGACGGTTACAGAGATCGTTCACAATGTCGTGGGTAGGTCAGTATGTTCTGAATGTCGTGGGTTACAGAGATCGTTCGCAATGTCATGGGTAGGCGAGATCATTTGCAATGTTGTGGATTACAGTGATCAATCACAATGTCGTGGGTTACAGAGATCGTTCACAATGTCGTGGGTTACAGAGATCGTTCACAATGTCGTGGGTAGCGGAGATCGTTCGCAATGTCGAGGATTACAGACATCGTTCGCAATGTCATGGGTAGGGGAGATCATTCGCAATGTCGAGGGTTACAGAGATTGTTCACAATGTCGTTGATAGGGGAGTATGATCCGAATGTCGTGGGTTACAGAGATTGTTCGCAATGTCGTGGGTAGGGGAGATCATTTGCAATGTCGAGGATTACAGAGATCATTCGCAATGTAGTGGGTTACAGAGATCGTTCGCAATGTCGTGGGTAGGGGAGTATGTTCTGAATGTCGTGGTTTACAGAGATCGTTCACAATGTCGTGGGTAGGGGAGATCGCTCACAATGTCCTGGGTTAAAGAGATCGTTCACAATGTCGTGGGTTACAGAGATCGTTCGCAATGTCGTGGGTTACAGAGATCGTTCACAATGTCGAGGGTTACAGAGATCGTTCACAATGTCGTCTGTAGGGAGATCGTTCGCAATGTCAAGGATTACAGAGATCATTCACAATGTCATGGTTAGGGGAGATCGTTCGCAATATCATGGGTAGGAGAGATCATTCACCATGTCGTGGGTAGGGGAGATCGTTTGCAATGTCGAGGATTACTGAGATCGTTCACAATGTCATGGGTAGGGGAGATTGTTCGCAATGTCATGGGTAGGGGAGATCGTTCGCAATGTCGAGGGTTACAGAGATCGTTCGCTATGTCGTGGTTAGGGGAGATCGTTCACAATGCCTTGGGTTACAGAGATCGTTCACAATGTCGTGGGTAGGGGAGATCGTTTGCAATGTCGAGGATTACTGAGATCGTTCACAATATCATGGGTAGGGTTGATCGTTCGCAATGTCATGGGTAGGGGAGATCGTTCGCAATGTCGAGGGTTACAGAGATCGTTCGCTATGTCGTGGGTAGGGGAGATCGTTCGCAATGTCGAGGATTACAGAGATCGTTCACAATGTCATGGGTAGGGGCGATCGTTCGCAATCTCATGGGAGGTGAGATCGTTTGCCATGTCGAGGGTTACAGAGATCGTTTGCAATGTCATGGGTTACAGAGATCGTTCTCAATGTCGTGGGTTACAGAGATCCTTCGCAATGTCGAGGGTTACAGAGATCGTTCACAATGTCATGGGTAGGGGCGATCGTTCGCAATCTCATGGGAGGGGAGATCGTTTGCCATGTCGAGGGTTACAGAGATCGTTTGCAATGTCATGGGTTACAGAGATCGTTCGCTATGTCGTGGGTTACAGAGATCGTTCACAATGTCTTGGGTTACAGAGATCGTTCACAAAGTCATGGGTAGGGGAGATCGTTCGCAATGTCGAGGATTTCAGAGATCGTACACAATGTCATGGGTAGGGGAGATCGTTTGCAATGTCGAGGGTTACAGAGATCGTTCACAATGTCGTGGGTAGGGGAGATCGTTCACAATGCCGTGGGTTACAGAGATCGTTCACAATGTCGTGGGTAGGGGCGATCGTTCGCAATCTCATGGGAGGTGAGATCGTTTGCCATGTCGAGGGTTACAGAGATCGTTTGCAATGTCATGGGTTACAGAGATCGTTCTCAATGTCGTGGGTTACAGAGATCCTTCGCAATGTCGAGGGTTACAGAGATCGTTCACAATGTCATGGGTAGGGGCGATCGTTCGCAATCTCATGGGAGGGGAGATCGTTTGCCATGTCGAGGGTTACAGAGATCGTTTGCAATGTCATGGGTTACAGAGATCGTTCGCTATGTCGTGGGTTACAGAGATCGTTCACAATGTCGTGGGTTACAGAGATCGTTCACAAAGTCATGGGTAGGGGAGATCGTTCGCAATGTCGAGGATTTCAGAGATCGTACACAATGTCATGGGTAGGGGAGATCGTTTGCAATGTCGAGGGTTACAGAGATCGTTCACAATGTCGTGGGTAGGGGAGATCGTTCACAATGCCGTGTGTTACAGAGATCGTTCACAATGTCATGGTTTACAGAGATCGTTCGCAATGTCCTGGGTTTCAGAGATCGTTCACAATGTCGAGGGTTACAGAGATCGTTCGCAATGTCGTGGGTTACAGAGAGCATTCACAATGTCGTGGGTAGGGGAGATCGTTCGCAATGTCGAGGATTACAGACATCGTTCGCAATGTCATGGGTAGGGGAGATCATTCGCAATGTCGAGGGTTACAGAGATCGTTCACAATGTCGTTGATAGGGGAGTATGATCCGAATGTCGTGGGTTACAGAGATTGTTCGCAATGTCGTGGGTAGGGGAGATCATTTGCAATGTCGAGGATTACATAGATCATTCGCAATGTAGTGGGTTACAGAGATCGTTCGCAATGTCGTGGGTAGGGGAGTATGTTCTGAATGTCGTGGTTTACAGAGATCGTTCACAATGTCGTGGGTAGGGGAGATCGTTCACAATGCCTTGGGTTACAGAGATCGTTCACAATGTCGGGGGTAGGGGAGATCGTTTGCAATGTCGAGGATTACTGAGATCGTTCACAATGTCATGGGTAGGGGTGATCGTTCGCAATGTCATGGGTAGGGGAGATCGTTCGCAATGTCGAGGGTTACAGAGATCGTTCGCTATGTCGTGGGTAGGGGAGATCGTACACAATGCCTTGGGTTACAGAGATCGTTCACAATGTCGTGGGTAGGGGAGATCGTTCGCAATGTCGAGGATTACAGAGATCGTTCACAATGTCATGGGTAGGGGCGATCGTTCGCAATCTCATGGGAGGGGAGATCGTTTGCAATGTCGAGGGTTACAGAGATCGTTCGCTATGTCGTGGGTAGGGGAGATCGTTCACAATGCCTTGGGTTACAGAGATCGTTCACAATGTCGTGGGAAGGGGAGATCGTTTGCCATGTCGAGGGTTACAGAGATCGTTTGCAATGTCATGGGTTACAGAGATCGTTCTCAATGTCGTGGGTTACAGAGATCGTTCACAATGTCGTGGGTAGGGGAGATCATTTGCAATGTCGAGGATTACATAGATAATTCGCAATGTAGTGGGTTACAGAGATCGTTCGCAATGTCGTGGGTAGGGGAGTATGTTCTGAATGTCGTGGTTTACAGAGATCGTTCACAATGTCGTGGGTAGGGGAGATCGTTCACAATGCCTTGGGTTACAGAGATCGTTCACAATGTCGGGGGTAGGGGAGATCGTTTGCAATGTCGAGGATTACTGAGATCGTTCACAATGTCATGGGTAGGGGTGATCGTTCGCAATGTCATGGGTAGGGGAGATCGTTCGCAATGTCGAGGGTTACAGAGATCGTTCGCTATGTCGTGGGTAGGGGAGATCGTTCACAATGCCTTGGGTTACAGAGATCGTTCACCATGTCGTGGGTAGCGGAGAACGTTCACAATGTCATGGGTTACAGAGATAGTTCGCAATGTCGACGGTTACAGAGATCGTTCACAATGTCTTGGGTAGGGGAGTACGTTCTGAATGTCGTGGGTTACAGAGATCGTTCGCAATGTCATGGGCAGGGGAGATCATTTGCAATGTCGTGGATTACTGAGATCATTCACAATGTAGTGTGTTACAGAGATCGTTCACAATGTCATGGGTAGGGGAGATCGTTGACAATGTCGTGGGTTACAGAGATCGTTCGCAATGTCGTGGGTAGGGGAGATCGTTGACAATGTCGTGGGTTACAGAGATCGTTCGCAATGTCGTGGGTTACAGAGATCGTTTGCAATGTCGAGGGTTACAGAGATCGTTCACAATTTCGTGGGTAGGGGAGATCGTTCGCAATGTCGAGGATTACAGACATCGTTCACAATGTCATGGGTAGGGGAGATCATTCGCAATGTCGTGGATTACAGAGATCATTCGCAATGTAGTGGGTTACAGAGATCGATCGCAATGTCGTGGGTAGGGGAGTATGTTCTGAATGTCGTGGTTTACAGAGATCGTTCACAATGTCGTGGGTAGGGGAGATCGCTCACAATGTCCTGGGTTAAAGAGATCGTTCTCAAAGTTGTGGGTTACAGAGATCGTTCGCAATGTCGTGGGTTACAGAGATCGTTCACAATGTCGAGGGTTACAGAGATCGTTCACAATGTCGAGTGTTACAGAGATCGTTCGCAATGTAGTGGGTTACAGAGATCGTTCACAATGTCAAGGGTTACAGAGATCGTTCGCAATGTCGTGGGTTACAGAGATCGTTCACAATGTCGAGGGTTACAGAGATCGTTCGCAATGTAGTGGGTTACAGAGATCGTTCACAATGTCGTCTGCAGGGGAAATCGTTCGCAATATCATGGGTAGGAGAGATCATTCACCATCTCGTGGGTAGGGGAGATCGTTTGCAATGTCGAGGATTACTGAGATCGTTCACAATGTCATGGGTAGGGGAGATCGTTCGCAATGTCATGGGTAGGGGAGATCGTTCGCAATGTCGAGGGTTACAGAGATTGTTCGCTATGTCGTGGGTAGGGGAGATCGTTCACAATGCCTTGGGTTACAGAGATCGTTCACAATGTCGTCGGTAGGGGAGATCGTTCGCAATGTCGAGGGTTACAGAGATCGTTTGCAATTTCATGGGTTACAGAGATCGTTTGCAATGTCATGGGTTACAGAGATCGTTCTCAATGTCGTGGGTTACAGAGATCGTTCGGAATGTCGAGGGTTACAGTGATCGTTCGCAATGTCATGGGTAGTGGAGAGCATTCACAATGTTGTGAGGTACAGAGATCGTTCGCAATGTCGTGGGTTACACAGATCGTTCACAATGTCGTGAGTTACAGAGATCATTCACAATGTCGTGACTTGGAGAAATCGTTCGCAATGTCGTGGGTATTGGAGATTGTTCACAATGTCGTGAGTTACAGAGATCGTTCACGATGTCGTGGGTTACAGAGATCATTCGCAATGTCGTGGGTAGGGGAGATCTTTCACAATGCCGTGGGTTACAGAGATCGTTCGCAATGTCGTGGGTAGGGGAGATCGTTCGCAATGTCGAGGGTTACAGAGATCGTTTGCAATGTCGTGGGTAGGGGAGTACGTTCTGAATGTCGTGGGTTACAGAGATCATTCGCTATGTTGTGGGTAGGGGAGATCTTTTGCAATGTCGTGGATTACGGAGATAATTCGCAATGTAGTGGGTTACAGAGATCGTTCACCATGTCGTGGGTAGCGGAGAACTTTCACAATGTCATGGGTTACAGAGATAGTTCGCAATGTCGACGGTTACAGAGATCGTTCACAATGTCGTGGGTAGGGGAGTACATTCTGAATGTCGTGGGTTACAGAGATCGTTCACAAAGTCATGGGTAGGGGAGATCATTTGCAATGTCGAGGGTTACAGAGATAGTTCACAATGTCGTGGGTAGGTGAGTATGTTCTGAATGTCGTGGGTTACAGAGATCGTTCGCAATGTCATGGGTAAGCGAGATCATTTGCAATGTTGTGGATTACAGTGATCAATCACAATGTCATGGGTTACAGAGATCGTTCACAATGTCGTGGGCAGGGGAGATCATTCGCATTGTCGAGGATTACAGAGATCGTTCACAATGTTTTGGGTAGGGGAGATCGTTTACAATGCTGTGGGTTACAGAGATAGTTCACAATGTTGTGGGTAGGGGAGTACGTTCTGAATGTCGTGGGTTACAGAGATCATTCGCAAAGTCATGGGTAGTGGAGATCATTTGCAATGTCGTGGATTACAGAGATCATTCGCAATGTAGTGGGTTACAGAGATCGTTCACCATGTCGTGGGTAGGGGAGATCGTTCACAATGCCGTGGGTCGGGGAGATCATTTGCAATGTTGTGGATTACAATGATCAATCGCAATGTCGCGGGTTACAGAGATCGTTTGCAATGTCGTGGGTTACAGAGATCGCTCACAATGTCGTGGGTTACAGAGATCGTTCGCAATGTCGTGGATAGGGGAGATCATTTGCAATGTTGTGGATTACAATGATCAATCGCAATGTCGTGGGTTACAGAGATCGTTTGCAATGTCGTGGGTTACAGAGATCGCTCACAATGTCGTGGGTTACTGAGATCGTTTGCAATGTCGTGGGTAGGGGAGATCATTTGCAATGTTGTGGATTACTGAGATCATTCACAATGTAGTGGGTTACAGAGATCGTTCGCAATGTCGTGGGTAGGGGAGATCATTTGCAATGTTGTGAGTTACAGAGATCGTTCGCAATGTCGTGGGTTACAGAGATCATTCGCAATGTAGTGGGTTACAGAGATCGTTCACCATGTCGTGGGTAGGGGAGATCGTTCACAATGCCGTGGGTTACAGATATCGTTCACCATGTCGTGGGTAGCGGAGAGCGTTCACAATGTCATGGGTTACAGAGATAGTTCGCAATGTCGACGGTTATAGAGATCGTTCACAATGTCTTGGGTAGGGGAGTACGTTCTGAATGTCCTGGGGTACAGAGATCGTTCGCAATGTCATGGGCAGGGGAGATCATTTGCAATGTCGTGGATTACTGAGATCATTCACAATGTAGTGGGTTACAGAGATCGTTCACAATGTCGTGGGTAGGGGAGATCGTTGACAATGTCGTGGGTTACAGAGATCGTTCGCAATGTCGTGGGTTACAGAGATCGTTTGCAATGTCGAGGGTTACAGAGATCGTTCACAATTTCGTGGGTAGGGGAGATCGTTCGCAATGTCGAGGATTACAGACATCGTTCGCAATGTCATGGGTAGGGGAGATCATTCGCAATGTAGAGGGTTACAGAGATCGTTCACAATGTCGTGGATAGGGGAGTATGATCCGAATGTCGTGGGTTACAGAGATTATTCGCAATGTCGTGGGTAGGGGAGATCATTTGCAATGTCGTGGATTACAGAGATCATTCGCAATGTAGTGGGTTACAGAGATCGTTCGCAATGTCGTGGGTAGGGGAGTATGTTCTGAATGTCGTTGTTTACAGAGATCGTTCACAATGTCGTGGGTAGGGGAGATCGCTCACAATGTCCTGGGTTAAAGAGTTCGTTCTCAATGTCATGGGTTACAGAGATCGTTCGCAATGTCGTGGGTTACAGAGATCGTTCACAATGTCGAGGGTTACAGAGATCGTTCACAATGTCGAGGGTTACAGAGATCGTTCCCAATGTCGTGGGTTACAGAGATCGTTCACAATGTCGAGGGTTACAGAGATCGTTCGCAATGTAGTGGGTTACAGAGATCGTTCACAATGTCGAGAGTTACAGAGATCGTTCGCAATGTCGTGGGTTACAGAGATCGTTCACAATGTCGAGGGTTACAGAGATCGTTCGCAATGTAGTGGGTTACAGAGATCGTTCACAATGTCATCTGTAGGGGAGATCGTTCGCAATATCATGGGTAGGAGAGATCATTCACCATGTCGTGGGTAGGGGAGATCGTTTGCAATGTCGAGGATTACTGAGATCGTTCACAATGTCATGGGTAGGGGAGATCGTTCGTAATGTCATGGGTAGGGGAGATCGTTCGCAATGTCGAGGGTTACAGAGATTGTTCGCTATGTCGTGGGTAGGGGAGATCGTTCACAATGCCTTGGGTTACAGAGATCGTTCACAATGTCGTCGGTAGGGGAGATCGTTCGCAATGTCGAGGATTACAGAGATCGTTCACAATGTCATGGGTAGGGGCAATCGTTCGCAATCTCATGAGAGGGGAGATCATTTGCAATGTCGAGGGTTACAGAGATCGTTTGGAATGTCATGGGTTACAGAGATCGTTTGCAATGTCATGGGTTACAGAGATCGTTCTCAATGTCGTGGGTTACAGAGATCGTTCAGAATGTCGAGGGTTACAGAGATCGTTCGCAATGTCGTGGGTTACACAGATCGTTCACAATGTCGTGAGTTACAGAGATCATTCACAATGTCGTGACTTGGAGAAATCGTTCACGATGTCGTGGGTAGGGGAGATCTTTCACAATGCCGTGGGTTACAGAGATCGTTCGCAATGTCGTGGGTAGGGGAGATCATTTGCAATGTTGTGAGTTACAGAGATCGTTCGCAATGTCGTGGGTTACAGAGATCATTCGCAATGTCATGGGTAGGGGAGATCGTTCGCAATGTCGAGGGTTACAGAGATCGTTTGCAATGTCGTGGGTAGGGGAGTACGTTCTGAATGTCGTGGGTTACAGAGATCATTCGCTATGTTGTGGGAAGGGGAGATCTTTTGCAATGTCGTGGATTACGGAGATAATTCGCAATGTAGTGGGTTACAGAGATCGTTCACCATGTCGTGGGTAGCGGAGAACGTTCACAATGTCATGGGTTACAGAGATAGTTCGCAATGTCGACGGTTACAGAGATCGTTCACAATGTCGTGGGTAGGGGAGTACGTTCTGAATGTCGTGGGTTACAGAGATCGTTCGCAAAGTCATGGGTAGGGGAGATCGTTCGCAATGTCTAGGGTTACAGAGATAGTTCACAATGTCGTGGGTAGGGGAGTATGTTCTGAATGTCGTGGGTTACAGAGATCGTTCACAATGTCATGGGTAGGGGAGATCGTTCGCAATGTCATGGGTAGGGGAGATCGTTCGCAATGTCGAGGGTTACAGAGTCGTTCGCTATGTCGTGGGTAGGGGAGATCGTTCACAATGCCTTGGGTTACAGAGATCGTTCACAATGTCGTGGGTAGGGGAGATCGTTTGCAATGTCGAGGATTACTGAGATCGTTCACAATGTCATGGGTTAGGGAGATCGTTCGCAATGTCGAGGGTTACAGAGATCGTTCGCTATGTCGTGGGTAGGGGAGATCGTTCACAATGCCTTGGGTTACAGAGATCGTTCACAATGTCGTGGGTAGGGGAGTTCGTTCGCAATGTTGTGAGTTACAGAAATCGTTCGCAATGTCGTGGGAACAGAGATCATTTGCATTGTCGAGGGTTACAGAGATCGTTCACAATGTCGTGGGTTACAGAGATCGTTTGCAATGTCGTGGGTTACAGAGATCGTTCACAATGTCGTGGGTAGGGGAGATCGTTCACAATGCCATGGGTTACAGAGATCGTTTGCAATGTCGTGGGTTACAGAGATCGTTCGCAATGTCGAGTGTTACAGAGATCGTTCACAATGTCGTGGGCAGGGGAGATCATTCGCATTGTCGAGGATTACAGAGATCGTTGACAATGTTTTGGGTAGGGGAGATCGTTTACAATGCTGTGGGTTACAGAGATAGTTCACAATGTCGTGGGTAGGGGAGTACGTTCTGAATGTCGTGGGTTACAGAGGTCATTCGCAAAGTCATGGGTAGTGGAGATCATTTGAAATTTCGTGGATTACAGAGATCATTCGCAATGTAGTGGGTTACAGAGATCGTTCACCATGTCGTGGGTAGGGGAGATCGTTCACAATGCCGTGGGTTACAGAGATTGTTCACAATGTCGTGGGTCGGGGAGATCATTTGCAATGTTGTGGATTACAATGATCAATCGCAATGTCGTGGGTTACAGAGATCGTTTGCAATGTCGTGGGTTACAGAGATCGCTCACAATGTCGTGGGTTACAGAGATCATTCGCAATGTCGAGGGTTACAGACATCTTTCGCAATGTCATGGGTAGGGGAGATCATTTGCAATGTTGTGGATTACAATGATCAATCGCAATGTCGTGGGTTACAGAGATCATTCGCAATGTCGTGGATTACAGAGATCGTTCACAATGTCGAGGGTTACAGAGATCATTCACAATGTCGTGGGTAGGGGAGATCGTTCACAATGCCGTGGGTTACAGAGATCATTCGCAATGTCATGGGCAGGGGAGATCATTTGCAATGTCGTGGATTACTGAGATCATTCACAATGTAGTGGGTTACAGAGATCGTTCACAATGTCGTGGGTAGGGGAGATCGTTGACAATGTCGTGGGTTACAGAGATCGTTCGCAAAGTCATGGGTAGGGGAGATCATTTGCAATGTTGTGGATTACAGTGATCAATCACAATGTCGTGGGTTACAGAGATCGTTCACAATGTCGTGGGTTACAGAGATCGTTCACAATGTCGTGGGTGGGGTAGATCGTTCGCAATGTCGAGGATTACAGACATCGTTCGCAATGTCATGGGTAGGGGAGATTATTCGCAATGTCATGGGTTACAGAGATCGTTCTCAATGTCGTGGGTTACAGAGATCGTTCGGAATGTCGAGGGTTACAGAGATCGTTCACAATGTCGTGGGTAGGGGAGATCGTTCACAATGTCATGGGGAGGGGAGATCATTCACAATGCCGTGGGTTACAGAGATCGTTCACAATGTCGTGGGTAGGGGAGATCATTTGCAATGCCGTGGGTTACAGAGATAATTCGCAATGTAGTGGGTTACAGAGATCGTTCACCATGTCGTGGGTAGCGGAGAACGTTCACAATGTCATGGTTTACAAAGATAGTTCGCAATGTCGACGGTTACAGAGATCGTTCACAATGTCGTGGGTAGGGGAGTACGTTCTGAATGTCGTGGGTTACAGAGATCGTTCGCAAAGTCATGGGTAGGGGAGATCGTTCGCAATGTCTAGGGTTACAGAGATAGTTCACAATGTCGTGGGTAGGGGAGTATGTTCTGAATGTCGTGGGTTACAGAGATCGTTCGCAATGTCATGGGGAGGGAGATCATTTGCAATGTTGTGGATTACAGTGATCAATCACAATGTCGTGGGAACAGAGATCATTCGCAATATCTTGGGTAGGGGAGATCGTTCTGAATGTCGTGGGTTACAGAGATCATTCGCAATGTCATGGGCAGGGGAGATCATTTGCAATGTCGTGGATTACTGAGATCATTCACAATGTTGTGGGTTACAGAGATCGTTCACAATGTCGTGGGTAGGGGAGATCGTTGACAATGTCGTGGGTTACAGAGATCGTTCGCAACGTCGTGGGTTACAGAGATCGTTCACAATTTCGAGTGTTACAGAGATCGTTCGCAATGTCGAGGGTTACAGAGATCGTTCACAATGTCGTGGGTTACACAGATCGTTCACAATGTCGTGAGTTACAGAGATCATTCACCATGTCGTGACTTGGAGAAATCGTTCACGATGTCGTGGGTAGGGGAGATCTTTCACAATGCCGTGGGTTACAGAGATCGTTCGCAATGTCGTGGGTAGGGGAGATCATTTGCAATGTTGTGAGTTACAGAGATCGTTCGCAATGTCGTGGGTTACAGAGATCATTCGCAATGTCATGGGTAGGGGAGATCGTTCGCAATGTCGAGGGTTACAGAGATCGTTTGCAATGTCGTGGGTAGGGGAGTACGTTCTGAATGTCGTGGGTTACAGAGATCATTCGCTATGTTGTGGGAAGGGGAGATCTTTTGCAATGTCGTGGATTACGGAGATAATTCGCAATGTAGTGGGTTACAGAGATCGTTCACCATGTCGTGGGTAGCGGAGAACGTTCACAATGTCATGGGTTACAGAGATAGTTCGCAATGTCGACGGTTACAGAGATCGTTCACAATGTCGTGGGTAGGGGAGTACGTTCTGAATGTCGTGGGTTACAGAGATCGTTCGCAAAGTCATGGGTAGGGGAGATCGTTCGCAATGTCTAGGGTTACAGAGATAGTTCACAATGTCGTGGGTAGGGGAGTATGTTCTGAATGTCGTGGGTTACAGAGATCGTTCACAATGTCATGGGTAGGGGAGATCGTTCGCAATGTCATGGGTAGGGGAGATCGTTCGCAATGTCGAGGGTTACAGAGTCGTTCGCTATGTCGTGGGTAGGGGAGATCGTTCACAATGCCTTGGGTTACAGAGATCGTTCACAATGTCGTGGGTAGGGGAGATCGTTTGCAATGTCGAGGATTACTGAGATCGTTCACAATGTCATGGGTTAGGGAGATCGTTCGCAATGTCGAGGGTTACAGAGATCGTTCGCTATGTCGTGGGTAGGGGAGATCGTTCACAATGCCTTGGGTTACAGAGATCGTTCACAATGTCGTGGGTAGGGGAGTTCGTTCGCAATGTTGTGAGTTACAGAAATCGTTCGCAATGTCGTGGGAACAGAGATCATTTGCATTGTCGAGGGTTACAGAGATCGTTCACAATGTCGTGGGTTACAGAGATCGTTTGCAATGTCGTGGGTTACAGAGATCGTTCACAATGTCGTGGGTAGGGGAGATCGTTCACAATGCCATGGGTTACAGAGATCGTTTGCAATGTCGTGGGTTACAGAGATCGTTCGCAATGTCGAGTGTTACAGAGATCGTTCACAATGTCGTGGGCAGGGGAGATCATTCGCATTGTCGAGGATTACAGAGATCGTTGACAATGTTTTGGGTAGGGGAGATCGTTTACAATGCTGTGGGTTACAGAGATAGTTCACAATGTCGTGGGTAGGGGAGTACGTTCTGAATGTCGTGGGTTACAGAGGTCATTCGCAAAGTCATGGGTAGTGGAGATCATTTGAAATTTCGTGGATTACAGAGATCATTCGCAATGTAGTGGGTTACAGAGATCGTTCACCATGTCGTGGGTAGGGGAGATCGTTCACAATGCCGTGGGTTACAGAGATTGTTCACAATGTCGTGGGTCGGGGAGATCATTTGCAATGTTGTGGATTACAATGATCAATCGCAATGTCGTGGGTTACAGAGATCGTTTGCAATGTCGTGGGTTACAGAGATCGCTCACAATGTCGTGGGTTACAGAGATCATTCGCAATGTCGAGAGTTACAGACATCGTTCGCAATGTCATGGGTAGGGGAGATCATTTGCAATGTTGTGGATTACAATGATCAATCGCAATGTCGTGGGTTACAGAGATCATTCGCAATGTCGTGGATTACAGAGATCGTTCACAATGTCGAGGGTTACAGAGATCATTCACAATGTCGTGGGTAGGGGAGATCGTTCACAATGCCGTGGGTTACAGAGATCATTCGCAATGTCATGGGCAGGGGAGATCATTTGCAATGTCGTGGATTACTGAGATCATTCACAATGTAGTGGGTTACAGAGATCGTTCACCATGTTGTGGGTTACACAGATCGTTCACAATGTCGTGAGTTACAGAGATCATTCACCATGTCGTGACTTGGAGAAATCGTTCACGATGTCGTGGGTAGGGGAGATCGTTCACAATGTCGAGGGTTACAGAGATCATTCACAATGTCGTGGGTAGGGGAGATCGTTGACAATGTCGTGGGTTACAGAGATCGTTCGCAAAGTCATGGGTAGGGGAGATCATTTGCAATGTTGTGGATTACAGTGATCAATCACAATGTCGTGGGTTACAGAGATCGTTCACAATGTCGTGGGTTACAGAGATCGTTCACAATGTCGTGGGTGGGGTAGATCGTTCGCAATGTCGAGGATTACAGACATCGTTCGCAATGTCATGGGTAGGGGAGATTATTCGCAATGTCATGGGTTACAGAGATCGTTCTCAATGTCGTGGGTTACAGAGATCGTTCGGAATGTCGAGGGTTACAGAGATCGTTCACAATGTCGTGGGTAGGGGAGATCGTTCACAATGTCATGGGGAGGGGAGATCATTCACAATGCCGTGGGTTACAGAGATCGTTCACAATGTCGTGGGTAGGGGAGATCATTTGCAATGCCGTGGGTTACAGAGATAATTCGCAATGTAGTGGGTTACAGAGATCGTTCACCATGTCGTGGGTAGCGGAGAACGTTCACAATGTCATGGTTTACAAAGATAGTTCGCAATGTCGACGGTTACAGAGATCGTTCACAATGTCGTGGGTAGGGGAGTACGTTCTGAATGTCGTGGGTTACAGAGATCGTTCGCAAAGTCATGGGTAGGGGAGATCGTTCGCAATGTCTAGGGTTACAGAGATAGTTCACAATGTCGTGGGTAGGGGAGTATGTTCTGAATGTCGTGGGTTACAGAGATCGTTCGCAATGTCATGGGGAGGGAGATCATTTGCAATGTTGTGGATTACAGTGATCAATCACAATGTCGTGGGAACAGAGATCATTCGCAATATCTTGGGTAGGGGAGATCGTTCTGAATGTCGTGGGTTACAGAGATCATTCGCAATGTCATGGGCAGGGGAGATCATTTGCAATGTCGTGGATTACTGAGATCATTCACAATGTTGTGGGTTACAGAGATCGTTCACAATGTCGTGGGTAGGGGAGATCGTTGACAATGTCGTGGGTTACAGAGATCGTTCGCAACGTCGTGGGTTACAGAGATCGTTCACAATTTCGAGTGTTACAGAGATCGTTCGCAATGTCGAGGGTTACAGAGATCGTTCACAATGTCGAGGGTTACAGAGATCGTTCGCAATGTCGGGGGTTACAGAGATCGTTCACAATTTCGTGGGTAGGGGAGATCATTCGCAATGTAGAGGGTTACAGAGATCATTCACAATGTCGTGGATAGGGGAGTATGATCCGAATGTCGTGGGTTACAGAGATTGTTCGGAATGTCGTGGGTAGGGGAGATCATTTGCAATGTCGTGGATTACAGAGATCATTCGCAATGTAGTGGGTTACAGAGATCGTTCGCAATGTCGTGGGTAGGGGAGTATGTTCTGAATGTCGTGGTTTACAGAGATCGTTCACAATGTCGTGGGTAGGGGAGTATGTTCTGAATGTCGTGGTTTACAGAGATCGTTTGCAATGTCGTGGGTAGTGGAGTACGTTCTGAATGTCGTGGGTTACAGAGATCATTCGCTATGTTGTGGGAAGGGGAGATCTTTTGCAATGTCGTGGATTACGGAGATAATTCGCAATGTAGTGGGTTACAGAGATCGTTCACCATGTTGTGGGTAGCGGAGAACGTTCACAATGTCATGGGTTACAGAGATAGTTCGCAATGTCGAGGGTTACAGAGATCGTTCACAATGTCGTGGGTAGGGGAGTACGTTCTGAATGTCGTGGGTTACAGAGATCGTTCGCAAAGTCATGGGTAGGGGAGATCGTTCGCAATGTCTAGGGTTACAGAGATAGTTCACAATGTTGTGGGTAGGGGAGTATGTTCTGAATGTCGTGGGTTACAGAGATCGTTCGCAATGTCATGGGGAGGGAGATCATTTGCAATGTTGTGGATTACAGTGATCAATCACAATGTCGTGGGTTACAGAGATCGTTCACAATGTCATGGGTAGGGGAGATCGTTCGCAATGTCATGGGTAGGGGAGATCGTTCGCAATGTCGAGGGTTACAGAGTCGTTCGCTATGTCGTGGGTAGGGGAGATCGTTCACAATGCCTTGGGTTACAGAGATCGTTCACAATGTCGTGGGTAGGGGAGATCGTTTGCAATGTCGAGGATTACTGAGATCGTTCACAATGTCATGGGTTAGGGAGATCGTTCGCAATGTCGAGGGTTACAGAGATCGTTCGCTATGTCGTGGGTAGGGGAGATCGTTCACAATGCCTTGGGTTACAGAGATCGTTCACAATGTCGTGGGTAGGGGAGATCGTTCGCAATGTCGAGGATTACAGAGATTGTTCACAATGTCATGGGTAGGGGCGATCGTTCGCAATCTCATGGGAGGGGAGATCGTTCGCAATGTCGAGGGTTACAGAGATCGTTCACAATGTCGTGGGTAGGGGAGTTCGTTCGCAATGTTGTGAGTTACAGAAATCGTTCGCAATGTCGTGGGAACAGAGATCATTTACATTGTCGAGGGTTACAGAGATCGTTCACAATGTCGTGGGTTACAGAGATCGTTTGCAATGTCGTGGGTTACAGAGATCGTTCACAATGTCGTGGGTAGGGGAGATCGTTCACAATGCCATGGGTTACAGAGATCGTTTGCAATGTCGTGGGTTACAGAGATCGTTCGCAATGTCGAGGGTTACAGAGATCGTTCACAATGTCGTGGGCAGGGGAGATCATTCGCATTGTCGAGGATTACAGAGATCGTTGACAATGTTTTGGGTAGGGGAGATCGTTTACAATGCTGTGGGTTACAGAGATAGTTCACAATGTCGTGGGTAGGGGAGTACGTTCTGAATGTCGTGGGTTACAGAGGTCATTCGCAAAGTCATGGGTAGTGGAGATCATTTGAAATTTCGTGGATTACAGAGATCATTCGCAATGTAGTGGGTTACAGAGATCGTTCACCATGTCGTGGGTAGGGGAGATCGTTCACAATGCCGTGGGTTACAGAGATTGTTCACAATGTCGTGGGTCGGGGAGATCATTTGCAATGTTGTGGATTACAATGATCAATCGCAATGTCGTGGGTTACAGAGATCGTTTGCAATGTCGTGGGTTACAGAGATCGCTCACAATGTCGTGGGTTACAGAGATCATTCGCAATGTCGAGGGTTACAGACATCGTTCGCAATGTCATGGGTAGGGGAGATCATTTGCAATGTTGTGGATTACAATGATCAATCGCAATGTCGTGGGTTACAGAGATCATTCGCAATGTCGTGGATTACAGAGATCGTTCACAATGTCGAGGGTTACAGAGATCATTCACAATGTCGTGGGTAGGGGAGATCGTTCACAATGCCGTGGGTTACAGAGATCATTCGCAATGTCATGGGCAGGGGAGATCATTTGCAATGTTGTGGATTACAGTGATCAATCACAATGTCGTGGGTTACAGAGATCGTTCACAATGTCGTGGGTTACAGAGATCGTTCACAATGTCGTGGGTAGGGGAGATCGTTCGCAATGTCGAGGATTACAGACATCGTTCGCAATGTCATGGGTAGGGGAGATTATTCGCAATGTCATGGGTTACAGAGATAATTCGCAATGTAGTGGGTTACAGAGATCGTTCACCATGTCGTGGGTAGCGGAGAACGTTCACAATGTCATGGTTTACAAAGATAGTTCGCAATGTCGACGGTTACAGAGATCGTTCACAATGTCGTGGGTAGGGGAGTACGTTCTGAATGTCGTGGGTTACAGAGATCGTTCACAATGTCGAGGGTTACAGAGATCGTTCGCAATGTCGGGGGTTACAGAGATCGTTCACAATTTCGTGGGTAGGGGAGATCATTCGCAATGTAGAGGGTTACAGAGATCATTCACAATGTCGTGGATAGGGGAGTATGATCCGAATGTCGTGGGTTACAGAGATTGTTCGGAATGTCGTGGGTAGGGGAGATCATTTGCAATGTCGTGGATTACAGAGATCATTCGCAATGTAGTGGGTTACAGAGATCGTTCGCAATGTCGTGGGTAGGGGAGTATGTTCTGAATGTCGTGGTTTACAGAGATCGTTCACAATGTCGTGGGTAGGGGAGTATGTTCTGAATGTCGTGGTTTACAGAGATCGTTTGCAATGTCGTGGGTAGTGGAGTACGTTCTGAATGTCGTGGGTTACAGAGATCATTCGCTATGTTGTGGGAAGGGGAGATCTTTTGCAATGTCGTGGATTACGGAGATAATTCGCAATGTAGTGGGTTACAGAGATCGTTCACCATGTCGTGGGTAGCGGAGAACGTTCACAATGTCATGGGTTACAGAGATAGTTCGCAATGTCGAGGGTTACAGAGATCGTTCACAATGTCGTGGGTAGGGGAGTACGTTCTGAATGTCGTGGGTTACAGAGATCGTTCGCAAAGTCATGGGTAGGGGAGATCGTTCGCAATGTCTAGGGTTACAGAGATAGTTCACAATGTTGTGGGTAGGGGAGTATGTTCTGAATGTCGTGGGTTACAGAGATCGTTCGCAATGTCATGGGGAGGGAGATCATTTGCAATGTTGTGGATTACAGTGATCAATCACAATGTCGTGGGTTACAGAGATCGTTCACAATGTCATGGGTAGGGGAGATCGTTCGCAATGTCATGGGTAGGGGAGATCGTTCGCAATGTCGAGGGTTACAGAGTCGTTCGCTATGTCGTGGGTAGGGGAGATCGTTCACAATGCCTTGGGTTACAGAGATCGTTCACAATGTCGTGGGTAGGGGAGATCGTTTGCAATGTCGAGGATTACTGAGATCGTTCACAATGTCATGGGTTAGGGAGATCGTTCGCAATGTCGAGGGTTACAGAGATCGTTCGCTATGTCGTGGGTAGGGGAGATCGTTCACAATGCCTTGGGTTACAGAGATCGTTCACAATGTCGTGGGTAGGGGAGATCGTTCGCAATGTCGAGGATTACAGAGATTGTTCACAATGTCATGGGTAGGGGCGATCGTTCGCAATCTCATGGGAGGGGAGATCGTTCGCAATGTCGAGGGTTACAGAGATCGTTCACAATGTCGTGGGTAGGGGAGTTCGTTCGCAATGTTGTGAGTTACAGAAATCGTTCGCAATGTCGTGGGAACAGAGATCATTTACATTGTCGAGGGTTACAGAGATCGTTCACAATGTCGTGGGTTACAGAGATCGTTTGCAATGTCGTGGGTTACAGAGATCGTTCACAATGTCGTGGGTAGGGGAGATCGTTCACAATGCCATGGGTTACAGAGATCGTTTGCAATGTCGTGGGTTACAGAGATCGTTCGCAATGTCGAGGGTTACAGAGATCGTTCACAATGTCGTGGGCAGGGGAGATCATTCGCATTGTCGAGGATTACAGAGATCGTTGACAATGTTTTGGGTAGGGGAGATCGTTTACAATGCTGTGGGTTACAGAGATAGTTCACAATGTCGTGGGTAGGGGAGTACGTTCTGAATGTCGTGGGTTACAGAGGTCATTCGCAAAGTCATGGGTAGTGGAGATCATTTGAAATTTCGTGGATTACAGAGATCATTCGCAATGTAGTGGGTTACAGAGATCGTTCACCATGTCGTGGGTAGGGGAGATCGTTCACAATGCCGTGGGTTACAGAGATTGTTCACAATGTCGTGGGTCGGGGAGATCATTTGCAATGTTGTGGATTACAATGATCAATCGCAATGTCGTGGGTTACAGAGATCGTTTGCAATGTCGTGGGTTACAGAGATCGCTCACAATGTCGTGGGTTACAGAGATCATTCGCAATGTCGAGGGTTACAGACATCGTTCGCAATGTCATGGGTAGGGGAGATCATTTGCAATGTTGTGGATTACAATGATCAATCGCAATGTCGTGGGTTACAGAGATCATTCGCAATGTCGTGGATTACAGAGATCGTTCACAATGTCGAGGGTTACAGAGATCATTCACAATGTCGTGGGTAGGGGAGATCATTCACAATGCCGTGGGTTACAGAGATCATTCGCAATGTCATGGGCAGGGGAGATCATTTGCAATGTCGTGGATTACTGAGATCATTCACAATGTAGTGGGTTACAGAGATCGTTCACAATGTCGTGGGTAGGGGAGATCGTTGACAATGTCGTGGGTTACAGAGATCGTTCGCAAAGTCATGGGTAGGGGAGATCATTTGCAATGTTGTGGATTACAGTGATCAATCACAATGTCGTGGGTTACAGAGATCGTTCACAATGTCGTGGGTTACAGAGATCGTTCACAATGTCGTGGGTAGGGGAGATCGTTCGCAATGTCGAGGATTACAGACATCGTTCGCAATGTCATGGGTAGGGGAGATTATTCGCAATGTCATGGGTTACAGAGATAATTCGCAATGTAGTGGGTTACAGAGATCGTTCACCATGTCGTGGGTAGCGGAGAACGTTCACAATGTCATGGTTTACAAAGATAGTTCGCAATGTCGACGGTTACAGAGATCGTTCACAATGTCGTGGGTAGGGGAGTACGTTCTGAATGTCGTGGGTTACAGAGATCGTTCGCAAAGTCATGGGTAGGGGAGATCGTTCGCAATGTCTAGGGTTACAGAGATAGTTCACAATGTCGTGGGTAGGGGAGTATGTTCTGAATGTCGTGGGTTACAGAGATCGTTCGCAATGTCATGGGGAGGGAGATCATTTGCAATGTTGTGGATTACAGTGATCAATCACAATGTCGTGGGAACAGAGATCATTCGCAATATCTTGGGTAGGGGAGATCGTTCTGAATGTCGTGGGTTACAGAGATCATTCGCAATGTCATGGGCAGGGGAGATCATTTGCAATGTCGTGGATTACTGAGATCATTCACAATGTTGTGGGTTACAGAGATCGTTCACAATGTCGTGGGTAGGGGAGATCGTTGACAATGTCGTGGGTTACAGAGATCGTTCGCAACGTCGTGGGTTACAGAGATCGTTCACAATTTCGAGTGTTACAGAGATCGTTCGCAATGTCGAGGGTTACAGAGATCGTTCACAATGTCGAGGGTTACAGAGATCGTTCGCAATGTCGGGGGTTACAGAGATCGTTCACAATTTCGTGGGTAGGGGAGATCATTCGCAATGTAGAGGGTTACAGAGATCATTCACAATGTCGTGGATAGGGGAGTATGATCCGAATGTCGTGGGTTACAGAGATTGTTCGGAATGTCGTGGGTAGGGGAGATCATTTGCAATGTCGTGGATTACAGAGATCATTCGCAATGTAGTGGGTTACAGAGATCGTTCGCAATGTCGTGGGTAGGGGAGTATGTTCTGAATGTCGTGGTTTACAGAGATCGTTCACAATGTCGTGGGTAGGGGAGATCGCTCACAATGTCCTGGGTTAAAGAGTTCGTTCACAATGTCGTGGGTTACAGAGATCGTTCGCAATGTCGTGGGTTACAGAGATCGTTCACAATGTCGAGGGTTACAGAGATCGTTCACAATGTCGAGGGTTACAGAGATCGTTCGCAATGTCGTGGGTTACAGAGATCGTTCACAATGTCGAGGGTTACAGAGATCGTTCGCAATGTAGTGGGTTACAGAGATCGTTCACAATGTCGAGGGTTACAGAGATCGTTCACAATGTCGAGGGTTACAGAGATCGTTCGCAATGTAGTGGGTTACAGAGATCGTTCACAATGTCGTCTGTAGGGGAGATCGTTCGCAATATCATGGGTAGGAGAGATCATTCACCATGTCGTGGGTAGGGGAGATCGTTTGCAATGTCGAGGATTACTGAGATCGTTCACAATGTCACGGGTAGGGGAGATCGTTCGCAACGTCATGGGTAGGGGAGATCGTTCGCAATGTCGAGGGTTACAGAGATCGTTCGCTATGTCGTGGGTAGGGGAGATCGTTCACAATGCCTTGGGTTACAGAGATCGTTCACAATGTCGTGGGTAGGGGAGATCGTTCGCAATGTCGAGGATTACAGAGATCGTTCACAATGTCATGGGTAGGGGAAATCGTTCGCAATCTCATGGGAGGGGAGATCATTTGCAATGTCGAGGGTTACAGAGATCGTTCGCAATGTCATGGGTTACAGAGATCGTTCTCAATGTTATGGGTTACAGAGATCTTTCGGAACGTCGAGGGTTACAGAGATCGTTCGCAATGTCATGGGTAGGGGAGAGCGTTCACAATGTTGTGAGGTACAGAGATCGTTCGCAATGTCGTGGGTTACACAGATCGTTCACAATGTCGTGAGTTACAGAGATCATTCACAATGTCATGACTTGGAGAAATCGTTCGCAATGTCGTGGGTAGGGGAGATTGTTCACAATGTCGTGAGTTACAGAGATCGTTCACGATGTCGTGGGTTACAGAGATCGTTCGCAATGTCGTGGGTAGGGGAGATCGTTCACAATGTCGTGAGTTACAGAGATCGTTCATGGTGTCGTGGGTAGGGGAGATCTTTCACAATGCCGTGGGTTACAGAGATCGTTCACAATGTCGTGGGTAGGGGAGATCTTTCGCAATGTTGTGAGTTACAGAGATCGTTCGCAATGTCGTGGGTTACAGAGATTATTCGCAATGTCGTGGGTAGGGGAGATCGTTCGCAATGTCGAGGGTTACAGAGATCGTTTGCAATGTCGTGGGTAGGGGAGTACGTTCTGAATGTCGTGGGTTACAGAGATCATTCGCTATGTTGTGGGTAGGGGAGATCTTTTGCAATGTCGTGGATTACGGAGATAATTCGCAATGTAGTGGGTTACAGAGATCGTTCACCATGTCGTGGGTAGCGGAGAACGTTCACAATGTCGTGGGTTACAGAGATCGTTCACAATGTCGTGGGTTACAGAGATCGTTCACAATGTCGTGGGTAGGGGAGATCGTTCGCAATGTCGAGGATTACAGACATCGTTCGCAATGTCATGGGTAGGGGAGATTATTCGCAATGTCGAGGGTTACAGAGATCGTTTGCAATGTCATGGGTTACAGAGATCGTTCTCAATGTCGTGGGTTACAGAGATCGTTCGGAATGTCGAGGGTTACAGAGATCGTTCACAATGTCGTGGGTAGGGGAGATCGTTCACAATGCCGTGGGTTACAGAGATCGTTCACAATGTCGTGGGGAGGGGAGATCATTTGCAATGCCGTGGGTTACAGAGATAGTTCACAATGTCGTGGGTAGGGGAAATCGTTCGCAATGTCGAGGATTTCATAGATCGTTCACAATGTCATGGGTTACAGTGATTGTTCGCAATGTCGTGGGTAGGGGAGATCTTTTGCAATGTCGTGGATTACAGAGATAATTCGCAATGTAGTGGGTTACAGAGATCGTTCACCATGTCGTGTGTAGCGGAGAACGTTCACAATGTCATGGTTTACAGAGATAGTTCGCAATGTCGACGGTTACAGAGATCGTTCACAATGTCGTGGGTAGGGGAGTACGTTCTGAATGTCGTGGGTTACAGAGATCGTTCGCAAAGTCATGGGTAGGGGAGATCGTTCGCAATGTCTAGGGTTACAGAGATAGTTCACAATGTCGTGGGTAGGGGAGTATGTTCTGAATGTCGTGGGTTACAGAGATCGTTCGCAATGTCATGGGGAGGGAGATCATTTGCAATGTTGTGGATTACAGTGATCAATCACAATGTCGTGGGAACAGAGATCATTCGCAATATCTTGGGTAGGGGAGATCGTTCTGAATGTCGTGGGTTACAGAGATCATTCGCAATGTCATGGGCAGGGGAGATCATTTGCAATGTCGTGGATTACTGAGATCATTCACAATGTAGTGGGTTACAGAGATCGTTCACAATGTCGTGGGTAGGGGAGATCGTTGACAATGTCGTGGGTTACAGAGATCGTTCGCAACGTCGTGGGTTACAGAGATCGTTCACAATTTCGAGTGTTACAGAGATCGTTCGCAATGTCGAGGGTTACAGAGATCGTTCACAATGTCGAGGGTTACAGAGATCGTTCGCAATGTCGGGGGTTACAGAGATCGTTCACAATTTCGTGGGTAGGGGAGATCATTCGCAATGTAGAGTGTTACAGAGATCATTCACAATGTCGTGGATAGGGGAGTATGATCCGAATGTCGTGGGTTACAGAGATTGTTCGGAATGTCGTGGGTAGGGGAGATCATTTGCAATGTCGTGGATTACAGAGATCATTCGCAATGTAGTGGGTTACAGAGATCGTTCGCAATGTCGTGGGTAGGGGAGTATGTTCTGAATGTCGTGGTTTACAGAGATCGTTCACAATGTCGTGGGTAGGGGAGTTCGCTCACAATGTCCTGGGTTAAAGAGTTCGTTCACAATGTCGTGGGTTACAGAGATCGTTCGCAATGTCGTGGGTTACAGAGATCGTTCACAATGTCGAGGGTTACAGAGATCGTTCACAATGTCGTGGGTAGGGGAGATCATTCGCAATGTCATGAGTTACAGAGATCGTTTGCAATATCGTGGTTAGGGAAGACCGTTCGCAGTGTCGTGGGTTACAGAGATCGTTCACAATGTCGTGGGTAGGGGAGATCGTTCGCTATGTCGTGGGTTACAGAGATCGTTCACAATGTCGTGGGTAGGAGAGATTTTTCGCAATGTCGTGGGTTACAGAGATCGTTCACAATGTCATGGGTAGGGGAGATCATTCGCAATGTCGTGAGTTACAGAGATCATTCACAATGTCGTGGGTAGGGAAGATCTTTCGTAATGTCGTGGATTACAGAGATCGTTCACAATGTCGTGAGTTACAGAGATCATTCACAATGTCGTGAGTTGGGGAAATCATTCGCAATGTCGTGGCTAGGGACGATCGTTCGCTATGTCGTGAGTTACAGAGATCATTCACAATGTCGTGAGTTGGGGAAATCAATCGCAATGTCGTGGATTACAGAGATCGTTCACAATGTCGTGAGTTACAGAGATCATTCACAATGTCGTGAGTTGGGGAAATCGATCGCAATGTCGTGGATTACAGAGATCGTTCACAATGTCGTGAATTACAGAGATCGTTCGCAATGTCGTGGGTTGGGGAGGTCGTTCACAATGTCGTGAGTTACAGAGATCATTCACAATGTCGTGAGTTGGGGAAATCGTTCGCAATGTCGTGGGTAGGGGCGATCGTTCACGATGTCGTGGGTTACAGAGATCTTTCGCAATGTCCTGAATTACAAAGATCGTTCGCAATGTCGTGGGTAGGGGTGATCATTCGCAATGTCGTGGATTACTGTGATCATTCGCAATGTCGAGGGTTACAAAGGTCGTTCACAATGTCGTGGGTAGGGGAGATCGTTCGCAATGTAGTGCGTTACAGAGATCGTTCGCAATGTTGTGAGTAACAGACATCATTCGCAATGTCGTGGTTTTCAGAGATCGTTCACAATGTCGTAGGTAGGAGAGATCGTTCTCAATGTCGAGGGTTACAGTGATCATTCGCAATGTCATGGGTAGGGGAGATCGTTCGCAATGTTGTGAGTTACAGAGATCGTTCGCAATGTCGTGGGTTACGGAGATCGTTCACAATATCCTGGGTAGCGGAGATCGTTCGCAATGTCGTGTGTTACAGAGATCGTTCACAATGTCGTGGGTAGGGGAGATAGTTCGCAATGTCGTGTGTTACAGAATTCGTTCGCAATGTCGTGGGTTACACACATCGTTCACAATGTTGTGGGTAGGGGAGAACGTTCGCAATGTCGTGGGTAGGTGAGATCATTTGCAATATCATGGATTAGAGAGATCTTTCGCAATGTCATGGGTTACAGAGAACGTCCGCAATGTCGTGGGTAGGGGAGATCATTTGCTATGTCGTGGATTACAGAGGTCGTTCACAATGTTGTGGGTAATGGAGATCGTTCGCAATGTCGTGGGTTACAGAGATCGTTCACAATGTCGTGGATAGGGGAGATTGTTCGCAATGTTGTGATTTACAGAGAAACTTCGCAATGGTGCGGGTAGGGGAGATCGTTTGCAATGTTTTGGATAACAGAGATCATTCGCAATGTCGTGGGTAGGGGAGATCGTTCGCAATGTTGTGAGTTACAGAGATCGTTCGCAATGTCGTGGGTTACGGAGATCGTTCGCAATGTCGTAGGTTACAGTGATCGTTCGCAATATCGTGGGTAGGGGAGATCGTTCGCAATGTCGTGTGTTACAGAGATCGTTTGCAATGTCGTGGGTAGGGGAGATTGTTCTCAATGTCGAGGGTTACAGAATTCGTTCGCAATGTCGTGGGTAGGGGACAACGTTCGCAATGTCGTGGGTAGGTGAGATAATTTGCAATGTCGTGGATTACCGAGATCTTTCGCAATGTCATGGGTTACAGAGAACGTTCGCAATGTCGTGGGTAGGGGAAATCATTTGCAATATCATGGATTACAGAAATCGTTCGCAATGTTGTGGGTAGGGGAGATCGTTTGCAATGTTGTGGATAACAGAGATCATTCGTAATGTCGTGGGTAGGTGAGATCATTTGCAATGTCGTGGATTACAGAGATCTTTCGCAATGTCATGGGTTACAGAGAACGTCCGCAATGTCGTGGGTAGGGGAGATCATTTGCAATGTCGTGGATTACAGAGATCATTCGCAATGTCGTGGATTACAGAGATCGTTCGCAATGTTGTGGGTAGGGGAGATCGTTTGCAATGTTGTGGATAACAGAGATCATTCGCAATGTCGTGGGTAGGGGAGATCGTTCGCAATGTCGTGAGTTACAGAGATCCTTCACATTGTCGAGGGGAGGGGAGATCGTTCACAATTTTGTGAGTTACAGAGATCGTTCGCAATGTCGTGGGTTACAGAGATCATTCACAATGTCGTGGGTAGGAGAGATTTTTCGCAATGTCTTGGGTTACAGAGATCGTTAACAATGTCGTGGGTAGGGGAGATCATTCGCAATGTCATGAGTTACAGAGATCGTTTGCAATGTCGTGGTTAGGGAAGACCGTTCGCAGTGTCGTGGGTTACAGAGATCGTTCACAATGACGTGGGTAGGGGAGATCGTTCGCTATGTCGTGGGTTACAGAGATCGTTCACAATGTCGTGGGTAGGGGAGATCGTTCGCAATGTTGTGAGTTACAGAAATCGTTCGCAATGTCGTGGGTTAAAGAGATCGTTCACAATGTCGTGGGTAGGGGAGATCATTCGCAATGTCGTGAGTTACAGAGATCGTTTGCAAGGTCGTGGTTAGGGAAGATCGTTCGCAGTGTCGTGGGTTACAGAGATCGTTCACAATGTCGTGGGTAGGGGAGATCATTCGCAATGTCGTGAGTTACAGAGATCGTTTGCAAGGTCGTGGTTAGGGAAGATCGTTCGCAGTGTCGTGGGTTACAGAGATCGTTCACAATGTCGTGGGTAGGGAAGATCTTTCGCAATGTCGTGGATTACAGAGATCATTCACAATGTCGTGAGTTGGGGAAATCATTCGCAATGTCGTGGATTACAGAGATCGTTCGCAATGTCGAGGGTCACATAGGTCGTTAGCAATGTCGTGGTTAGGGACGATCGTTCGCTATGTCGTGAGTTACAGAGATCATTCACAATGTCGTGAGTTGGGGAAATCGATCGCAATGTCGTGGGTAGGGGAGATCGTTCGCTATGTCGTGAGTTACAGAGATCATTCACAATGTCGTGAGTTGGGGAAATCGATCGCAATGTCGTGGATTACAGAGATCGTTCACAATGTCGTGAGTTACAGAGATCGTTCGCAATGTCGTGGGTTGGGGAGGTCGTTTACAATGTCGTGAGTTACAGAGATCATTCACAATGTCGTGAGTTGGGGAAATCGTTCGCAATGTCGTGGGTAGAGGCGATCGTTCACGATGTCGTGGGTTACAGAGATCTTTCGCAATGTCGTAGGTTACAGTGATCGTTCGCAATATCGTGGGTAGTTGAGATCGTTCGCAATGTCGAGGGTTGCAAATGTCGTTTGCAATGTCGTGGTTAGGGAAGATCGTTCGCAGTGTTGTGGGTTACAGAGATTGTTCACAATGTCCTGGGTAGGGGAGATCGTTCGCAATGTAGCGGGTTACAGAGATCGTTCACAAGGTCGTGAGTAGGGGAGATCATTCGCAATGTCGTGAGTTACAGAGATCGTTTGCAATGTTGTGGTTAGGGAAGATCGTTCGCAGTGTCGTGGGTTATAGAGATCGTTCACAATGTCGTGGGTAGGGAAGATCGTTCGCAACGTCGTGGATTACAGAGATCGTTTGCAATGTCGTGGTTAGGGAAGATCGTTCACAATGTCGTGAGTTACAGAGATCATTCACAATGTCGTGAGTTGGGGAAATCATTCGCAATGTCGTGGATTACAGAGATCGTTCGCAATGTCGAGGGTCACATAGGTCGTTAGCAATGTCGTGGTTAGGGGCAATCGTTCGCTATGTCGTGAGTTACAGAGATCATTCACAATGTCGTGAGTTGGGGAAATCGATCGCAATGTCGTGGGTAGGGGAGATCGTTCGCTATGTCGTGAGTTACAGAGATCATTCACAATGTCGTGAGTTGGGGAAATCGATCGCAATGTCGTGGATTACAGAGATCGTTCACAATGTCGTGAGTTACAGAGATCGTTCGCAATGTCGTGGGTTGGGGAGGTCATTCACAATGTCGTGAGTTACAGAGATCATTCACAATGTCGTGAGTTGGGGAAATCGTTCGCAATGTCGTGGGTAGGGGCGATCGTTCACGATGTCGTGGGTTACAGAGATCTTTCGCAATGTCCTGAATTACAAAGATCGTTCGCAATGTCGTGGGTAGGGGTGATCATTCGCAATGTCGTGGATTACAGTGATCGTTCGCAATGTCGAGGGTTACAAAGGTCGTTCACAATGTCGTGGGTAGGGGAGATCGTTCGCAATGTAGTGCGTTACAGAGATCGTTCACAATGTCGTGGGTAGGGGAGATAGTTCGCAATGCTGTGAGTTATTGAGATCGTTCGCAATGTCGAGTATTACAGAGCTCGTTGACAAAGTCGTGGGTAGGGGAGATCGTTCGCAATGTTGTGAGTAATAGACATCGTTCGCAATGTCGTGGTTTTCAGAGATCGTTCACAATGTCGTAGGTAGGAGAGATCGTTCACAATGTCGAGGGTTACAGTGATCATTCGCAATGTCATGGGTAGGGGAGATCGTTCGCAATGTCGTGGGTTACAGAGATCGTTCACAATGTCGTGGATAGGGGAGATTGTTCGCAATGTTGTGATTTACAGAGAAACTTCGCAATGGTGCGGGTAGGGGAGATCGTTTGCAATGTTTTGGATAACAGAGATCATTCGCAATGTCGTGGGTAGGGGAGATCATTCGCAATGTTGTGAGTTACAGAGATCGTTCGCAATGTCGTGGTTACGGAGATCGTTCGCAATGTCGTAGGTTACAGTGATCGTTCGCAATATCGTGGGTAGTTGAGATCGTTCGCAATGTCGAGGGTTGCAAATGTCGTTTGCAATGTCGTGGTTAGGGAAGATCGTTCGCAGTGTTGTGGGTTACAGAGATTGTTCACAATGTCCTGGGTAGGGGAGATCGTTCGCAATGTAGCGGGTTACAGAGATCGTTCACAAGGTCGTGAGTAGGGGAGATCATTCGCAATGTCGTGGATTAGAGAGATCTTTCGCAATGTCATGGGTTACAGAGAACGTCCGCAATGTCGTGGGTAGGGGAGATCATTTGCAATGTCGTGGATTACAGAGGTCGTTCACAATGTTGTGGGTAGGGGAGATCGTTCGCAATGTCGTGGGTTACGGAGATCGTTCACAATATCCTGGGTAGCGGAGATCGTTCGCAATGTCGTGTGTTACAGAGATCGTTCACAATGTCGTGGGTAGGGGAGATAGTTCGCAATGTCGTGTGTTACAGAATTCGTTCGCAATGTCGTGGGTTACACAGATCGTTCACAATGTTGTGGGTAGGGGAGAACGTTCGCAATGTCGTGGGTAGGTGAGATCATTTGCAATGTCGTGGATTAGAGAGATCTTTCGCAATGTCATGGGTTACAGAGAACGTCCGCAATGTCGTGGGTAGGGGAGATCATTTGCAATGTCGTGGATTACAGAGGTCGTTCACAATGTTGTGGGTAGGGGAGATCGTTCGCAATGTCGTGGGTTACAGAGATCGTTCACAATGTCGTGGATAGGGGAGATTGTTCGCAATGTTGTGATTTACAGAGAAACTTCGCAATGGTGCGGGTAGGGGAGATCGTTTGCAATGTTTTGGATAACAGAGATCATTCGCAATGTCGTGGGTAGGGGAGATCGTTCGCAATGTTGTGAGTTACAGAGATCGTTCGCAATGTCGTGGGTTACGGAGATCGTTCGCAATGTCGTAGGTTACAGTGATCGTTCGCAATATCGTGGGTAGGGGAGATCGTTCGCAATGTCGTGGGTTACAGAGATCTTTCACAATGTCGTGGGTAGGGGAGATTGTGCTCAATGTCGAGGGTTACAGAATTCGTTCGCAATGTCGTGGGTAGGGGACAACGTTCGCAATGTCGTGGGTAGGTGAGATAATTTGCAATGTCGTGGATTACAGAGATCTTTCGCAATGTCATGGGTTACAGAGAACGTTCGCAATGTCGTGGGTAGGGGAGATCATTTGCAATGTCATGGATTACAGAAATCGTTCGCAATGTTGTGGGTAGGGGAGATCGTTTGCAATGTTGTGGATAACAGAGATCATTCGTAATGTCGTGGGTAGGTGAGATCATTTGCAATGTCGTGGATTACAGAGATCTTTCGCAATGTAATGGGTTACAGAGAACGTCCGCAATGTCGTGGGTAGGGGAGATCATTTGCAATGTTGTGGATTACAGAGATCATTCGCAATGTCGTGGATTACAGAGATCGTTCGCAATGTTGTGGGTAGGGGAGATCGTTTGCAATGTTGTGGATAACAGAGATCATTCGCAATGTCGTGGGTAGGGGAGATCATTCGCAATGTCGTGAGTTACAGAGATCCTTCACAATGTCGCGGGTAGGGGAGATCGTTCACAATTTTGTGAGTTACAGAGATCGTTCGCAATGTCGTGGGTTACAGAGATCATTCACAATGTCGTGGGTAGGAGAGATTTTTCGCAATGTCTTGGGTTACAGAGATCGTTAACAATGTCGTGGGTAGGGGAGATCATTCGCAATGTCATGAGTTACAGAGATCGTTTGCAATGTCGTGGTTAGGGAAGACCGTTCGCAGTGTCGTGGGTTACAGAGATCGTTCACAATGTCGTGGGTAGGGGAGATCGTTCGCTATGTCGAGGGTTACAGAGATCGTTCACAATGTCGTGGGTAGGGGAGATCGTTCGCAATGTTGTGAGTTACAGAAATCGTTCGCAATGTCGTGGGTTACAGAGATCGTTCACAATGTCGTGGGTAGGGGAGATCATTCGCAATGTCGTGAGTTACAGAGATCGTTTGCAAGGTCGTGGTTAGGGAAGATCGTTCGCAGTGTCGTGGGTTACAGAGATCGTTCACCATGTCGTGGGTAGGGAAGATCTTTCGCAATGTCGTGGATTACAGAGATCGTTCACAATGTCGTGAGTTACAGAGATCATTCACAATGTCGTGAGTTGTGGAAATCATTCGCAATGTCGTGGATTACAGAGATCGTTCGCAATGACGAGGGTCACATAGGTCGTTAGCAATGTCGTGGTTAGGGACGATCGTTCGCTATGTCGTGAGTTACAGAGATCATTCACAATGTCGTGAGTTGGGGAAATCAATCGCAATGTCGTGGGTAGGGGAGATCGTTCGCTATGTCGTGAGTTACAGAGATCATTCACAATGTCGTGAGTTGGGGAAATGGATCGCAATGTCGTGGATTACAGAGATCGTTCACAATGTCGTGAGTTACAGAGATCGTTCGCAATGTCGTGGGTTGGGGAGGTCGTTCACAATGTCGTGAGTTACAGAGATCATTCACTATGTCGTGAGTTGGGGAAATCGTTCGCAATGTCGTGGGTAGGGGCGATCGTTCACGATGTCGTGGGTTACAGAGATCTTTCGCAATGTCCTGAATTACAAAGATCGTTCGCAATGTCGTGGGTAGGGGTGATCGTTCGCAATGTCGAGGGTTACAAAGGTCGTTCACAATGTCGTGGGTAGGGGAGATCGTTCGCAATGTAGTGCGTTACAGAGATCGTTCACAATGTCGTGGGTAGGGGAGATAGTTCGCAATGTCGTGGGTTTCTGAGTTCGTTCACAATGTCATGGGTACGGGAGATCGTTCGCAATGCTGTGAGTTAATGAGATCGTTCGCAATGTCGAGTGTTACAGAGCTCGTTGACAAAGTCGTGGGTAGGGGAGATCGTTCGCAATGTTGTGAGTAACAGACATCGTTCGCAATGTCGTGGTTTTCAGAGATCGTTCACAATATCGTAGGTAGGAGAGATCGTTCACAATGTCGAGGGTTACAGTGATCATTCGCAATGTCATGGGTAGGGGAGATCGTTCGCAATGTTGTGAGTTACAGAGATCGTTCGCAATGTCGTGGGTTACGGAGATCGTTCACAATATCCTGGGTAGCGGAGATCGTTCGCAACGTCGAGTGTTACAGAGATCGTTCACAATGTCGTGGGTAGGGGAGATAGTTCGCAATGTCGTGTGTTACAGAATTCGTTCGCAATGTCGTGGGTTACACAGATCGTTCACAATGTTGTGGGTAGGGGAGAACGTTCGCAATGTCGTGGGTAGGTGAGATCATTTGCAATGTCGTGGATTAGAGAGATCTTTCGCAATGTCATGGGTTACAGAGAACGTCCGCAATGTCGTGGGTAGGGGAGATCATTTGCAATGTCGTGGATTACAGAGGTCGTTCACAATGTTGTGGGTAGGGGAGATCGTTCGCAATGTCGTGGGTTACAGAGATCGTTCACAATGTCGTGGATAGGGGAGATTGTTCGCAATGTTGTGATTTACAGAGAAACTTCGCAATGGTGCGGGTAGGGGAGATCGTTTGCAATGTTTTGGATAACAGAGATCATTCGCAATGTCGTGGGTAGGGGAGATCGTTCGCAATGTTGTGAGTTACAGAGATCGTTCGCAATGTCGTGAGTTACGGAGATCGTTCGCAATGTCGTAGGTTACAGTGATCGTTCGCAATATCGTGGGTAGGGGAGATCGTTCGCAATGTCGTGTGTTACAGAGATCGTTCGCAATGTCGTGGGTAGGGGAGATAGTTCGCAATGTCGAGGGTTACAGAGATCTTTCACAATGTCGTGGGTAGGGGAGATTGTTCTCAATGTCGAGGGTTACAGAATTCGTTCGCAATGTCGTGGGTAGGGGACAACGTTCGCAATGTCGTGGGTAGGTGAGATAATTTGCAATGTCGTGGATTACAGAGATCTTTCGCAATGTCATGGGTTACAGAGAACGTTCGCAATGTCGAGGGTAGGGGAGATCATTTGCAATGTCGTGGATTACAGAAATCGTTCGCAATGTTGTGGGTAGGGGAGATCGTTTGCAATGTTGTGGATAACAGAGATCATTCGTAATGTCGTGGGTAGGGGAGATCGTTCGCAATGTCGTGAGTTACAGACATCCTTCAGAATGTCGCGGGTAGGGGAGATCGTTCACAATTTTGTGAGTTACAGAGATCATTCGCAATGTCGTGGGTAGGGCAGATCGTTCGCAATGTCCAGGGTTACAGAGATCGTTCGCAATATCATGGGTAGGGGTGATCGTTCGCAATGTTGTGAGTTTCAGAGATCGTTCGCAATGTCTTGGGTTACAGAGATCATTCACAATGTCGTGAGTTGGGGAAATCGTTCGCAATGTCGTGGATTACAGAGATCGTTCGCAATGTCTTGGGTTACAGAGATCATTCACAATGTCGTGAGTTGGGGAAATCGTTCGCAATGTCGTGGGTAGGCGCTATTGTTCACAATGTCGTGAGTTACAGAGATCGTTCACGATGTCGTGGGCTACAGAGATCGTTCGCAATGTCCTGAATTACAGAGATCATTCGCAATGTCGTGGGTAGGGGAGATCATTCGCAATGTCGTGGATTACAGAGATCGTTTGCAATGTCGTGGGTTACAGAGATCGTTCACAATGTCGTGGGTAGGGGATTTCGTTCACAATGTCATGAGTTACAGAGATCGTTCACTATGTTTTGGGTTACAGAGATCTTTCGCAATGTCATGGGTAGGGGAGATCGTACGCTATGTCGTGGGTTAAAGAGATCGTTCGCAATGTCGAGGGTTGCAAATGTCGTTTGCAATGTCGTGGTTAGGGAAGATCGTTCGCAGTGTTGTGGGTTACAGAGATCGTTCACAAGGTCGTGAGTAGGGGAGATCATTCGCAATGTCGTGAGTTACAGAGATCGTTCGCAATGTCGTGGGTAGGGAAGATCGTTCGCAACGTCGTGGATTACAGAGATCGTTTGCAATGTCGTGGTTAGGGAAGATCGTTCACAATGTCGTGATTTACAGAGATCATTCACAATGTCGTGAGTTGGGGAAATCATTCGCAATGTCGTGGATTACAGAGATCGTTCGCAATGTCGAGGGTCACATAGGTCGTTAGCAATGTCGTGGTTAGGGGCGATCGTTCGCTATGTCGTGAGTTACAGAGATCATTCACAATGTCGTGAGTTGGGGAAATCGATCGCAATGTCGTGGGTAGGGGAGATCGTTCGCTATGTCGTGAGTTACAGAGATCATTCACAATGTCGTGAGTTGGGGAAATCGATCGCAATGTCGTGGATTACAGAGATCGTTCACAATGTCGTGAGTTACAGAGATCGTTCGCAATGTCGTGGGTTGGGGAGGTCATTCACAATGTCGTGAGTTACAGAGATCATTCACAATGTCGTGAGTTGGGGAAATCGTTCGCAATGTCGTGGGTAGGGGCGATCGTTCACGATGTCGTGGGTTACAGAGATCTTTCGCAATGTCCTGAATTACAAAGATCGTTCGCAATGTCGTGGGTAGGGGTGATCATTCGCAATGTCGTGGATTACAGTGATCGTTCGCAATGTCGAGGGTTACAAAGGTCGTTCACAATGTCGTGGGTAGGGGAGATCGTTCGCAATGTAGTGCGTTACAGAGATCGTTCACAATGTCGTGGGTAGGGGAGATAGTTCGCAATGCTGTGAGTTATTGAGATCGTTCGCAATGTCGAGTATTACAGAGCTCGTTGACAAAGTCGTGGGTAGGGGAGATCGTTCGCAATGTTGTGAGTAATAGACATCGTTCGCAATGTCGTGGTTTTCAGAGATCGTTCACAATGTCGTAGGTAGGAGAGATCGTTCACAATGTCGAGGGTTACAGTGATCATTCGCAATGTCATGGGTAGGGGAGATCGTTCGCAATGTTGTGAGTTACAGAGATCGTTCGCAATGTCGTGGGTTACGGAGATCGTTCACAATATCCTGGGTAGCGGAGATCGTTCGCAACGTCGTGTGTTACAGAGATCGTTCACAATGTCGTGGGTAGGGGAGATAGTTCGCAATGTCGTGTGTTACAGAATTCGTTCGCAATGTCGTGGGTTACACAGATCGTTCACAATGTTGTGGGTAGGGGAGAACGTTCGCAATGTCGTGGGTAGGTGAGATCATTTGCAATGTCGTGGATTAGAGAGATCTTTCGCAATGTCATGGGTTACAGAGAACGTCCGCAATGTCGTGGGTAGGGGAGATCATTTGCAATGTCGTGGATTACAGAGGTCGTTCACAATGTTGTGGGTAGGGGAGATCGTTCGCAATGTCGTGGGTTACAGAGATCGTTCACAATGTCGTGGGTAGGGGAGATAGTTCGCAATGTCGTGTGTTACAGAATTCGTTCGCAATGTCGTGGGTTACACAGATCGTTCACAATGTTGTGGGTAGGGGAGAACGTTCGCAATGTCGTGGGTA
Source organism: Hypanus sabinus (assembly GCF_030144855.1). Lineage (NCBI taxonomy): Eukaryota > Metazoa > Chordata > Chondrichthyes > Myliobatiformes > Dasyatidae > Hypanus > Hypanus sabinus. The sequence goes on along the minus strand of NC_082718.1, from coordinate 75,431,211 downwards.
GGTGAGATCATTTGCAATGTCGTGGATTAGAGAGATCTTTCGCAATGTCATGGGTTACAGAGAACGTCCGCAATGTCGTGGGTAGGGGAGATCATTTGCAATGTCGTGGATTACAGAGGTCGTTCACAATGTTGTGGGTAGGGGAGATCGTTCGCAATGTCGTGGGTTACAGAGATCGTTCACAATGTCGTGGATAGGGGAGATTGTTCGCAATGTTGTGATTTACAGAGAAACTTCGGAATGGTGCGGGTAGGGGAGATCGTTTGCAATGTTTTGGATAACAGAGATCATTCGCAATGTCGTGGGTAGGGGAGATCATTCGCAATGTTGTGAGTTACAGAGATCGTTCGCAATGTCGTGGGTTACGGAGATCGTTCGCAATGTCGTAGGTTACAGTGATCGTTCGCAATATCGTGGGTAGTTGAGATCGTTCGCAATGTCGAGGGTTGCAAATGTCGTTTGCAATGTCGTGGTTAGGGAAGATCGTTCGCAGTGTTGTGGGTTACAGAGATTGTTCACAATGTCCTGGGTAGGGGAGATCGTTCGCAATGTAGCGGGTTACAGAGATCGTTCACAAGGTCGTGAGTAGGGGAGATCATTCGCAATGTCGTGAGTTACAGAGATCGTTTGCAATGTTGTGGTTAGGGAAGATCGTTCGCAGTGTCGTGGGTTATAGAGATCGTTCACAATGTCGTGGGTAGGGAAGATCGTTCGCAACGTCGTGGATTACAGAGATCGTTTGCAATGTCGTGGTTAGGGAAGATCGTTCACAATGTCGTGAGTTACAGAGATCATTCACAATGTCGTGAGTTGGGGAAATCATTCGCAATGTCGTGGATTACAGAGATCGTTTGCAATGTCGAGGGTCACATAGGTCGTTAGCAATGTCGTGGTTAGGGGCGATCGTTCGCTATGTCGTGAGTTACAGAGATCATTCACAATGTCGTGAGTTGGGGAAATCGATCGCAATGTCGTGGGTAGGGGAGATCGTTCGCTATGTCGTGAGTTACAGAGATCATTCACAATGTCGTGAGTTGGGGAAATCGATCGCAATGTCGTGGATTACAGAGATCGTTCACAATGTCGTGAGTTACAGAGATCGTTCGCAATGTCGTGGGTTGGGGAGGTCATTCACAATGTCGTGAGTTGGGGAAATCGTTCGCAATGTCGTGGGTAGGGGCGATCGTTCACGATGTCGTGGGTTACAGAGATCTTTCGCAATGTCCTGAATTACAAAGATCGTTCGCAATGTCGTGGGTAGGGGTGATCATTCGCAATGTCGTGGATTACAGTGATCGTTCGCAATGTCGAGGGTTACAAAGGTCGTTCACAATGTCGTGGGTAGGGGAGATCGTTCGCAATGTAGTGCGTTACAGAGATCGTTCACAATGTCGTGGGTAGGGGAGATAGTTCGCAATGCTGTGAGTTATTGAGATCGTTCGCAATGTCGAGTATTACAGAGCTCGTTGACAAAGTCGTGGGTAGGGGAGATCGTTCGCAATGTTGTGAGTAATAGACATCGTTCGCAATGTCGTGGTTTTCAGAGTTCGTTCACAATGTCGTAGGTAGGAGAGATCGTTCACAATGTCGAGGGTTACAGTGATCATTCGCAATGTCATGGGTAGGGGAGATCGTTCGCAATGTCGTGGGTTACAGAGATCGTTCACAATGTCGTGGATAGGGGAGATCATTCGCAATGTTGTGAGTTACAGAGATCGTTCGCAATGTCGTGGGTTACGGAGATCGTTCGCAATGTCGTAGGTTACAGTGATCGTTCGCAATATCGTGGGTAGTTGAGATCGTTCGCAATGTCGAGGGTTGCAAATGTCGTTTGCAATGTCGTGGTTAGGGAAGATCGTTCGCAGTGTTGTGGGTTACAGAGATCGTTCACAAGGTCGTGAGTAGGGGAGATCATTCGCAATGTCGTGGATTAGAGAGATCTTTCGCAATGTCATGGGTTACAGAGAACGTCCGCAATGTCGTGGGTAGGGGAGATCATTTGCAATGTCGTGGATTACAGAGGTCGTTCACAATGTTGTGGGTAGGGGAGATCGTTCGCAATGTCGTGGGTTACGGAGATCGTTCACAATATCCTGGGTAGCGGAGATCGTTCGCAACGTCGTGTGTTACAGAGATCGTTCACAATGTCGTGGGTAGGGGAGATAGTTCGCAATGTCGTGTGTTACAGAATTCGTTCGCAATGTCGTGGGTTACACAGATCGTTCACAATGTTGTGGGTAGGGGAGAACGTTCGCAATGTCGTGGATAGGTGAGATCATTTGCAATGTCGTGGATTAGAGAGATCTTTCGCAATGTCATGGGTTACAGAGAACGTCCGCAATGTCGTGGGTAGGGGAGATCATTTGCAATGTCGTGGATTACAGAGGTCGTTCACAATGTTGTGGGTAGGGGAGATCGTTCGCAATGTCGTGGGTTACAGAGATCGTTCACAATGTCGTGGGTAGGGGAGATAGTTCGCAATGTCGTGTGTTACAGAATTCGTTCGCAATGTCGTGGGTTACACAGATCGTTCACAATGTTGTGGGTAGGGGAGAACGTTCGCAATGTCGTGGGTAGGTGAGATCATTTGCAATGTCGTGGATTAGAGAGATCTTTCGCAATGTCATGGGTTACAGAGAACGTCCGCAATGTCGTGGGTAGGGGAGATCATTTGCAATGTCGTGGATTACAGAGGTCGTTCACAATGTTGTGGGTAGGGGAGATCGTTCGCAATGTCGTGGGTTACAGAGATCGTTCACAATGTCGTGGATAGGGGAGATTGTTCGCAATGTTGTGATTTACAGAGAAACTTCGCAATGGTGCGGGTAGGGGAGATCGTTTGCAATGTTTTGGATAACAGAGATCATTCGCAATGTCGTGGGTAGGGGAGATCATTCGCAATGTTGTGAGTTACAGAGATCGTTCGCAATGTCGTGGGTTACGGAGATCGTTCGCAATGTCGTAGGTTACAGTGATCGTTCGCAATATCGTGGGTAGTTGAGATCGTTCGCAATGTCGAGGGTTGCAAATGTCGTTTGCAATGTCGTGGTTAGGGAAGATCGTTCGCAGTGTTGTGGGTTACAGAGATTGTTCACAATGTCCTGGGTAGGGGAGATCGTTCGCAATGTAGCGGGTTACAGAGATCGTTCACAAGGTCGTGAGTAGGGGAGATCATTCGCAATGTCGTGAGTTACAGAGATCGTTTGCAATGTTGTGGTTAGGGAAGATCGTTCGCAGTGTCGTGGGTTATAGAGATCGTTCACAATGTCGTGGGTAGGGAAGATCGTTCGCAACGTCGTGGATTACAGAGATCGTTTGCAATGTCGTGGTTAGGGAAGATCGTTCACAATGTCGTGAGTTACAGAGATCATTCACAATGTCGTGAGTTGGGGAAATCATTCGCAATGTCGTGGATTACAGAGATCGTTCGCAATGTCGAGGGTCACATAGGTCGTTAGCAATGTCGTGGTTAGGGGCGATCGTTCGCTATGTCGTGAGTTACAGAGATCATTCACAATGTCGTGAGTTGGGGAAATCGATCGCAATGTCGTGGGTAGGTGAGATCATTTGCAATGTCGTGGATTAGAGAGATCTTTCGCAATGTCATGGGTTACAGAGAACGTCCGCAATGTCGTGGGTAGGGGAGATCATTTGCAATGTCGTGGATTACAGAGGTCGTTCACAATGTTGTGGGTAGGGGAGATCGTTCGCAATGTCGTGGGTTACAGAGATCGTTCACAATGTCGTGGATAGGGGAGATTGTTCGCAATGTTGTGATTTACAGAGAAACTTCGCAATGGTGCGGGTAGGGGAGATCGTTTGCAATGTTTTGGATAACAGAGATCATTCGCAATGTCGTGGGTAGGGGAGATCATTCGCAATGTTGTGAGTTACAGAGATCGTTCGCAATGTCGTGGGTTACGGAGATCGTTCGCAATGTCGTAGGTTACAGTGATCGTTCGCAATATCGTGGGTAGTTGAGATCGTTCGCAATGTCGTGTGTTACAGAGATCGTTCGCAATGTCGTGGGTAGGGGAGATAGTTCGCAATGTCGTGGGTTACAGAGATCTTTCACAATGTCGTGGGTAGGGGAGATTGTTCTCAATGTCGAGGGTTACAGAATTCGTTCGCAATGTCGTGGGTAGGGGACAACGTTCGCAATGTCGTGGGTAGGTGAGATAATTTGCAATGTCGTGGATTACAGAGATCTTTCGCAATGTCATGGGTTACAGAGAACGTTCGCAATGTCGTGGGTAGGGGAGATCATTTGCAATGTCGTGGATTACAGAAATCGTTCGCAATGTTGTGGGTAGGGGAGATCGTTTGCAATGTTGTGGATAACAGAGATCATTCGTAATGTCGTGGGTAGGGGAGATCGTTCGCAATGTCGTGAGTTACAGACATCCTTCAGAATGTCGCGGGTAGGGGAGATAGTTCACAATTTTGTGAGTTACAGAGATCATTCGCAATGTCGTGGGTAGGGCAGATCGTTCGCAATGTCCAGGGTTACAGAGATCGTTCGCAATATCATGGGAAGGGGTGATCGTTCGCAATGTTGTGAGTTTCAGAGATCGTTTGCAATGTCTTGGGTTACAGAGATCATTCACAATGTCGTGAGTTGGGGAAATTGTTCGCAATGTCGTGGATTACAGAGATCGTTCGCAATGTCTTGGGTTACAGAGATCATTCACAATGTCGTGAGTTGGGGAAATCGTTCGCAATGTCGTGGGTAGGCGCTATTGTTCACAATGTCGTGAGTTACAGAGATCGTTCACGATGTCGTGGGCTACAGAGATCGTTCGCAATGTCCTGAATTACAGAGATCATTCGCAATGTCGTGGGTAGGGGAGATCATTCGCAATGTCGTGGATTACAGAGATCGTTTGCAATGTCGTGGGTTACATGATCGTTCGCAATGTCGTGGGTAGGGGAGATCGTTCACAATGTCATGAGTTACAGAGATCGTTCACTATGTTTTTGGTTACAGAGATCTTTCGCAATGTCATGGGTGGGGGAGATCGTACGCTATGTCGTGGGTTAAAGAGATCGTTCGCAATGTCGAGGGTTGCAAATGTCGTTTGCAATGTCGTGGTTAGGGAAGATCGTTCGCAGTGTTGTGGGTTACAGAGATTGTTCACAATGTCCTGGCTAGGGGAGATCGTTCGCAATGTAGCGGGTTACAGAGATCGTTCACAAGGTCGTGGGTAGGGGAGATCATTCGCAATGTCGTGAGTTACAGAGATCGTTTGCAATGTTGTGGTTAGGGAAGATCGTTCGCAGTGTCGTGGGTTATAGAGATTGTTCACAATGTCCTGGGTAGGGGAGATCGTTCGCAATGTAGCGGGTTACAGAGATCGTTCACAATGTCGTGGGTAGGGATGATTGTTCGCAACGTCGTGGATTACAGAGATCGTTCACAATGTCGTGAGTTACAGAGATCATTCACAATGTCGTGAGTTGGGGAAATCATTCGCAATGTCGTGGATTACAGAGATCGTTCGCAATGTCTTGGGTTACAGAGATCATTCACAATGTCGTGAGTTGGGGAAATCGTTCGCAATGTCGTAGGTAGGCGCTATTTTTCACAATGTCGTGAGTTACAGAGATCGTTCACGATGTCGTGGGCTACTGAGATCGTTCGCAATGTCCTGAATTACAGAGATCATTCGCAATGTCGTGGGTAGGGGAGATCATTCGCAATGTCGTGGATTACAGAGATCGTTTGCAATGTCGTGGGCTACAGAAATCGTTCGCAATGTCAACGGTTACAAAGGTCGTTTGCAATGTCGTGGGTAGGTGAAATCGTTTGCAATGTAGTGGGTTACAGAGATCGTTCACAATGTCGTGGGTAGGGGAGATCGTTTGCAATGTCATGGTTAGGGGAGATCGCTCACAATGTCGTGGGTTATAGAGATCGTTTGCAATGTCCTGAATTACAGAGATCGTTTGCAATGTCGTGGTTAGGGAAGATCGTTCGCAGTGTCATGGGTTACAGAGATCATTCACAATGTCGTGGGTAGTGGAGATTGTTCGCAATGTAGTGAGTTACAGAGATCATTCACAATGTCGTGAGTTGGGGAAATCGTTCACAATGTCGTGGGAAGGGGCGATTGTTCACAATGTCGTGAGTTACAGAGATCGTTCACAATTTCGTGGGTTACAGAGATCTTTCGCAATGTCCTGAATTGCAGAGATCTTTCGCAATGTCATGGGTAGTGGTGATCATTCGCAATGTCATGGATTACAGACATCGTACGCAAGGTCGCGGGTTACAGAGATCGTTCACAATGTCGTGGGTAGGAGAGATTTTTCGCAATGTCGAGGGTTACAGAGATCGTTCGCAATGTCTTGGGTAGGGGAGAACATTCGCAATGTTGTGAATTACAGAAATCGTTCGCAATGTCGTGGGTTACAGAGATCTTTCACAATGTCGTGGTTAGGGAAGATCGTTCGCAGTGTCGTGGGTTACAGAGATCGTTCAGAATGTCGTGGGTAGGGGAGATCGTTCGCAATGTCGTGGATTACAGAGATCGTTCACAATGTCGTGAGTTACAGAGATCATTCACAATGTCGTGAGTTGGGGAAATCATTCGCAATGTCGTTGATTACAGAGATCATTCGCAATGTCGAGGGTTACAAAGGTCGTTAGCAATGTCATGGTTAGGGAAGATCGTTCGCAGTGTCGTGGGTTACAAAGATCGTTCACAATGTCGTGGGTTACAGAGATCGTTCGCAATGTCGTGGGTTGGGGAGGTCGTTCACAATGTCGTGAGTTACAGAGATCATTCACAATGTCGTGAGTTGGGTAAATCGTTCGCAATGTCGTGGGTAGGGGCGATCGTTCACGATGTCGTGGGTTACAGAGATCTTTCGCAATGTCCTGAATTACAAAGATCGTTCGCAATGTCGTGGGTAGGGAAGATCGTTCGCAATGTCGTGGATTACAGAGATCGTTCACAATGTCGTGAGTTACAGAGATCATTCACAATGTCGTGAGTTGCGGAAATCATTCGCAATGTCGTGGATTACATAGATCGTTCACAATGTCAACGGTTACAAAGGTCGTTTGCAATGTCGTGGGTAGGGGAGATCGTTCACAATGCCGTGAGTTACAGAGATCCTTCACAATGTCGTGGGTAGGGGAGATCGTTCACAATGCCGTGGGTTACAGAGATCATTCACAATGTCGTGGGTAGGGGAGATCGTTCACAATGCCGTGAGTTACAGAGATCCTTCACAATGTCGTGGGTAGGGGAGATCGTTCACAATGTCGTGAGTTATAGAGATTGTTTGCAATGTCCTGAATTACAGAGATCGTTTGCAATGTCGTGGTTAGGGAAGATCGTTCGCAATGTCGTGGGTTACAGAGATCGTTCACAATGTCGTGGGTAGGGGAGATTGTTCGCAATGTCGTGAGTTACAGAGATCATTCACAATGTCGTGAGTTACAGAGATCGTTCACAATTTCGTGGGTTACAGAGATCTTTCGCAATGTCCTGAATTGCAGAGATCTTTCGCAATGTCATGGGTAGTGGTGATCATTTGCAATGTCATGGATTACAGACATCGTACGCAAGGTCGCGGGTTACAGAGATCGTTCACAATGTCGTGGGTAGGAGAGATTTTTCGCAATGTCGAGGGTTACAGAGATCGTTCGCAATGTCTTGGGTAGGGGAGAACATTCGCAATGTTGTGAATTACAGAAATCGTTCGCAGTGTCGTGGGTTACAGAGATCGTTCAGAATGTCGTGAGTTACAGAGATCATTCACAATGTCGTGAGTTGGGGAAATCATTCGCAATGTCGTTGATTACAGAGATCGTTCGCAATGTCGAGGGTTACAAAGGTCGTTAGCAATGTCGTGGTTAGGGAAGATCATTCGCAGTGTCGTGGGTTACAAAGATCGTTCACAATGTCGTGGGTAGGGGTGATCGTTCGCAATGTCGTGGATTACAGAGATCGTTCACAATGTCGTGAGTTACAGAGATCGTTAGCAATGTCGTGGGTTGGGGAGGTCGTTCACAATGTCGTGAGTTACAGAGATCATTCACAATGTCGTGAGTTGGGGAAATCGTTCGCAATGTCGTGGGTAGGGGCGATCGTTCACGATGTCGTGGGTTACAGAGATCTTTCGCAATGTCCTGAATTACAAAGATCGTTCGCAATGTCGTGGGTAGGGAAGATCGTTCGCAATGTCGTGGATTACAGAGATCGTTCACAATGTCGTTAGTTACAGAGATCATTCACAATGTCGTGAGTTGCGGAAATCATTCGCAATGTCGTGGATTACAGAGATCGTTTACAATGTCAACGGTTACAAAGGTCGTTTGCAATGTCGTGGGTAGGTGAGATCGTTTGCAATGTAGTGGGTTACAGAGATCGTTCACAATGTCGTGGGTAGGGGAGATAGTTCGCAATGTCGTGGGTTACAGAGTTCGTTCACAATGTCGTGAGTTACAGAGATCGTTCACAATTTCGTGGGTTACAGAGATCTTTCGCAATGTCCTGAATTGCAGAGATCTTTCGCAATGTCATGGGTAGTGGTGATCATTTGCAATGTCATGGATTACAGACATCGTACGCAAGGTCGCGGGTTACAGAGATCGTTCACAATGTCGTGGGTAGGAGAGATTTTTCGCAATGTCGAGGGTTACAGAGATCGTTCGCAATGTCTTGGGTAGGGGAGAACATTCGCAATGTTGTGAATTACAGAAATCGTTCGCAGTGTCGTGGGTTACAGAGATCGTTCAGAATGTCGTGAGTTACAGAGATCATTCACAATGTCGTGAGTTGGGGAAATCATTCGCAATGTCGTTGATTACAGAGATCGTTCGCAATGTCGAGGGTTACAAAGGTCGTTAGCAATGTCGTGGTTAGGGAAGATCATTCGCAGTGTCGTGGGTTACAAAGATCGTTCACAATGTCGTGGGTAGGGGAGATCGTTCGCAATGTCGTGGATTACAGAGATCGTTCACATTGTCGTGAGTTACAGAGATCGTTAGCAATGTCGTGGGTTGGGGAGGTCGTTCACAATGTCGTGAGTTACAGAGATCATTCAGAATGTCGTGAGTTGGGGAAATCGTTCGCAATGTCGTGGGTAGGGGCGATCGTTCACGATGTCGTGGGTTACAGAGATCTTTCGCAATGTCCTGAATTACAAAGATCGTTCGCAATGTCGTGGGTAGGGAAGATCGTTCGCAATGTCGTGGATTACAGGGATCGTTCACAATGTCGTTAGTTACAGAGATCATTCACAATGTCGTGAGTTGCGGAAATCATTCGCAATGTCGTGGATTACAGAGATCGTTCACAATGTCGTGAGTTACAGAGATCGTTCGCAATGGCGTGGGTACGGGAGGTCGTTCACAATGTCGTGAGTTGGGGAAATCGTTCGCAATGTCGTGGGTAGGGGCGCTCGTTCACGATGTCGTGGGTTACACAGATCTTTCGCAATGTCCTGAATTACAGAGATCGTTCGCAATGTCGTGGGTAGGGGCGATCGTTCACGATGTCGTGGGTTACACAGATCTTTCGCAATGTCCTGAATTACAGAGATCGTTTGCAATGTCGTGGTTAGGGAAGATCATTCGCAGTGTCATGGGTTACAGAGATCGTTCACAATGTCGTGGGTTACACAGATCTTTCGCAATGTCCTGAATTACAGAGATCGTTCACAATGTCGTGGTTAGGGAAGATCATTCGCAGTGTCATGGGTTACAGAGATCGTTCACAATGTCGTGGGTAGGGGAGATCGTTCACAATGTCGTGGGTTATAGAGATCGTTTCCAATGTCCTGAATTACAGAGATCGTTTGCAATGTCGTGGTTAGGGAAGATCGTTCGCAGTGTCATGGGTTACAGAGATCATTCACAATGTCGTGGGTAGGGGAGATCGTTCACAATGTCGTGGGTTATAGAGATCGTTTGCAATGTCGTGAGTTACAGAGATCCTTCACAATGTCGCGGGTAGGGGAGATCGTTCACAATGTCATGAGTTATAGAGATCGTTTGCAATGTCCTGAATTACAGAAATCGTTTGCAATGTCGTGGTTAGGGAAGATCGTTCGCAATGTCGTGGGTTATATAGATCATTCACAATGTCGTGGGTAGGGGAGATCGTTAGCAATGTCGTGAGTTACAGAGATCCTTCACAATGTCGCGGGTAGGGGAGATCGTTCACAATGTCATGAGTTATAGAGATCGTTTGCAATGTCCTGAATTACAGAAATCGTTTGCAATGTCGTGGTTAGGGAAGATCGTTCGCAATGTCGTGGGTTATATAGATCATTCACAATGTCGTGGGTTGGGGAGATTGTTCGCAATGTCGTGAGTTACAGAGATCATTCACAATGTCGTGAGTTGGGGAAATCGTTCGCAATGTCATGGGTAGGGGCGATTGTTCACAATGTCGTGAGTTACAGAGATTGTTCATGATGTCGTGGTTTACAGAGATCGTTCGAAATGTCCTGAATTACAGAGATCGTTTTCAATGTCGTGGTTAGGGAAGATCGTTCGCAGTGTCATGGGTTACAGAGATCATTCACAATGTCGTGGGTAGGGGAGATTGTTCGATGTGTCTTGGGTTACAGAGATCGTTCACAACGTCGTGAGTTACAGAAATCGTTCGCAATGTCGTGAGTTGGGGAAATCGTTCGCAATGTCGTGGGTAGGGGCGATCGTTCACGATGTCGTGGGTTACACAGATCTTTCGCAATGTCCTGAATTACAGAGATCGTTCGCAATGTCGTGGGTAGGGGCGATCGTTCACGATGTCGTGGGTTACACAGATCTTTCGCAATGTCCTGAATTACAGACATCGTTCACAATGTCGAGGGTTACAAAGGTCGTTCACAATGTCGTGGGTAGGGGAGATCGTTCGCAATGTAGTGCGTTACAGAGATCATTCACAATGTCGTGGGTAGGGGAGATAGTTCGCAATGTAGTGCGTTACAAAGATCGTTCACAATGTCGTGGGTAGGGGAGATAGTTCGCAATGTCGTGGTTTTCAGAGTTCGTTCACAATGTCATGGGTACGGGAGATCGTACGCAATGCTGTGAGTTAATGAGATCGTTCGCAATGTTGAGTGTTACAGAGCTCGTTGACAAAGTCGTGGGTAGGGGAGATCGTTCGCAATGTTGTGAGTAACAGACATCGCTCGCAATGTCGTGGTTTTCAGAGATCGTTCACAATGTCGTAGGTAGGAGAGATCGTTCACAATGTCGAGGGTTACAGTGATCATTCGCAATGTCATGGGTAGGGGAGATCGTTCGCAATGTTGTGAGTTACAGAGATCGTTCGCAATGTTGTGGGTAGCGGAGATCGTTCGCAATGTCGTGTGTTACAGAGATCATTCACAATGTCGTGGGTAGGGGAGATAGTTCGCAATGTCGTGTGTTACAGAATTCGTTCGCAATGTCGTGGGTTACACAGATCGTTCACAATGTTGTGGGTAGGGGAGAACGTTCGCAATGTCGTGGGTAGGTGAGATCATTTGCAATGTCGTGGATTAGAGAGATCTTTCGCAATGTCATGGGTTACAGAGAACGTCCGCAATGTCGTGGGTAGGGGAGATCATTTGCAATGTCGTGGATTACAGAGGTCGTTCACAATGTTGTGGGTAGGGGAGATCGTTCGCAATGTCGTGGGTTACAGAGATCGTTCACAATGTCGTGGATAGGGGAGATTGTTCGCAATGTTGTGATTTACAGAGAAACTTCGCAATGGTGCGGGTAGGGGAGATCGTTTGCAATGTTTTGGATAACAGAGATCATTCGCAATGTCGTGGGTAGGGGAGATCGTTCACAATGTTGTGAGTTACAGAGTTCGTTCGCAATTTCGTGGGTTACGGAGATCGTTCGCAATGTCGTAGGTTACAGTGATCGTTCGCAATATCGTGGGTAGGGGAGATCGTTCGCAATGTCGTGTGTTACAGAGATCGTTCGCAATGTCGTGGGTAGGGGAGATAGTTCGCAATGTCGTGGGTTACAGAGATCTTTCACAATGTCGTGGGTAGGGGAGATTGTTCTCAATGTCGAGGGTTACAGAATTCGTTCGCAATGTCGTGGGTAGGGGACAATGTTCGCAATGTCGTGGGTAGGTGAGATAATTTGCAATGTCGTGGATTAGAGAGATCTTTCGCAATGTCATGGGTTACAGAGAACGTCCGCAATGTCGTGGGTAGGGGAGATCATTTGCAATGTCGTGGATTACAGAGGTCGTTCACAATGTTGTGGGTATGGGAGATCGTTCGCAATGTCGTGGGTTACAGAGATCGTTCACAATGTCGTGGATAGGGGAGATTGTTCGCAATGTTGTGATTTACAGAGAAACTTCGCAATGGTGCGGGTAGGGGAGATCGTTTGCAATGTTTTGGATAACAGAGATCATTCGCAATGTCGTGGGTAGGGGAGATCGTTCGCAATGTTGTGAGTTACAGAGATCGTTCGCAATATCGTGGGTTACGGAGATCGTTCGCAATGTCGTAGGTTACAGTGATCGTTCGCAATATCGTGGGTAGGGGAGATCGTTCGCAATGTCGTGTGTTACAGAGATCGTTCGCAATGTCGTGGGTAGGGGAGATAGTTCGCAATGTCGTGGGTTACAGAGATCTTTCACAATGTCGTGGGTAGGGGAGATTGTTCTCAATGTCGAGGGTTACAGAATTCGTTCACAATGTTGTGGGTAGGGGAGAACGTTCGCAATGTCGTGGGTAGGTGAGATAATTTGCAATGTCGTGGATTACAGAGATCTTTCGCAATGTCATGGGTTACAGAGAACGTTCGCAATGTCGTGGGTAGGGGAGATCATTTGCAATGTCGTGGATTACAGAAATCGTTCGCAATGTTGTGGGTAGGGGAGATCGTTTGCAATGTTGTGGATAACAGAGATCATTCGTAATGTCGTGGGTAGGGGAGATCGTTCGCAATGTCGTGAGTTACAGACATCCTTCAGAATGTCGCGGGTAGGGGAGATCGTTCACAATTTTGTGAGTTACAGAGATCATTCGCAATGTCGTGGGTAGGGCAGATCGTTCGCAATGTCCAGGGTTACAGAGATCGTTCGCAATATCATGGGTAGGGGTGATCGTTCGCAATGTTGTGAGTTTCAGAGATCGTTCGCAATGTCTTGGGTTACAGAGATCATTCACAATGTCGTGAGTTGGGGAAATCGTTCGCAATGTCGTGGGTAGGCGCTATTGTTCACAATGTCGTGAGTTACAGAGATCGTTCACGATGTCGTGGGCTACAGAGATCGTTCGCAATGTCCTGAATTACAGAGATCATTTGCAATGTCGTGGGTAGGGGAGATCATTCGCAATGTCGTGGATTACAGAGATCATTTGCAATGTCGTGGGTTACAGAGATCGTTCGCAATGTCGTGGGTAGGGGAGATCGTTCACAATGTCATGAGTTACAGAGATCGTTCACTATGTTTTGGGTTACAGAGATCTTCGCAATGTCATGGGTAGGGGAGATCGTACGATATGTCGTGGGTTAAAGAGATCGTTCGCAATGTCGAGGGTTGCAAATGTCGTTTGCAATGTCGTGGTTAGGGAAGATCGTTCGCAGTGTTGTGGGTTACAGAGATTGTTCACAATGTCCTGGGTAGGGGAGATCGTTCGCAATGTAGCGGGTTACAGAGATCGTTCACAAGGTCGTGGGTAGGGGAGATCATTCGCAATGTCGTGAGTTACAGAGATCGTTTGCAATGTTGTGGTTAGGGAAGATCGTTCGCAGTGTCGTGGGTTATAGAGATCGTTCACAATGTCGTGAGTTGGGGAAATCATTCGCAATGTCGTGGATTACAGAGATCGTTCGCATTGTCTTGGGTTACAGAGATCATTCACAATGTCGTGAGTTGGGGAAATCGTTCGCAATGTCGTGGGTAGGCGCTATTGTTCACAATGTCGTGAGTTACAGAGATCGTTCACGATGTCGTGGGCTACAGAGATCGTTGGCAATGTCCTGAATTACAGAGATCTTTCGCAATGTCGTGGGTAGGGGAGATCATTCGCAATGTCGTGGATTACAGAGATCGTTTGCAATGTCGTGGGTTACAGAGATCGTTCGCAATGTCGTGGGTAGGGGAGATCGTTCGCAATGTCGTGGGTTACAGAGATCGTTCACAATGTCGTGGATAGGGGAGATTGTTCGCAATGTTGTGATTTACAGAGAAACTTCGCAATGGTGCGGTTAGGGGAGATCGTTCACAATGTCATGAGTTACAGAGATCGTTCACTATGTTGAGGGTTACAGAGATCTTTCGTAATGTCATGGGTTGGGGAGATTGTACGCAATGTCGTGGGTTACAGAGATCGTTCACAATGTCAACGGTTACAAAGGTCGTTTGCAATGTCGTGGGTAGGTGAGATCGTTTGCAATGTAGTGGGTTACAGAGATCGTTCACAATGTCGTGGGTAGGGGAGATAGTTCGCAATGTCGTGGGTTACAGAGTTTGTTCACAATGTCGTGAGTTACAGAGATCGTTCGCAATGTCGTGGGTAGGGGCGATCGTTCACGATGTCGTGGGTTACACAGATCTTTCACAATGTCCTGAATTACAGAGATCGTTTGCAATGTCGTGGTTAGGGAAGATCGTTCGCAATGTCGTGGGTTATAGAGATCATTCACAATGTCGTGGGTAGGGGAGATTGTTCGCAATGTCGTGAGTTACAGAGATCATTCACAATGTCGTGAGTTGGGGAAATCGTTCGCAATGTCATGGGTTGGGGCGATTGTTCACAATGTCGTGAGTTACAGAGATCGTTCATGATGTCGTTGTTTACAGAGATCGTTCGAAATGTCCTGAATTACAGAGATCGTTTGCAATGTCGTGGTTAGGGAAGATCGTTCGCAGTGTCATGGTTTACAGAGATCATTCACAATGTCGTGGGTAGGGGAGATTGTTCGATGTGTCTTGGGTTACAGAGATCGTTCACAACGTCGTGAGTTACAGAGATCGTTCGCAATGTCGTGAGTTGGGAAAATCGTTCGCAATGTCGTGGGTAGGGGCGATCGTTCACGATGTCGTGGGTTGCACAGATCTTTCGCAATGCCCTGAATTACAGAGATCGTTCGCAATGTCGTGGGTAGGGGCGATCGTTCACGATGTCGTGGGTTACACAGATCTTTCGCAATGTCCTGAATTACAGACATCGTTCACAATGTCGAGGGTTACAAAGGTCGTTCACAATGTCGTGGGTAGGGGAGATCGTTCGCAATGTAGTGCGTTACAGAGATCGTTCACAATGTCGTGGGTAGGGGAGATAGTTCGCAACGTCGTGGGTTACAGAGTTCGTTCACAATGTCGTGTGTAGGGGAGATCGTACGCAATGTCGCGGGTTACAGAGATCGTTCGCAATTTCGTGGGTCACAGAGATCATTCAGAATGTCGTGGGTACGCGAGATCGTTCGCAATGCTGTGAGTTAATGAGATCGGTCGCAATGTCGAGTGTTACAGAGATCATTGACAAAGTCATGGGTTGGGGAGATCGTTCGCAATGTTGTGAATTACAGACATCGTTCGCAATGTCGTGGGTTTCAGAGATCGTTCACAATGTCGTAGATAGGAGAGATCGTTCACAATGTCGAGGGTTACAGAGATCATTCGCAATGTCGTGGGTAGGGGAGATCGTTCACAATGTCATGAGTTAAAGAGATCGTTCACTACGTTTTGGGTTACAGAGATCTTTCGCAATGTCATGGGTAGGGGAGATCGTACGCTATGTCGTGGGTTACAGAGATCGTTCGCAATGTCGAGGGTTGCAAATGTCGTTTGTAATGTCGTGGTTAGGGAAGATTGTTCGCAGTGTCGTGGGTTACGGAGATCGTTCACAATATCGTGGGTAGGGGAGATCGTTCGCAATGTCGTGTGTTACAGAGATCGTTCGCAATGTCGTGGGTAGGGGAGATAGTTCGCAATGTCGTGGGTTACAGAGATCTTTCACAATGTCGTGGGTAGGGAGATTGTTCTCAATGTCGAGGGTTACAAAATTTGTTCGCAATGTCGTGGGTTACAGAGATCATTCACAATGTTGTGGGTAGGGGAGAACGTTCGCAATGTCGTGGGTAGGTGAGATCATTTGCAATGTCGTGGATTACAGAGATCCTTCGCAATGTCATGGGTTACAGAGAACGTTCGCAATGTCATGGGTAGGGGAGATCATTTGCAATGTCGTGGATTACAGAGATCATTCGCAATGTCGTGGATTACAGAGATCATTCACAATGTCGTGAGTTGGGGAAATCATTCGCAATGTCGTGGATTACAGAGATCGTTCGCAATGTCGTGGGTTAGAGAGATCGTTCGCAATGTCGTGGGTAGGGGAGATCGTTCACAATGTCGTAGATAGGAGAGATCGTTCACAATGTCGAGGGTTACAGAGATCATTCGCAATGTCGTGGGTAGGGGAGATCGTTCACAATGTCATGAGTTAAAGAGATCGTTCACTACGTTTTGGGTTACAGAGATCTTTCGCAATGTCATGGGTAGGGGAGATCGTACGCTATGTCGTGGGTTACAGAGATCGTTCGCAATGTCGAGGGTTGCAAATGTCGTTTGTAATGTCGTGGTTAGGGAAGATTGTTCGCAGTGTCGTGGGTTACGGAGATCGTTCACAATATCGTGGGTAGGGGAGATCGTTCGCAATGTCGTGTGTTACAGAGATCGTTCGCAATGTCGTGGGTAGGGGAGATAGTTCGCAATGTCGTGGGTTACAGAGATCTTTCACAATGTCGTGGGTAGGGAGATTGTTCTCAATGTCGAGGGTTACAAAATTTGTTCGCAATGTCGTGGGTTACAGAGATCATTCACAATGTTGTGGGTAGGGGAGAACGTTCGCAATGTCGTGGGTAGGTGAGATCATTTGCAATGTCGTGGATTACAGAGATCCTTCGCAATGTCATGGGTTACAGAGAACGTTCGCAATGTCATGGGTAGGGGAGATCATTTGCAATGTCGTGGATTACAGAGATCATTCGCAATGTCGTGGATTACAGAGATCATTCACAATGTCGTGAGTTGGGGAAATCATTCGCAATGTCGTGGATTACAGAGATCGTTCGCAATGTCGTGGGTTAGAGAGATCGTTCGCAATGTCGTGGGTAGGGGAGATCGTTCACAATGTCATGAGTTACAGAGATCGTTCACTATGTTGAGGGTTACAGACATCTTTCGTAATGTCATGGGTTGGGGAGATCGTACGCAATGTCGTGGGTTACAGAGATCGTTCACAATGTCAACGGTTACAAAGGTCGTTTGCAATGTCGTGGGTAGGTGAGATCGTTTGCAATGTAGTGGGTTACAGAGATCGTTCACAATGTCGTGGGTAGGGGAGATCGTTTGCAATGTCGTGGTTAGGGGAGATCGTTCACAATGTCGTGGGTTATAGAGATCGTTTGCAATGTCCTGAATTACAGAGATCGTTTGCAATGTCGTGGTTAGGGAAGATCGTTCGCAGTGTCATGGGTTACAGAGATCATTCACAATGTCGTGGGTAGGGGAGATTGTTCGCAATGTCGTGAGTTACAGAGATCATTCACAATGTCGTGAGTTGGGGAAATCGTTCACAATGTCGTGGGTTACAGAGATCTTTCGCAATGTCCTGAATTACAGAGATCTTTCGCAATGTCATGGGTAGTGGTGATCATTCGCAATGTCATGGATTACAGACATCGTACGCAAGGTCGCGGGTTACAGAGATCGTTCACAATGTCGTGGGTAGGGGAGATCGTTCGCAATGTCGTGGATTACAGAGATCGTTCACAATGTCGTGAGTTACAGAGATCATTCAGAATGTCGTGAGTTGGGGAAATCATTCGCAATGTCGTTGATTACACAGATCGTTCGCAATGTCGAGGGTTACAAAGGACGTTAGCAATGTCGTGGTTAGGGAAGATCGTTCGCAGTGTCGTGGGTTACAAAGATCGTTCACAATGTCGTGGGTAGGGGAGATCGTTCGCAATGTCGTGGATTACAGAGATCGTTCACAATGTCGTGAGTTACAGAGATCGTTCGCAATGTCGTGGGTTGGGGAGGTCGTTCACAATGTCGTGAGTTACAGAGATCATTCACAATGTCGTGAGTTGGGGAAATCGTTCGCAATGTCGTGGGTAGGGGCGATCGTTCACGATGTCGTGGGTTACAGAGATCTTTCGCAATGTCCTGAATTACAAAGATCGTTCGCAATGTCGTGGGTAGGGAAGATCGTTCGCAATGTCGTGGATTACAGAGATCGTTCACAATGTCGTGAGTTACAGAGATCATTCACAATGTCGTGAGTTGCGGAAATCATTCGCAATGTCGTGGATTACAGAGATCGTTCGCAATGTCGTGGATTACAGAGATCGTTCGCAATGTCGTGGGTTAGAGAGATCATTCGCAATGTCGTGGGTAGGGGAGATCGTTCACAATGTCATGAGTTACAGAGATCGTTCACTATGTTGAGGGTTACACAGATCTTTCGTAATGTCATGGGTTGGGGAGATCGTACGCAATGTCGTGGTTTACAGAGATCGTTCACAATGTCGTGGGTAGGGGAGATCATTCACAATGTCGTGAGTTACAGAGATAGTTTGCAATGTCGTGGTTAGGGAAGATCGTTCGCAGTGTCGTGGGTTACAGAGATCGTTCAGAATGTCGTGGGTAGGGGAGATCGTTCACAATGTCGTGGGTAGGGGAGATCATTCGCAATGTAGTGCGTTACAGCGATCGTTCACAATGTCGTGGGTAGGGGAGATAGTTCGCAACGTCGTGGGTTACAGAGTTCGTTCACAATGTCGTGTGTAGGGGAGATCGTACGCAATGTCGTGGGTACGCGAGATCGTTCGCAATGTCGTGGTTAGGGAAGATCGTTCGCAGTGTCGTGGGTTACAAAGATCGTTCACAATGTCGTGGGTAGGGGAGATCGTTCGCAATGTCGTGGATTACAGAGATCGTTCACAATGTCGTGAGTTACAGAGATCGTTCGCAATGTCGTGGGTTGGGGAGGTCGTTCACAATGTCGTGAGTTACAGAGATCATTCACAATGTCGTGAGTTGGGGAAATCGTTCGCAATGTCGTGGGTAGGGGCGATCGTTCACGATGTCGTGGGTTACAGAGATCTTTCGCAATGTCCTGAATTACAAAGATCGTTCGCAATGTCGTGGGTAGGGAAGATCGTTCGCAATGTCGTGGATTACAGAGATCGTTCACAATGTCGTGAGTTACAGAGATCATTCACAATGTCGTGAGTTGCGGAAATCATTCGCAATGTCGTGGATTACAGAGATCGTTCGCAATGTCGTGGGTTAGAGAGATCATTCGCAATGTCGTGGGTAGGGGAGATCGTTCACAATGTCATGAGTTACAGAGATCGTTCACTATGTTGAGGGTTACACAGATCTTTCGTAATGTCATGGGTTGGGGAGATCGTACGCAATGTCGTGGGTTACAGAGATCGTTCACAATGTCAACGGTTACAAAGGTCGTTTGCAATGTCGTGGATGGTGAGATCGTTTGCAATGTAGTGGGTTACAGAGATCGTTCACAATGTCGTGGGTAGGGGAGATAGTTCGCAATGTCGTGGGTTACAGAGTTCGTTCACAATGTCGTGAGTTACAGAGATCGTTCGCAATGTCGTGGGTAGGGGCGATCGTTCACAATGTCGTGGGTTATAGAGATCGTTTGCAATGTCCTGAATTACAGAGATCGTTTGCAATGTCGTGGTTAGGGAAGATCGTTCGCAATGTCGTGGGTTACAGAGATCATTCACAATGTCGTGGGTAGGGGAGATTGTTCGCTATGTCATGGGTAGGGGCGATTGTTCACAATGTCGTGAGTTACAGAGATCGTTCATGATGTCGTGGTTTACAGAGATCGTTCGAAATGTCCTGAATTACAGAGATCGTTTGCAATGTCGTGGTTAGGGAAGATCGTTCGCAGTGTCATGGGTTACAGAGATCATTCACAATGTCGTGGGTAGGGGAGATCGTTCACAATGTCATGAGTTACAGAGATCGTTCACTATGTTGAGGGTTACAGAGATCTTTCGTAATGTCATGGGTTGGGGAGATCGTACGCAATGTCGTGGGTTACAGAGTTCGTTCACAATGTCGTGTGTAGGGGAGATCGTACGCAATGTCGCGGGTTACACAGATCTTTCGCAATGTCCTGAATTACAGAGATCGTTCGCAATGTCGTGGGTAGGGGCGATCGTTCACGATGTCGTGGGTTACACAGATCTTTCGCAATGTCCTGAATTACAGACATCGTTCACAATGTCGAGGGTTACAAAGGTCGTTCACAATGTCGTGGGTAGGGGAGATCGTTCGCAATGTAGTGCGTTACAGAGATCGTTCACAATGTCGTGGGTAGGGGAGATAGTTCGCAACGTCGTGGGTTACAGAGTTCGTTCACAATGTCGTGTGTAGGGGAGATCGTACGCAATGTCGTGGGTTACAGAGATCGTTTGCAATTTCGTGGGTCACAGAGATCATTCAGAATGTCGTGGGTACGCGAGATCGTTCGCAATGCTGTGAGTTAATGAGATCGGTCGCAATGTCGTGGGTAGGGGAGATCATTCACAATGTCGTGAGTTACAGAGATAGTTTGCAATGTCGTGGTTAGGGAAGATCGTTCGCAGTGTCGTGGGTTACAAAGATCGTTCACAATGTCGTGGGTAGGGGAGATCGTTCGCAATGTCGTGGATTACAGAGATCGTTCACAATGTCGTGAGTTACAGAGATCGTTCGCAATGTCGTGGGTTGGGGAGGTCGTTCACAATGTCGTGAGTTACAGAGATCATTCACAATGTCGTGAGTTGGGGAAATCGTTCGCAATGTCGTGGGTACGGGCGATCGTTCACGATGTCGTGGGTTACAGAGATCTTTCGCAATGTCCTGAATTACAAAGATCGTTCACAATGTCGTGGGTAGGGAGATTGTTCTCAATGTCGAGGGTTACAAAATTTGTTCGCAATGTCGTGGGTTACAGAGATCATTCACAATGTCGTGAGTTGGGGAAATCGTTCGCAATGTCGTGGGTAGGGGCGATCGTTCACGATGTCGTGGGTTACAGAGATCTTTCGCAATGTCCTGAATTACAAAGATCGTTCGCAATGTCGTGGGTTACAGAGATCATTCACAATGTTGTGGGTAGGGGAGAACGTTCGCAATGTCGTGGGTAGGTGAGATCATTTGCAATGTCGTGGATTACAGAGATCTTTCGCAATGTCATGGGTTACAGAGAACGTTCGCAATGTCATGGGTAGGGGAGATCATTTGCAATGTCGTGGATTACAGAGATCATTCGCAATGTCGTGGATTACAGAGATCGTTCGCAATGTTGTGGGTAGGGGAGATCATTTGCAATGTTGTGGATAACAGAGATCATTCGCAATGTCGTTGGTAGGGAAGATCGTTCGCAATGTCGTGGATTACAGAGATCATTCACAATGTCGTGAGTTGGGGAAATCATTCGCAATGTCGTGGATTACAGAGATCGTTCGCAATGTCGTGGGTTAGAGAGATCGTTCGCAATGTCGTGGGTAGGGGAGATCGTTCACAATGTCATGAGTTACAGAGATCGTTCACTATGTTGAGGGTTACAGAGATCTTTCGTAATGTCATGGGTTGGGGAGATCGTACGCAATGTCGTGGGTTACAGAGATCGTTCACAATGTCAACGGTTACAAAGGTCGTTTGCAATGTCGTGGGTAGGTGAGATCATTTGCAATGTAGTGGGTTACAGAGATCGTTCACAATGTTGTGGGTAGGGGAGATAGTTCGCAATGTCGTGGGTTACAGAGTTCGTTCACAATGTCGTGAGTTACAGAGATCGTTCGCAATGTCGTGGGTAGGGGCGATCGTTCACGATGTCGTGGGTTACACAGATCTTTCGCAATGTCCTGAATTACAGAGATCGTTAGCAATGTCGTGGTTAGGGAAGATCATTCGCAGTGTCATGGGTTACAGAGATCGTTCACAATGTCGTGGGTTATAGAGATCGTTTGCAATGTCCTGAATTACAGAGATCGTTTGCAATGTCGTGGTTAGGGAAGATCGTTCGCAGTGTCATGGGTTACAGAGATCATTCACAATGTCGTGGGTAGGGGAGATCGTTCGCAATGTCGTGAGTTACAGAGATGCTTCACAATGTCGCGGGTAGGGGAGATCGTTCACAATGTCGTGAGTTATAGAGATCGTTTGCAATGTCCTGAATTACAGAGATCGTTTGCAATGTCGTGGTTAGGGAAGATCGTTCGCAATGTCGTGGGTTACAGAGATCGTTCACAATGTCGTGGGTAGGGGAGATAGTTCGCAACGTCGTGGGTTACAGAGTTCGTTCACAATGTCGTGTGTAGGGGAGATCGTACGCAATGTCGCGGGTTACACAGATCTTTCGCAATGTCCTGAATTACAGAGATCGTTCGCAATGTCGTGGGTAGGGGCGATCGCTCACGATGTCGTGGGTTACACAGATCTTTCGCAATGTCCTGAATTACAGACATCGTTCACAATGTCGAGGGTTACAAAGGTCGTTCACAATGTCGTTGGTAGGGGAGATCGTTCGCAATGTAGTGCGTTACAGAGATCGTTCACAATATCATGGGTAGGGGAGATCGTTCGCAATGTCGTGTGTTACAGAGATCGTTCGCAATGTCGTGGGTAGGGGAGATAGTTCGCAATGTCGTGGGTTACAGAGATCATTCACAATGTTGTGGGTAGGGGAGAACGTTCGCAATGTCGTGGGTAGGTGAGATCATTTGCAATGTCGTGGATTACAGAGATCTTTCGCAATGTCATGGGTTACAGAGAACGTTCGCAATGTCATGGGTAGGGGAGATCATTTGCAATGTCGTGGATTACAGAGATCATTCGCAATGTCGTGGATTACAGAGATCGTTCGCAATGTTGTGGGTAGGGGAGATCATTTGCAATGTTGTGGATAACAGAGATCATTCGCAATGTCGTTGGTAGGGAAGATCGTTCGCAATGTCGTGGATTACAGAGATCATTCACAATGTCGTGAGTTGGGGAAATCATTCGCAATGTCGTGGATTACAGAGATCGTTCGCAATGTCGTGGGTTAGAGAGATCGTTCGTAATGTCATGGGTTGGGGAGATCGTACGCAATGTCGTGGGTTACAGAGATCGTTCACAATGTCAACGGTTACAAAGGTCGTTTGCAATGTCGTGGGTAGGTGAGATCATTTGCAATGTAGTGGGTTACAGAGATCGTTCACAATGTTGTGGGTAGGGGAGATAGTTCGCAATGTCGTGGGTTACAGAGTTCGTTCACAATGTCGTGAGTTACAGAGATCGTTCGCAATGTCGTGGGTAGGGGCGATCGTTCACGATGTCGTGGGTTACACAGATCTTTCGCAATGTCCTGAATTACAGAGATCGTTAGCAATGTCGTGGTTAGGGAAGATCATTCACAGTGTCATGGGTTACAGAGATCGTTCACAATGTCGTGGGTAGGGGAGATCGTTCACAATGTCGTGGGTTATAGAGATCGTTTGCAATGTCCTGAATTACAGAGATCGTTTGCAATGTCGTGGTTAGGGAAGATCGTTCGCAGTGTCATGGGTTACAGAGATCATTCACAATGTCGTGGGTAGGGGAGATCGTTCGCAATGTCGTGAGTTACAGAGATGCTTCACAATGTCGCGGGTAGGGGAGATCGTTCACAATGTCGTGAGTTATAGAGATCGTTTGCAATGTCCTGAATTACAGAGATCGTTTGCAATGTCGTGGTTAGGGAAGATCGTTCGCAATGTCGTGGGTTACAGAGATCGTTCACAATGTCGTGGGTAGGGGAGATAGTTCGCAACATCGTGGGTTACAGAGTTCGTTCACAATGTCGTGTGTAGGGGAGATCGTACGCAATGTCGCGGGTTACACAGATCTTTCGCAATGTCCTGAATTACAGAGATCGTTCGCAATGTCGTGGGTAGGGGCGATCGTTCACGATGTCGTGGGTTACACAGATCTTTCGCAATGTCCTGAATTACAGACATCGTTCACAATGTCGAGGGTTACAAAGGTCGTTCACAATGTCGTGGGTAGGGGAGATCGTTCGCAATGTAGTGCGTTACAGAGATCGTTCACAATATCATGGGTAGGGGAGATCGTTCGCAATGTCGTGTGTTACAGAGATCGTTCGCAATGTCGTGGGTAGGGGAGATAGTTCGCAATGTCGTGGGTTACAGAGATCTTTCACAATGTCGTGGGTAGGGGAGATTGTTCTCAATGTCGAGGGTTACAAAATTTGTTCGCAATGTCGTGGGTTACAGAGATCATTCACAATGTTGTGGGTAGGGGAGAACGTTCGCAATGTCGTGAGTAGGTGAGATCATTTGCAATGTCGTGGATTACAGAGATCTTTCGCAATGTCATGGGTTACAGAGAACGTTCGCAATGTCATGGGTAGGGGAGATCATTTGCAATGTCGTGGATTACAGAGATCATTCGCAATGTCGTGGATTACAGAGATCGTTCGCAATGTTGTGGGTAGGGGAGATCATTTGCAATGTTGTGGATAACAAAGATCATTCGCAATGTCGTTGGTAGGGAAGATCGTTCGCAATGTCATGGATTACAGAGATCGTTCACAATGTCGTGAGTTACAGAGATCATTCACAATGTCGTGAGTTGGGGAAATCATTCGCAATGTCGTGGATTACAGAGATCGTTCGCAATGTCGTGGGTTAGAGAGATCGTTCGCAATGTCGTGGGTAGGGGAGATCGTTCACAATGTCATGAGTTACAGAGATCGTTCACTATGTTGAGGGTTACAGACATCTTTCGTAATGTCATGGGTTGGGGAGATCGTACGCAATGTCGTGGGTTACAGAGATCGTTCACAATGTCGTGGGTTACAGAGATCGTTCGCAATGTCGTGGGTAGGGGAGATCGTTCACAATGTCATGAGTTACAGAGATCGTTCACTATGTTTTGGGTTACAGAGATCTTTCGCAATGTCATGGGTAGGGGAGATCGTACGCTATGTCGTGGGTTACAGAGATCGTTCGCAATGTCGAGGGTTACAAATGTCGTTTGCAATGTCGTGGTTAGGGAAGATCGTTCGCAGTGTTGTGGGTTACAGAGATTGTTCACAATGTCGTGGGTAGGGGAGATCGTTCGCAATGTAGCGGGTTACAGAGATTGTTCACAAGGTCGTGTGTAGGGGAGATCGTACGCAATGTCGCGGGTTACAGAGATCGTTCACAATGTCGTGGGTAGGGGAGATAGTTCGCAATGTCGTGGGTTACAGAGTTCGTTCACAATGTCGTGGGTACGGGAGATCGTTCGCAATGCTGTGAGTTAATGAGATCGTTCGCAATGTCGAGTGTTACAGAGATCGTTGACAAAGTCGTGGGTACGGGAGATCGTTCGCAATGTTGTGAGTAACAGACATCGTTCGCAATGTCGTGGTTTTCAGAGATCGTTTGCAATGTCCTGAATTACAGAGATCGTTTGCAATGTCGTGGTTAGGGAAGATCGTTCGCAGTGTCATGGGTTACAGAGATCATTAACAATGTCGTGGGTAGGGGAGATCGTTCACAATGTCGTGGGTTATAGAGATCGTTTGCAATGTCCTGAATTACAGAGATCGTTTGCAATGTCGTGGTTAGGGAAGATCGTTCGCAGTGTCATGGGTTACAGAGATCATTCACAATGTCGTGGGTAGGGGAGATAGTTCGCAATGTCGTGGGTTACAGAGATCGTTCACAATGTCGTGGGTAGGGGAGATAGTTCGCAATGTCGTGGGTTACAGAGTTCGTTCACAATGTCGTGGGTTACAGAGATCGTTTGCAATGTCCTGAATTACAGAGATCGTTTGCAATGTCGTGGTTAGGGAAGATCGTTCGCAGTGTCATGGGTTACAGAGATCATTGACAATGTCGTGGGTAGGGGAGATTGTTCGCAATGTCGTGAGTTACAGAGATCATTCACAATGTCGTGAGTTGGGGAAATCGTTCGCAATGTCGTTGGTAGGGGCGATTGTTTACAATGTCGTGAGTTATAGAGATCGTTCATGATGTCGTGGTTTACAGAGATCGTTCGAAATGTCGTGGGTTACAGAGATCGTTCGAAATGTCCTGAATTACAGAGATCGTTCGCAATGTCATGGTTAGCTAAGATCTTTCGCAGTGTCATGGGTTACAGAGATCATTCACAATGTCGTGGGTAGGGGAGATTGTTCGCAGTGTCTTGGGTTACAGAGATCGTTCACAACGTCGTAAGTAGGGGTGATAGTTCGCAATGTCGTGGATTACAGAGATCGTTCACAATGTCGTGGGTTACACAGATCTTTCGCAATGTCCTGAATTACAGACATCGTTCACAATGTCGAGGGTTACAAAGGTCGTTCACAATGTCGTGGGTAGGGGAGATCGTTCGCAATGTAGTGCGTTACAGAGATCGTTCACAATGTCGTGGGTAGGGGAGATAGTTCGCAACGTCGTGGGTTACAGAGTTCATTCACAATGTCGTGTGTAGGGGAGATCGTACGCAATGTCGCGGGTTACAGAGATCGTTCGCAATTTCGTGGGTCACAGAGATCATTCAGAATGTCGTGGGTACGTGAGATCGTTCGCAATGCTGTGAGTTAATGAGATCGGTCGCAATGTCGAGTGTTACAGAGATCATTGACAAAATCGTGGGTTGGGGAGATCGTTCGCAATGTTGTGAGTTACAGACATCGTTCGCAATGTCGTGGGTTTCAGAGATCGTTCACAATGTCGTAGATAGGAGAGATCGTTCACAATGTCGAGGGTTACAGAGATCGTTCGCAATGTCGTGGGTAGGGGAGATCGTTCACAATGTCATGAGTTACAGAGATCGTTCACTACGTTTTGGGTTACAGAGATCTTTCGCAATGTCATGGGTAGGGGAGATCGTACGCTATGTCGTGGGTTACAGAGATCGTTCGCAATGTCGAGGGTTTCAAATGTCGTTTGTACTGTCGTGGTTAGGGAAGATTGTTCGCAGTGTCGTGGGTTACGGAGATCGTTCACAATATCGTGGGTAGGGGAGATAGTTCACAATGTCGTGGGTTACAGAGATCTTTCACAATGTCGTGGGTAGGGGAGATTGTTCTCAATGTTGAGGGTTACAAAATTTGTTCGCAATGTCGTGGGTTACAGAGATCGTTCACAATGTTGTGGGTAGGGGAGAACGTTCGCAATGTCGTGGGTAGGTGAGATCATTTGCAATGTCGTGGATTACAGAGATCTTTCGCAATGCCATGGGTTACAGAGAACGTTCGCAATGTCGTGGGTAGGGGAGATCATTTGCAATGTCGTGGATTACAGAGATCATTCGCAATGTCGTGGATTACAGAAATCGTTCGCAATGTTTTGGGTAGGGGAGATCGTTTGCAATGTTGTGGATAACAGAGATCATTCGCAATGTCGTGGGTAGGGGAGATCGTTCGCAATGTCGTGAGTTACAGAGATCCTTCAGAATGTCGCGGGTAGGGGAGATCGTTCACAATTTTGTGAGTTACAGAGATCATTCGCAATGTCGTGGGTAGGGGTGATCGTTCGCAATGTTGTGAGTTTCAGAGATCGTTCGCAATGTCTTGGGTTACAGAGATCATTCACAATGTCGTGAGTTGGGGAAATCTTTTGCAATGTCGTGGTTAGGTGCTATTGTTCACAATGTCGTGAGTTACAGAGATCGTTCGCAATGTCCTGAATTACAGAGATCGTTCACAATGTCGTGGGTAGGGGAGATCATTCGCAATGTCGTGGATTACAGAGATCGTTCGCAATGTCGTGAGTTACAGAGATCCTTCAGAATGTCGCGGGTAGGGGAGATCGTTCACAATTTTGTGAGTTACAGAGATCATTCGCAATGTCGTGGGTAGGGGTGATCGTTCGCAATGTTGTGAGTTTCAGAGATCGTTCGCAATGTCTTGGGTTACAGAGATCATTCACAATGTCGTGAGTTGGGGAAATCTTTTGCAATGTCGTGGTTAGGTGCTATTGTTCACAATGTCGTGAGTTACAGAGATCGTTCGCAATGTCCTGAATTACAGAGATCGTTCACAATGTCGTGGGTAGGGGAGATCATTCGCAATGTCGTGGATTACAGAGATCGTTTGCAATGTCGTGGGTTACAGAGATCGTTCGCAATGTCGTGGGTAGGGGAGATCGTTCACAATGTCATGAGTTACAGAGATCGTTCAGTATGTTTTGGGTTACAGAGATCTTTCGCAATGTCATGGGTAGGGGAGATCGTACGCTATGTCGTGGGTTACAGAGTTCGTTCACAATGTCGTGGGTACGGGAGATCGTTCGCAATGCTGTGAGTTAATGAGATCGTTCGCAATGTCGAGTGTTACAGAGATCGTTGACAAAGTCGTGGGTACGGGAGATCGTTCGCAATGTTGTGAGTAACAGACATCGTTCGCAATGTCGTGGTTTTCAGAGATCGTTTGCAATGTCCTGAATTACAGAGATCGTTTGCAATGTCGTGGTTAGGGAAGATCGTTCGCAGTGTCATGGGTTACAGAGATCATTAACAATGTCGTGGGTAGGGGAGATCGTTCACAATGTCGTGGGTTATAGAGATCGTTCACTATGTTGAGGATTACAGAGATCATACGCAATGTCGTGGGTTACAGAGATCGTTCGCAATGTCAACGGTTACAAAGGTCGTTTGCAATGTCGTGGGTAGGTGAGATCGTTTGCAATGTAGTGGGTTACAGAGATCGTTCACAATGTCGTGGGTAGGGGAGATAGTTCGCAATGTCGTGGGTTACAGAGTTCGTTCACAATGTCGTGGGTTACAGAGATCGTTTGCAATGTCGTGGTTAGGGAAGATCATTCGCAGTGTCATGGGTTACAGAGATCGTTCACCATGTCGTGGGTAGGGGAGATCGTTCACAATGTCATGGGTTATAGAGATCGTTTGCAATGTCCTGAATTACAGAGATCGTTTGCAATGTCGTGGTTAGGGAAGATCGTTCGCAGTGTCATGGGTTACAGAGATCATTCACAATGTCGTGGGTAGGGGAGATTGTTCGCAATGTCGTGAGTTACAGAGATCATTCACAATGTCGTGAGTTGGGGAAATCGTTCGCAATGTCGTGGGTAGGGGCGATTGTTCACAATGACGTGAGTTACAGAGATCGTTCATGATGTCGTGGTTTACAGAGATCGTTCGAAATGTCCTGAATTACAGAGATCGTTCGCAACGTCGTGGTTAGGGAAGATCGTTCGCAGTGTCATGGGTTACAGAGATCATTCACAATGTCGTGGGTAGGGGATATTGTTCGCAGTGTCTTGGGTTACAGAGATCGTTCACAACGTCGTAAGTAGGGGTGATAGTTCGCAATGTCGTGGATTACAGAGATCGTTCACAATGTCGTGAGTTACAGAGATCGTTCACTATGTTGAGGGTTACAGAGATCTTTCGTAATGTCATGGGTTGGGGAGATCGTACGCAATGTCGTGGGTTACAGAGATCGTTCACAATGTCAACGGTTACAAAGGTCGTTTGCAATGTCGTGGGTAGGTGAGATCGTTAGCAATGTAGTGGGTTACAGAGATCGTTCACAATGTCGTGGGTAGGGGAGATAGTTCGCAATGTCGTGGGTTACAGAGTTCGTTCACAATGTCGTGAGTTACAGAGATCGTTCGCAATGTCGTGGGTAGGGGCGATCGTTCACGATGTCGTGGGTTACACAGAACTTTCGCAATGTCCTGAATTACAGAGATCGTTCACAATGTTGTGGGTAGGGGAGAACGTTCGCAATGTCGTGGGTAGGTGAGATCATTTGCAATGTCGTGGATTACAGAGATCTTTCGCAATGTCATGGGTTACAGAGAACGTTCGCAATGTCGTGGGTAGGGGAGATCATTTGCAATGTCGAGGATTACAGAGATCATTCGCAATGTCGTGGATTACAGAGATCGTTCGCAATGTTGTGGGTAGGGGAGATCATTTGCAATGTTGTGGATAACAGAGATCATTCGCAATGTCGTTGGTAGGGAAGATCGTTCGCAATGTCATGGATTACAGAGATCGTTCACAATGTCGTGAGTTACAGAGATCATTCACAATGTCGTGAGTTGGGGAAATCATTCGCAATGTCGTGGATTACAGAGATCGTTCACAATGTTGTGGGTAGGGGAGATCGTTCGCAATGTCATGAGTTACAGAGATCGTTCACTATGTTTTGGGTTACAGAGATCTTTCGCAATGTCATGGGTAGGGGAGATCGTACGCTATGTCGTGGGTTACAGAGATCGTTCGCAATGTCGAGGGTTACAAATGTCGTTTGTAATGTCGTGGTTAGGGAAGATTGTTCGCAGTGTCGTGGGTTACGGAGATCGTTCACAATATCGTGGGTAGGGGAGATCGTTCGCAATGTCGTGTGTTACAGAGATCGTTCGCAATGTCGTGGGTAGGGGAGATAGTTCGCAATGTCGTGGGTTACAGAGATCTTTCACAATGTCGTGGGTAGGGGAGATTGTTCTCAATGTCGAGGGTTACAAAATTTGTTCGCAATGTCGTGGGTTACAGAGATCGTTCACAATGTTGTGGGTAGGGGAGATCGTTCGCAATGTCGTGTGTTACAGAGATGTTTCGCAATGTCGTGGGTAGGGGAGATAGTTCGCAATGTCGTGGATTACAGAGATCTTTCGCAATGTCATGGGTTACAGAGAACGTTCGCAATGTCGTGGGTAGGGGAGATCATTTGCAATGTCGTGGATTACAGAGATCATTCGCAATGTCGTGGATTACAGAGATCGTTCGCAATGTTGTGGGTAGGGGAGATCGTTTGCAATGTTGTGGATAACAGAGATCATTCGCAATGTCGTGGGTAGGGAAGATCGTTCGCAATGTCGTGGATTACAGAGATCGTTCACAATGTCGTGAGTTACAGAGATCATTCACAATGTCGTGAGTTAGGGAAATCATTCGCAATGTCGTGGATTACAGAGATCGTTCGCAATGTCGTGGGTTAGAGAGATCGTTCGCAATGTCATGGGTAGGGGAGATCGTTCACAATGTCATGAGTTACAGAGATCGTTCACTATGTTGAGGATTACAGAGATCATACGCAATGTCGTGGGTTACAGAGATCGTTCGCAATGTCAACGGTTACAAAGGTCGTTTGCAATGTCGTGGGTAGGTGAGATCGTTTGCAATGTAGTGGGTTACAGAGATCGTTCACAATGTCGTGGGTAGGGGAGATAGTTCGCAATGTCGTGGGGTACAGAGTTCGTTCACAATGTCGTGGGTTACAGAGATCATTTGCAATGTCGTGGTTAGGGAAGATCATTCGCAGTGTCATGGGTTACAGAGATCGTTCACCATGTCGTGGGTAGGGGAGATCGTTCACAATGTCATGGGTTATAGAGATCGTTTGCAATGTCCTGAATTACAAAGATCGTTCGCAATGTCGTGGGTAGGGAAGATCGTTCGCAATGTCGTGGATTACAGAGATCGTTCACAATGTCGTGAGTTACAGAGATCATTCACAATGTCGTGAGTTGCGGAAATCATTCGCAATGTCGTGGATTACAGAGATCGTTCGCAATGTCGTGGGTTAGAGAGATCATTCGCAATGTCGTTGGTAGGGGAGATCGTTCACAATGTCATGAGTTACAGAGATCGTTCACTATGTTGAGGGTTACAGAGATCTTTCGTAATGTCATGGGTTGGGGAGATCGTACGCAATGTCGTGGGTTACAGAGATCTTTCACAATGTCAACGGTTACAAAGGTCGTTTGCAATGTCGTGGGTAGGTGAGATCGTTTGCAATGAAGTGGGTTACAGAGATCGTTCACAAAGTCGTGGGTAGGGGAGATAGTTCGCAATGTCGTGGGTTACAGAGTTCGTTCACAATGTCGTGAGTTACAGAGTTCGTTCGCAATGTCGTGGGTAGGGGCGATCGTTCACGATGTCGTGGGTTACACAGATCTTTCGCAATGTCCTGAATTACAGAGATCGTTTGCAATGTCGTGGTTAGGGAAGATCATTCGCAGTGTCATGGGTTACAGAGATCGTTCACAATGTCGTGGGTAGGGGAGATCGTTCGCAATGTCGTGAGTTACAGAGATCCTTCAGAATGTCGCGGGTAGGGGAGATCGTTCACAATGTCGTGAGTTATAGAGATCGTTTGCAATGTCCTGAATTACAGAGATCGTTTGCAATGTCGTGGTTAGGGAAGATCGTTCGCAATGTCGTGGGTTACAGAGATCGTTCACAATGTCGTGGGTAGGGGAGATAGTTCGCAACGTCGTGGGTTACAGAGTTCGTTCACAATGTCGTGTGTAGGGGAGATCGTACGCAATGTCGCGGGTTACACAGATCTTTCGCAATGTTCTGAATTACAGAGATCGTTCGCAATGTCGTGGGTAGGGGCGATCGTTCACGATGTCGTGGGTTACACAGATCTTTCGCAATGTCCTGAATTACAGACATCGTTCACAATGTCGAGGGTTACAAAGGTCATTCACAATGTCGTGGGTAGGGGAGATCGTTCGCAATGTAGTGCGTTACAGAGATCGTTCACAATGTCGTGGGTAGGGGAGATAGTTCGCAACGTCGTGGGTTACAGAGTTCGTTCACAATGTCGTGTGTAGGGGAGATCGTACGCAATTTCGCGGGTTACAGAGATCGTTCGCAATTTCGTGGGTCACAGAGATCATTCAGAATGTCGTGGGTACGCGAGATCGTTCGCAATGCTGTGAGTTAATGAGATCGGTCGCAATGTCGAGTGTTACAGAGATCATTGACAAAGTCATGGGTTGGGGAGATCGTTCGCAATGTTGTGAGTTACAGACATCGTTCGCAATGTCGTGGGTTTCAGAGATCGTTCACAATGTCGTAGATAGGAGAGATCGTTCACAATGTCGAGGGTTACAGAGATCATTCGCAATGTCGTGGGTAGGGGAGATCGTTCACAATGTCATGAGTTAAAGAGATCGTTCACTACGTTTTGGGTTACAGAGTTCTTTCGCAATGTCATGGGTAGGGGAGATCGTACGCTATGTCGTGGGTTACAGAGATCATTCGCAATGTCGAGGGTTACAAATGTCGTTTGTAATGTCGTGGTTAGGGAAGATTGTTCGCAGTGTCATGGGTTACGGAGATCGTTCACAATATCGTGGGTAGGGGAGATAGTTCGCAATGTCGTGGGTTACAGAGATCTTTCACAATGTCGTGGGTAGGGGAGATTGTTCTCAATGTCGATGGTTACAAAATTTGTTCGCAATGTCGTGGGTTACAGAGATCATTCACAATGTTGTGGGTAGGGGAGAACGTTCGCAATGTCATGGGTAGGTGAGATCATTTGCAATGTCGTGGATTACAGAGATCTTTCGCAATGTCATGGGTTACAGAGAACGTTCGCAATGTCATGGGTAGGGGAGATCATTTGCAATGTTGTGGATAACAGAGTTCGTTCACAATGTCGTGTGTAGGGGAGATCGTACGCAATGTCGCGGGTTACAGAGATCGTTCGCAATTTCGTGGGTCACAGAGATCATTCAGAATGTCGTGGGTACGCGAGATCGTTCGCAATGCTGTGAGTTAATGAGATCGGTCGCAATGTCGAGTGTTACAGAGATCATTGACAAAGTCATGGGTTGGGGAGATCGTTCGCAATGTTGTGAGTTACAGACATCGTTCGCAAAGTCGTGGGTTTCAGAGATCGTTCACAATGTCGTAGATAGGAGAGATCGTTCACAATGTCGAGGGTTACAGAGATCATTCGCAATGTCGTGGGTAGGGGAGATCGTTCACAATGTCATGAGTTAAAGAGATCGTTCACTACGTTTTGGGTTACAGAGTTCTTTCGCAATGTCATGGGTAGGGGAGATCATACGCTATGTCGTGGGTTACAGAGATCGTTCGCAATGTCGAGGGTTACAAATGTCGTTTGTAATGTCGTGGTTAGGGAAGATTGTTCGCAGTGTCGTGGGTTACGGAGATCGTTCACAATATCGTGGGTAGGGGAGATAGTTCGCAATGTCGTGGATTACAGAGATCTTTCACAATGTCGTGGGTAGGTGAGATCATTTGCAATGTCGTGGATTACAGAGATCTTTCGCAATGTCATGGGTTACAGAGAACGTTCGCAATGTCATGGGTAGGGGAGATCATTTGCAATGTCGTGGATTACAGAGATCATTCGCAATGTCGTGGATTACAGAGATCGTTCGCAATGTTGTGGGTAGGGGAGATCATTTGCAATGTTGTGGATAACAGAGATCATTCGCAATGTCGTTGGTAGGGAAGATCGTTCGCAATGTCATGGATTACAGAGATCGTTCACAATGTCGTGAGTTACAGAGATCATTCACAATGTCGTGAGTTGGGGAAATCATTCGCAATGTCGTGGATTACAGAGATCGTTCGCAATGTCGTGGGTTAGAGAGATCGTTCGCAATGTCGTGGGTAGGGGAGATCGTTCACAATGTCATGAGTTACAGAGATTGTTCACTATGTTGAGGGTTACAGACATCTTTCGTAATGTCATGGGTTGGGGAGATCGTACGCAATGTCGTGGGTTACAGAGATCTTTCACAATGTCGTGGGTAGGGGAGATTGTTCTCAATGTCGAGGGTTACAAAATTTGTTCGCAATATCGTGGGTTACAGAGATCATTCACAATGTTGTGGGTAGGGGAGAACGTTCGCAATGTCGTGGGTAGGTGAGATCATTTGCAATGTCGTGGATTACAGAGATCTTTCGCAATGTCATGGGTTACAGAGAACGTTCGCAATGTTATGGGTAGGGGAGATCATTTGCAATGTCGTGGATTACAGAGATCATTCGCAATGTCGTGGATTACAGAGATCGTTCGCAATGTTGTGGGTAGGGGAGATCATTTGCAATGTTGTGGATAACAGAGATCATTCACAATGTCGTTGGTAGGGAAGATCGTTCGCAATGTCATGGATTACAGAGATCATTCACAATGTCGTGAGTTACAGAGATCATTCACAATGTCGTGAGTTGGGGAAATCATTCGCAATGTCGTGGATTACAGAGATCGTTCGCAATGTCGTGGGTTAGAGAGATCGTTCGCAATGTCGTGGGTAGGGGAGATCGTTCACAATGTCATGAGTTACAGAGATTGTTCACTATGTTGAGGGTTACAGACATCTTTCGTAATGTCATGGGTTGGGGAGATCGTACGCAATGTCGTGGGTTACAGAGATCTTTCACAATGTCGTTGGTAGGGGAGATTGTTCTCAATGTCGAGGGTTACAAAATTTGTTCGCAATGTCGTGGGTTACAGAGATCATTCACAATGTCGTGGGTACGGGAGATTGTTCGCAATGCTGTGAGTTAATGAGATCGTTCGCAATGTTGTGAGTTACAGAGATCGTTCACAATGTCATAGATAGGAGAGATCGTTCACAATGTCGTGGGTTATAGAGATCGTTTGCAATGTCCTGAATTACAGAGATCGTTTGCAATGTCGTTGTTAGGGAAGATCGTTCGCAGTGTCATGGGTTACAGAGATCATTCACAATGTCGTGGGTAGGGGAGATCATTCGCAATGTCGTGAGTTACAGAGATCCTTCACAATGTCGCAGGTAGGGGAGATCGTTCACAATTTTGTGAGTTACAGAGATCGATCGCAATGTCATGGGTTACAGAGATCATTCACAATGTCGTGGGTAGGGGAGATTGTTCGCAATGTCGTGAGTTACAGAGATCATTCACAATGTCGTGAGTTGGGGAAATCGTTCGCAATGTCGTGGGTAGGGGCGATTGTTCACAATGTCGTGAGTTACAGAGATCGTTCATGATGTCGTGGTTTACAGAGATCGTTCGAAATGTCCTGAATTACAGAGATCGTTCGCAACGTCGTGGTTAGGGAAGATCGTTCGCAGTGTCATGGGTTACAGAGATCATTCACAATGTCGTGGGTAGGGGATATTGTTCGCAGTGTCTTGGGCTACAGAGATCGTTCACAACGTCGTAAGTAGGGGTGATAGTTCGCAATGTCGTGGATTACAGAGATCGTTCACAAAGTCGTGAGTTACAGAGATCGTTCGCAATGGCGTGGGTACGGGAGGTCGTTCACAATGTCGTGAGTTGGGGAAATCGTTCGCAATGTCGTGGGTAGGGGCGCTCGTTCACAATGTCGTGGGTTACACAGATCTTTCGAAATGTCCTGAATTACAGAGATCGTTCGCAATGTCGTGGGTAGGGGCAATCGTTCACGATGTCGTGGGTTACACAGATCTTTCGCAATGTCCTGAATTACAGACATCGTTTACAATGTCGAGGGTTACAAAGGTCGTTCACAATGTCGTGGGTAGGGGAGATCGTTCGCAATGTAGTGCGTTACAGAGATCGTTCACAATGTCGTGGGTAGGGGCGATCGTTCACGATGTCGTGGGTTACACAGATCTTTCGCAATGTACTGAATTACAGACATCGTTCACAATGTCGAGGGTTAGAAAGGTCGTTCACAATGTCGTGGGTAGGGGAGATCGTTCGCAATGTAGTGCGTTACAGAGATCATTCACAATGTCGTTGGTAGGGGAGATAGTTCGCAACGTCGTGGGTTGCAGAGTTCCATCACAGTGTCGTGCGTAGGGGAGATCGTACGCAATGTCCTGAATTACAGAGATCGTTTGCAATGTCGTTGTTAGGGAAGATCGTTCGCAGTGTCATGGGTTACAGAGATCATTCACAATGTCGTGGGTAGGGGAGATCGTTCACAATTTTGTGAGTTACAGAGATCGTTCGCAATGTCGTGGGTTTCAGAGATCGTTCACAATGTCGTAGATAGGAGAGATCGTTCACAATGTCATGAGTTAAAGAGATCGTTCACTACGTTTTGGGTTACAGAGATCTTTCGCAATGTCATGGGTAGGGGAGATCGTACGCTATGTCGTGGGTTACAGAGATCGTTCGCAATGTCGAGGGTTACAAATGTCGTTTGTAATGTCGTGGTTAGGGAAGATTGTTCGCAGTGTCGTGGGTTATGGAGATCGTTCACAATATCGTGGGTAGGGGAGATAGTTCGCAATGTCGTGTGTTACAGAGATCGTTCGCAATGTCGTGGGTAGGGGAGATAGTTCGCAATGTCGTGGGTTACAGAGATCTTTCACAATGTCGTGGGTAGGGGAGATTGTTCTCAATGTCGAGGGTTACAAAATTTGTTCGCAATGTCGTGGGTTACAGAGATCATTCACAATGTTGTGGGTAGGGGAGAACGTTCGCAATGTCGTGGGTAGGTGAGATCATTTGCAATGTCGTGGATTACAGAGATCTTTCGCAATGTCATGGGTTACAGAGATCGTTCGCAATGTTGTGGGTAGGGGAGATCATTTGCAATGTTGTGGATAACAGAGATCATTCGCAATGTCGTTGGTAGGGAAGATCGTTCGCAATGTCGTGGATTACAGAGATCATTCACAATGTCGTGAGTTGGGGAAATCATTCGCAATGTCGTGGATTACAGAGATCGTTCGCAATGTCGTGGGTTAGAGAGATCGTTCGCAATGTCGTGGGTAGGGGAGATCGTTCACAATGTCATGAGTTACAGAGATTGTTCACTATGTTGAGGGTTACAGACATCTTTCGTAATGTCATGGGTTGGGGAGATCGTACGCAATGTCGTGGGTTACAGAGATCTTTCACAATGTCGTGGGTAGGGGAGATTGTTCTCAATGTCGAGGGTTACAAAATTTGTTCGCAATGTCGTGGGTTACAGAGATCATTCACAATGTCGTGGGTACGGGAGATTGTTCGCAATGCTGTGAGTTAATGAGATCGTTCGCAATGTTGTGAGTTACAGACATCGTTCGCAATTTCGTGGGTTTCAGAGATCGTTCACAATGTCATAGATAGGAGAGATCGTTCACAATGTCGTGGGTTATAGAGATCGTTTGCAATGTCCTGAATTACAGAGATCGTTTGCAATGTCGTTGTTAGGGAAGATCGTTCGCAGTGTCATGGGTTACAGAGATCATTCACAATGTCGTGGGTAGGGGAGATCATTCGCAATGTCGTGAGTTACAGAGATCATTCACCATGTCGCAGGTAGGGGAGATCGTTCACAATTTTGTGAGTTACAGAGATCGTTCACAATGTCGTGAGTTACAGAGATCATTCACAATGTCGTGAGTTGGGGAAATCATTCGCAATGTCGTGGATTACAGAGATCGTTCGCAATGTCGTGGGTTAGAGAGATCGTTCGCAATGTCGTGGGTAGGGGAGATCGTTCACAATGTCATGAGTTACAGAGATCGTTCACTATGTTGAGGATTACAGAGATCATACGCAATGTCGTGGGTTACAGAGATCGTTCGCAATGTCAACGGTTACAAAGGTCGTTTGCAATGTCGTGGGTAGGTGAGATCGTTTGCAATGTAGTGGGTTACAGAGATCGTTCACAATGTCATGGGTAGGGGAGATAGTTCGCAATGTCGTGGGTTACAGAGTTCGTTCACAATGTCGTGGGTTACAGAGATCGTTTGCAATGTCCTGAATTACAGAGATCGTTTGCAATGTCGTGGTTAGGGAAGATCATTCGCAGTGTCATGGGTTACAGAGATCGTTCACCATGTCGTGGGTAGGGGAGATCGTTCACAATGTCATGGGTTATAGAGATCGTTTGCAATGTCCTGAATTACAGAGATCGTTTGCAATGTCGTGGTTAGGGAAGATCGTTCGCAGTGTCATGGGTTACAGAGATCATTCACAATGTCGTGGGTAGGGGATATTGTTCGCAGTGTCTTGGGTTACAGAGATCGTTCACAACGTCGTAAGTAGGGGTGATAGTTCGCAATGTCGTGGATTACAGAGATCGTTCACAATGTCGTGAGTTACAGAGATCGTTCGCAATGGCGTGGGTACGGGAGGTCGTTCACAATGTCGTGAGTTGGGGAAATCGTTCGCAATGTCGTGGGTAGGGGCGCTCGTTCACGATGTCGTGGGTTACACAGATCTTTCGCAATGTCCTGAATTACAGAGATCGTTCGCAATGTCGTGGGTAGGGGCAATCGTTCACGATGTCGTGGGTTACACAGATCTTTCGCAATGTCCTGAATTACAGACATCGTTTACAATGTCGAGGGTTACAAAGGTCGTTCACAATGTCGTGGGTAGGGGAGATCGTTCGCAATGTAGTGCGTTACAGAGATCGTTCACAATGTCGTGGGTAGGGGCGATCGTTCACGATGTCGTGGGTTACACAGATCTTTCGCAATGTACTGAATTACAGACATCGTTCACAATGTCGAGGGTTAGAAAGGTCGTTCACAATGTCGTGGGTAGGGGAGATCGTTCGCAATGTAGTGCGTTACAGAGATCATTCACAATGTCGTTGGTAGGGGAGATAGTTCGCAACGTCGTGGGTTGCAGAGTTCCATCACAGTGTCGTGCGTAGGGGAGATCGTACGCAATGTCCTGAATTACAGAGATCGTTTGCAATGTCGTTGTTAGGGAAGATCGTTCGCAGTGTCATGGGTTACAGAGATCATTCACAATGTCGTGGGTAGGGGAGATCGTTCACAATTTTGTGAGTTACAGAGATCGTTCGCAATGTCGTGGGTTTCAGAGATCGTTCACAATGTCGTAGATAGGAGAGATCGTTCACAATGTCATGAGTTAAAGAGATCGTTCACTACGTTTTGGGTTACAGAGATCTTTCGCAATGTCATGGGTAGGGGAGATCGTACGCTATGTCGTGGGTTACAGAGATCGTTCGCAATGTCGAGGGTTACAAATGTCGTTTGTAATGTCGTGGTTAGGGAAGATTGTTCGCAGTGTCGTGGGTTATGGAGATCGTTCACAATATCGTGGGTAGGGGAGATAGTTCGCAATGTCGTGTGTTACAGAGATCGTTCGCAATGTCGTGGGTAGGGGAGATAGTTCGCAATGTCGTGGGTTACAGAGATCTTTCACAATGTCGTAGGTAGGGGAGATTGTTCTCAATGTCGAGGGTTACAAAATTTGTTCGCAATGTCATGGGTTACAGAGATCATTCACAATGTTGTGGGTAGGGGAGATCGTTCGCAATGTCGTGTGTTACAGAGATGTTTCGCAATGTCGTGGGTAGGGGAGATAGTTCGCAATGTCGTGGATTACAGAGATCATTCGCAATGTCGTGGATTACAGAGATCGTTCGCAATGTTGTGGGTAGGGGAGATCGTTTGCAATGTTGTGGATAACAGAGATCATTCGCAATGTCGTGGGTAGGGAAGATCGTTCGCAATGTCGTGGATTACAGAGATCGTTCACAATGTCGTGAGTTACAGAGATCATTCACAATGTCGTGAGTTGGGGAAATCATTCGCAATGTCGTGGATTACAGAGATCGTTCGCAATGTCGTGGGTTAGAGAGATCGTTCGCAATGTCGTGGGTAGGGGAGATCGTTCACAATGTCATGAGTTACAGAGATCGTTCACTATGTTGAGGATTACAGAGATCATACGCAATGTCGTGGGTTACAGAGATCGTTCGCAATGTCAACGGTTACAAAGGTCGTTTGCAATGTCGTGGGTAGGTGAGATCGTTTGCAATGTAGTGGGTTACAGAGATCGTTCACAATGTCATGGGTA
The DNA here is from genome assembly GCF_030144855.1 of Hypanus sabinus. NCBI lineage: Eukaryota > Metazoa > Chordata > Chondrichthyes > Myliobatiformes > Dasyatidae > Hypanus > Hypanus sabinus. Next base: position 75,390,673 of record NC_082718.1, on the reverse strand, counting down.
GGGGAGATAGTTCGCAATGTCGTGGGTTACAGAGTTCGTTCACAATGTCGTGGGTTACAGAGATCGTTTGCAATGTCCTGAATTACAGAGATCGTTTGCAATGTCGTGGTTAGGGAAGATCATTCGCAGTGTCATGGGTTACAGAGATCGTTCACCATGTCGTGGGTAGGGGAGATCGTTCACAATGTCATGGGTTATAGAGATCGTTTGCAATGTCCTGAATTACAGAGATCGTTTGCAATGTCGTGGTTAGGGAAGATCGTTCGCAGTGTCATGGGTTACAGAGATCATTCACAATGTCGTGGGTAGGGGATATTGTTCGCAGTGTCTTGGGTTACAGAGATCGTTCACAACGTCGTAAGTAGGGGTGATAGTTCGCAATGTCGTGGATTACAGAGATCGTTCACAATGTCGTGAGTTACAGAGATCGTTCGCAATGGCGTGGGTACGGGAGGTCGTTCACAATGTCGTGAGTTGGGGAAATCGTTCGCAATGTCGTGGGTAGGGGCGCTCGTTCACGATGTCGTGGGTTACACAGATCTTTCGCAATGTCCTGAATTACAGAGATCGTTCGCAATGTCGTGGGTAGGGGCAATCGTTCACGATGTCGTGGGTTACACAGATCTTTCGCAATGTCCTGAATTACAGACATCGTTTACAATGTCGAGGGTTACAAAGGTCGTTCACAATGTCGTGGGTAGGGGAGATCGTTCGCAATGTAGTGCGTTACAGAGATCGTTCACAATGTCGTGGGTAGGGGCGATCGTTCACGATGTCGTGGGTTACACAGATCTTTCGCAATGTACTGAATTACAGACATCGTTCACAATGTCGAGGGTTAGAAAGGTCGTTCACAATGTCGTGGGTAGGGGAGATCGTTCGCAATGTAGTGCGTTACAGAGATCATTCACAATGTCGTTGGTAGGGGAGATAGTTCGCAACGTCGTGGGTTGCAGAGTTCCATCACAGTGTCGTGCGTAGGGGAGATCGTACGCAATGTCCTGAATTACAGAGATCGTTTGCAATGTCGTTGTTAGGGAAGATCGTTCGCAGTGTCATGGGTTACAGAGATCATTCACAATGTCGTGGGTAGGGGAGATCGTTCACAATTTTGTGAGTTACAGAGATCGTTCGCAATGTCGTGGGTTTCAGAGATCGTTCACAATGTCGTAGATAGGAGAGATCGTTCACAATGTCATGAGTTAAAGAGATCGTTCACTACGTTTTGGGTTACAGAGATCTTTCGCAATGTCATGGGTAGGGGAGATCGTACGCTATGTCGTGGGTTACAGAGATCGTTCGCAATGTCGAGGGTTACAAATGTCGTTTGTAATGTCGTGGTTAGGGAAGATTGTTCGCAGTGTCGTGGGTTATGGAGATCGTTCACAATATCGTGGGTAGGGGAGATAGTTCGCAATGTCGTGTGTTACAGAGATCGTTCGCAATGTCGTGGGTAGGGGAGATAGTTCGCAATGTCGTGGGTAGGGGAGATTGTTCTCAATGTCGAGGGTTACAAAATTTGTTCGCAATGTCGTGGGTTACAGAGATCATTCACAATGTTGTGGGTAGGGGAGATCGTTCGCAATGTCGTGTGTTACAGAGATGTTTCGCAATGTCGTGGGTAGGGGAGATAGTTCGCAATGTCGTGGATTACAGAGATCATTCGCAATGTCGTGGATTACAGAGATCGTTCGCAATGTTGTGGGTAGGGGAGATCGTTTGCAATGTTGTGGATAACAGAGATCATTCGCAATGTCGTGGGTAGGGAAGATCGTTCGCAATGTCGTGGATTACAGAGATCGTTCACAATGTCGTGAGTTACAGAGATCATTCACAATGTCGTGAGTTGGGGAAATCATTCGCAATGTCGTGGATTACAGAGATCGTTCGCAATGTCGTGGGTTAGAGAGATCGTTCGCAATGTCGTGGGTAGGGGAGATCGTTCACAATGTCATGAGTTACAGAGATCGTTCACTATGTTGAGGATTACAGAGATCATACGCAATGTCGTGGGTTACAGAGATCGTTCGCAATGTCAACGGTTACAAAGGTCGTTTGCAATGTCGTGGGTAGGTGAGATCGTTTGCAATGTAGTGGGTTACAGAGATCGTTCACAATGTCATGGGTAGGGGAGATAGTTCGCAATGTCGTGGGTTACAGAGTTCGTTCACAATGTCGTGGGTTACAGAGATCGTTTGCAATGCCCTGAATTACAGAGATCGTTTGCAATGTCGTGGTTAGGGAAGATCATTCGCAGTGTCATGGGTTACAGAGATCGTTCACCATGTCGTGGGTAGGGGAGATCGTTCACAATGTCATGGGTTATAGAGATCGTTTGCAATGTCCTGAATTACAGAGATCGTTTGCAATGTCGTGGTTAGGGAAGATCGTTCGCAGTGTCATGGGTTACAGAGATCATTCACAATGTCGTGGGTAGGGGAGATTGTTCGCAATGTCGTGAGTTACAGAGATCATTCACAATGTCGTGAGTTGGGGAAATCGTTCGCAATGTCGTGGGTAGGGGCGATTGTTCACAATGTCGTGAGTTACAGAGATCGTTCATGATGTCGTGGTTTACAGAGATCGTTCGAAATGTCCTGAATTACAGAGATCGTTCGCAACGTCGTGGTTAGGGGATATTGTTCGCAGTGTCTTGGGTTACAGAGATCGTTCACAACGTCGTAAGTAGGGGTGATAGTTCGCAATGTCGTGGATTACAGAGATCGTTCACAATGTCGTGAGTTACAGAGATCATTCGCAATGGCGTAGGTACGGGAGGTCGTTCACAATGTCGTGAGTTGGGGAAATCGTTCGCAATGTCGTGGGTAGGGGCGATCGTTCACGATGTCGTGGGTTACACAGATCTTTCGCAATGTCCTGAATTACAGAGATCGTTCGCAATGTCGTGGGTAGGGGCGATCGTTCACGATGTCGTGGGTTACACAGATCTTTCGCAATGTCCTGAATTACAGACATCGTTCACAATGTCGAGGGTTACAAAGGTCGTTCACAATGTCGTGGGTAGGGGAGATCGTTCGCAATGTAGTGCGTTACAGAGATCGTTCACAATGTCGTGGGTAGGGGAGATAGTTCGCAACGTCGTGGGTTACAGATTTCGTTCACAATGTCGTGTGTAGGGGAGATCGTACGCAATGTCGCGGGTTACAGAGATCGTTTGCAATTTCGTGGGTCACAGAGATCATTCAGAATGTCGTGGGTACGCGAGATCGTTCGCAATGCTGTGAGTTAATGAGATCAGTCGCAATGTCGAGTGTTACAGAGATCATTGACAAAGTCGTGGGTCGGGGAGATCGTTCGCAATGTTGTGAGTTACAGACATCGTTCGCAATGTCGTGGGTTTCAGAGATCGTTCACAATGTCGTAGATAGGAGAGATCGTTCACAATGTCGAGGGTTACAGAGATCATTCGCAATGTCCTGAATTACAGAGATCGTTTGCAATGTCGTGGTTAGGGAAGATCGTTTGCAGTGTCATGGGTTACAGAGATCGTTCACCATGTCGTGGGTAGCGGAGATCGTTCACAATGTCGTGGGTTATAGAGATCGTTTGCAATGTCTTGAATTACAGAGATTGTTTGCAATGTCGTTGTTAGGGAAGATCGTTCGCAGTGTCATGGGTTACAGAGATCATTCACAATGTCGTGGGTAGGGGAGATCGTTCGCAATGTCGTGAGTTACAGAGATCCTTCACAATGTCGCGGGTAGGGGAGATCGTTCACAATTTTGTGAGTTACAGAGATCGTTCGCAGTGTCATGGGTTACAGAGATCATTCACAATGTCGTGGGTAGGGGAGATCGTTCGCAATGTCGTGAGTTACAGAGATCCTTCACAATGTCGCGGGTAGGGGAGATCGTTCACAATTTTGTGAGTTACAGAGATCGTTCGCAATGTCATGGGTTACAGAGATCATTCACAATGTCGTGGGTAGGGGAGATCGTTCGCAATGTCGAGGGTTACAGAGATCCTTCACAATGTCGCGGGTAGGGGAGATCGTTCACAATTTTGTGAGTTACAGAGATCGTTCGCAATGTCGTGGGTTACAGAGATCATTCACAATGTCGTGGGTAGGAGAGATTTTTCGCAATGTCTTGGGTTACAGAGATCGTTTGCAATGTCGTGGTTAGGGAAGACCGTTCGAGGTGTCGTGGGTTACAGAGAACGTTCACAATGTCGTGGGTAGGAGAGATCGTTTGCAATGTCCTGAATTACAGAGATCGTTTGCAATGTCGTGGTTAGGGAAGATCGTTCGCAGTGTCATGGGTTACAGAGATCATTAACAATGTCGTGGGTAGGGGAGATCGTTCACAAAGTCGTGGGTTATAGAGATCGTTTGCAATGTCCTGAATTACAGAGATCGTTTGCAATGTCGTGGTTAGGGAAGATCGTTCGCAGTGTCATGGGTTACAGAGATCGTTCACAATGTCGTGGGTAGGGGAGATTGTTCGCTATGTCGTGAGTTACAGAGATCATTCACAATGTCGTGAGTTGGGGAAATCGATCGCAATGTCGTGGGTAGGCGCTATTATTCACAATGTCGTGAGATACAGAGATCGTTCACAATGTCGTGGGTAGGAGAGATTTTTCGCAATGTCGAGGGTTACAGAGATCGTTCGCAATGTCATGGGTAGGGGAGATCATTCACAATGTTGTGAGTTACAGAAATCGTTCGCAATGTCGTGGGTTACTGAGATCGTTCACAATGTCGTGGGTAGGGGAGATCATTCGCAATGTCGTGAGTTACAGAGATCGTTTGCAATGTCGTGGGTTACAGAGATCGTTTGCAATGTCGTGGGTAGGTGAGATCATTCGCAATGTCGAGGGTTACAGAGTTCCTTCACAATGTCGTGTGTAGGGGAGATCGTACGCAATGTCGTGGGTTACAGAGATCGTTCACAATGTCGTGGGTAGGGGAGATCGTTCGCAATGTCGTGGGTAGGGGCGATCGTTCACGATGTCGTGGGTTACAGAGATCTTTCGCAATGTCCTGAATTACAAAGATCGTTCGCAATGTCGTGGGTAGGGGTGATCATTCGCAATGTCGTGGATTACAGATATCGTTCGCAATGTCTAGGGTTACAAAGGTCGTTCACAATGTCGTGGGAAGGGGAGATCGTTCGCAATGTAGTGCGTTACAGAGATCGTTCACAATGTCGTGGGTAGGGGAGATAGTTCGCAATGTCGTGGGTTACAGAGTTCATTCACAATGTCGTGGGTACGGGAGATTGTTCGCAATGCTGTGAGTTAATGAGATCGTTCGCAATGTCGAGTGTTACAGAGATCGTTGACAAAGTCGTGGGTAGGAGAGATCGTTCGCAATGTTGTGAGTAACAGACATTGTTCGCAATGTCATGGTTTTCAGAGATCGTTCACAATGTCTTAAGTAGGAGAGATCGTTCACAATGTCGAGGGTTACAGTGATCATTCGCAATGTCATGGGTAGGGGAGATCGTTCGCAATGTTGTGAGTTACAGAGATCGTTCGCAATGTCGTGGGTAGGGGAGATAGTTCGCAATGTCGTGTGTTACAGAATTCGTTCGCAATGTCGTGGGTTACACAGATCGTTCACAATGTTGTGGGTAGGGGAGAACGTTCGCAATGTCATGGGTAGGTGAGATCATTCGCAATGTCGTGGATTAGAGAGATGTTTCGCAATGTCATGGGTTACAGAGAACGTTCGCAATGTCGTGGGTAGGGGAGATCATTTGCAATGTCGTGGATTACAGAGGTCGTTCACAATGTTGTGGGTAGGGGAGATAGTTCGCAATGTCGTGGGTTACAGAGATCGTTCACAATGTCATGGTTAGGGGAGATCGTTCGCAATGTCGTGGGTAGGGGAGAATGTTCGCAATGTTGTGATTTACAGAGAAACTTCGCAATGTTGCTGGTAGGGGAGATCGTTTGCAATGTTTTGGATAACAGAGATCATTCGCAATGACGTGGGTAGGGGTGATCGTTCGCAATGTTGTGAGTTACAGAGATCGTTCGCAACGTCGTGGGTTACGGAGATCGTTCACAATATCGTGGGTAGGGGAGATCGTTCGCAATGTCGTGTGTTACAGAGATCGTTCGCAATGTCGTGGGTAGGGGAGATAGTTCGCAATGTCGTTGGTTACAGAGATCTTTCACAATGTTGTGGGTAGGGGAGATTGTTCTCAATGTCGAGGGTTACAGAATTCGTTCACAATGTCGTGGGTTACACAGATCGTTCACAATGTTGTGGGTAGGGGACAACGTTCGCAATGTCGTGGGTAGGTGAGATCATTTGCAATGTCGTGGATTACAGAGATCTTTCGCATTGTCATGGGTTACAGAGAACGTTCGCAATGTCGTGGGTAGGGGAGATCATTTAAAATGTCTTGGATTACAGAGATCATTTGCTATGTCGTGGATTACAGAAATCGTTCGCAATGTTGTGGGTAGGGGAGATCGTTTGCAATGTTGTGGATAACAGAGATCATTCGCAATGTCGTGGGTAGGGGAGATCGTTCGCAATGTCGTGGGTAGGGGAGATGGTTCACAATGTCATGAGTTACAGAGATCGTTCACTATGTTTTGGGTTACAGAGATCTTTCGCAATGTCATGGGTAGGGGAGATCGTACGCTATGTCATGGGTTACAGAGATCGTTCGCAATGTCGAGGGTTACAAATGTCGTTTGCAATGTCGTGGTTAGGGAAGATCGTTCGCAGTGTTGTGGGTTACAGAGATTGTTCACAATGTCGTGGGTAGGGGAGATCGTTCGCAATGTAGCGGGTTACAGAGATTGTTCACAAGGTCGTGTGTAGGGGAGATCGTACGCAATGTCGCGGGTTACAGAGATCATTCACAATGTCGTGGGTAGGGGAGATAGTTCGCAATGTCGTGGGTTTCAGAGTTCGTTCACAATGTCGTGGGTACGGGAGATCGTTCGCAATGCTGTGAGTTAATGAGATCGTTCGCAATGTCGAGTGTTACAGAGATCGTTGACAAAGTCGTGGGTACGGGAGATCGTTCGCAATGTTGTGAGTAACAGACATCGTTCGCAATGTCGTGGTTTTCAGAGATCGTTTGCAATGTCCTGAATTACAGAGATCGTTTGCAATGTCGTGGTTAGGGAAGATCGTTCGCAGTGTCATGGGTTACAGAGATCATTAACAATGTCGTGGGTAGGGGAGATCGTTCACAAAGTCGTGGGTTATAGAGATCGTTTGCAATGTCCTGAATTACAGTGATCGTTTGCAATGTCGTGGTTAGGGAAGATCGTTCGCAGTGTCATGGGTTACAGAGATCATTCACAATGTCGTGGGTAGGGGAGATTGTTCGCTATGTCGTGAGTTACAGAGATCATTCACAATGTCGTGAGTTGGGGAAATCGATCACAATGTCGTGGGTAGGCGCTATTATTCACAATGTCGTGAGATACAGAGATCGTTCACAATGTCGTGGGTAGGAGAGATTTTTCGCAATGTCGAGGGTTACAGAGATCGTTCGCAATGTCATGGGTAGGGGAGATCATTCGCAATGTTGTGAGTTACAGAAATCGTTCGCAATGTCGTGGGTTACAGAGATCGTTCACAATGTCGTGGGTAGGGGAGATCATTCGCAATGTCGTGAGTTACAGAGATCGTTTGCAATGTCGTGGGTTACAGAGATCGTTTGCAATGTCGTGGGTAGGTGAGATCATTCGCAATGTCGAGGGTTACAGAGTTCCTTCACAATGTCGTGTGTAGGGGAGATCGTACGCAATGTCGTGTGTTACAGAGATCGTTCACAATGTCGTGGGTAGGGGAGATCGTTCGCAATGTCGTGGGTAGGGGCGATCGTTCACGATGTCGTGGGTTACAGAGATCTTTCGCAATGTCCTGAATTATAAAGATCGTTCGCAATGTCGTGGGTAGGGGTGATCATTCGCAATGTCATGGATTACAGAGATCGTTCGCAATGTCGAGGGTTACAAAGGTCGTTCATAATGTCGTGGGTAGGGGAGATCGTTCGCAATGTAGTGCGTTACAGAGATCGTTCACAATGTCGTGGGTAGGGGAGATAGTTCGCAATGTCGTGGGTTACAGAGTTCATTCACAATGTCGTGCGTACGGGAGATTGTTCGCAATGCTGTGAGTTAATGAGATCGTTCGCAATGTCGAGTGTTACAGAGATCGTTGACAAAGTCGTGGGTAGGAGTGATCGTTCGCAATGTTGTGAGTAACAGACATTGTTCGCAATGTCGTGGTTTTCAGAGATCGTTCACAATGTCTTAGGTAGGAGAGATCGTTCACAATGTCGAGGGTTACAGTGATCATTCGCAATGTCATGGGTAGGGGAGATCGTTCGCAATGTTGTGAGTTACGGAGATCGTTCGCAATGTCGTGGGTAGGGGAGATAGTTCGCAATGTCGTGTGTTACAGAATTCGTTCGCAATGTCGTGGGTTACACAGATCGTTCACAATGTTGTGGGTAGGGGAGAACGTTCGCAATGTCATGGGTAGGTGAGATCATTCGCAATGTCGTGGATTAGAGAGATGTTTCGCAATGTCATGGGTTACAGAGAACGTTCGCAATGTCGTGGGTAGGGGAGATCATTTGCAATGTCGTGGATTACAGAGGTCGTTCACAATGTTGTGGGTAGGGGAGATAGTTCGCAATGTCGTGGGTTACAGAGATCGTTCACAATGTCATGGTTAGGGGAGATCGTTCGCAATGTCGTGGGTAGGGGAGAATGTTCGCAATGTTGTGATTTACAGAGAAACTTCGCAATGTTGCTGGTAGGGGAGATCGTTTGCAATGTTTTGGATAACAGAGATCATTCGCAATGTTGTGGGTAGGGGTGATCGTTCGCAATGTTGTGAGTTACAGAGATCGTTCGCAACGTCGTGGGTTACGGAGATCGTTCACAATATCGTGGGTAGGGGAGATCGTTCGCAATGTCGTGTGTTACAGAGATCGTTCGCAATGTCGTGGGTAGGGGAGATAGTTCGCAATGTCGTTGGTTACAGAGATCTTTCACAATGTTGTGGGTAGGGGAGATTTTTCTCAATGTCGAGGGTTACAGAATTTGTTCGCAATGTCGTGGGTTACACAGATCGTTCACAATGTTGTGGGTAGGGGACAACGTTCGCAATGTCGTGGGTAGGTGAGATCATTTGCAATGTCGTGGATTACAGAGATCTTTCGCAATGTCATGGGTTACAGAGAACGTTCGCAATGTCGTGGGTAGGGGAGATCATTTAAAATGTCTTGGATTACAGAGATCATTTGCTATGTCGTGGATTACAGAAATCGTTCGCAATGTTGTGGGTAGGGGAGATCGTTTGCAATGTTGTGGATAACAGAGATCATTCGCAATGTCGTGGGTAGGGGAGATCGTTCGCAATGTCGTCAGTTACAGAGATCCTTCAGAATGTCGTGGGTAGGGGAGATAGTTCGCAATGTCGTGTGTTACAGAATTCGTTCGCAATGTCGTGGGTTACACAGATCGTTCACAATGTTGTGGGTAGGGGAGAACGTTCGCAATGTCATGGGTAGGTGAGATCATTCGCAATGTCGTGGATTAGAGAGATGTTTCGCAATGTCATGGGTTACAGAGAACGTTCGCAATGTCGTGGGTAGGGGAGATCATTTGCAATGTCGTGGATTACAGAGGTCGTTCACAATGTTGTGGGTAGGGGAGATAGTTCGCAATGTCGTGGGTTACAGAGATCGTTCACAATGTCATGGTTAGGGGAGATCGTTCGCAATGTCGTGGGTAGGGGAGAATGTTCGCAATGTTGTGATTTACAGAGAAACTTCACAATGTTGCTGGTAGGGGAGATCGTTTGCAATGTTTTGGATAACAGAGATCATTCGCAATGTTGTGGGTAGGGGTGATCGTTCGCAATGTTGTGAGTTACAGAGATCGTTCGCAACGTCGTGGGTTACGGAGATCGTTCACAATATCGTGGGTAGGGGAGATCGTTCGCAATGTCGTGTGTTACAGAGATCGTTCGCAATGTCGTGGGTAGGGGAGATAGTTCGCAATGTCGTTGGTTACAGAGATCTTTCACAATGTTGTGGGTAGGGGAGATTGTTCTCAATGTCGAGGGTTACAGAATTCGTTCGCAATGTCGTGGGTTACACAGATCGTTCACAATGTTGTGGGTAGGGGACAACGTTCGCAATGTCGTGGGTAGGTGAGATCATTTGCAATGTCGTGGATTACAGAGATCTTTCGCAATGTCATGGGTTACAGAGAACGTTCGCAATGTCGTGGGTAGGGGAGATCATTTAAAATGTCTTGGATTACAGAGATCATTTGCTATGTCGTGGATTACAGAAATCGTTCGCAATGTTGTGGGTAGGGGAGATCGTTTGCAATGTTGTGGATAACAGAGATCATTCGCAATGTCGTGGGTAGGGGAGATCGTTCGCAATGTCGTCAGTTACAGAGATCCTTCAGAATGTCGCGGGTAGGGGAGATCGTTCACAATTTTGTGAGTTACAGAGATCATTCGCAATGTCGTGGGTTACAGAGATCGTTCGCAATGTCGTGGGTAGGGGAGATCGTTCACAATGTCATGAGTTACAGAGATCGTTCACTATGTTTTGGGTTACAGAGATCTTTCGCAATGTCATGGGTAGGGGAGATCGTACGCTATGTCGTGGGTTACAGAGATCGTTCGCAATGTCGAGGGTTACAAATGTCGTTTGCAATGTCGTGGTTAGGGAAGATCGTTCGCAGTGTTGTGGGTTACAGAGATTGTTCACAATGTCGTGGGTAGGGGAGATCGTTCGCAATGTAGCGGGTTACAGAGATTGTTCACAAGGTCGTGTGTAGGGGAGATCGTACGCAATGTCGCGGGTTACAGAGATCGTTCACAATGTTGTGGGTAGGGGAGATATTTCGCAATGTCGTGGGTTACAGAGTTCGTTCACAATGTCGTGGGTACGGGAGATCGTTCGCAATGCTGTGAGTTAATGAGATCGTTCGCAATGTCGAGTGTTACAGAGATCGTTGACAAAGTCGTGGGTACGGGAGATCGTTCGCAATGTCGTGGTTTTCAGAGATCGTTTGCAATGTCCTGAATTACAGAGATCGTTTGCAATGTTGTGGGTAGGGGAGATCATTTGCAATGTCGTGGATTACAGAGATCATTCGCAATGTCGTGGATTACAGAGATCGTTCGCAATGTTTTGGGTAGGGGAGATCGTTTGCAATGTTGTGGATAACAGAGATCATTCGCAATGTCGTGGGTAGGGGAGATCGTTCGCAATGTCGTGAGTTACAGAGATCCTTCAGAATGTCGTGGGTAGGGGAGATCGTTCACAATTTTGTGAGTTACAGAGATCATTCGCAATGTCGTGGGTACGGGTGATCGTTCGCAATGTTGTGAGTTTCAGAGATCGTTCGCAATGTCTTGGGTTACAGAGATCATTCACAATGTCGTGAGTTGGGGAAATCTTTTGCAATGTCGTGGTTAGGTGCTATTGTTCACAATGTCGTGAGTTACAGAGATCGTTCGCAATGTCCTGAATTACAGAGATCGTTCACAATGTCGTGGGTAGGGGAGATCATTCGCAATGTCGTGGATTACAGAGATCGTTCGCAATGTCGTGAGTTACAGAGATCCTTCAGAATGTCGCGGGTAGGGGAGATCGTTCACAATTTTGTGAGTTACAGAGATCATTCGCAATGTCGTGGGTAGGGGTGATCGTTCGCAATGTTGTGAGTTTCAGAGATCGTTCGCAATGTCTTGGGTTACAGAGATCATTCACAATGTCGTGAGTTGGGGAAATCTTTTGCAATGTCGTGGTTAGGTGCTATTGTTCACAATGTCGTGAGTTACAGAGATCGTTCGCAATGTCCTGAATTACAGAGATCGTTCACAATGTCGTGGGTAGGGGAGATCATTCGCAATGTCGTGGATTACAGAGATCGTTTGCAATGTCGTGGGTTACAGAGATCGTTCGCAATGTCGTGGGTAGGGGAGATCGTTCACAATGTCATGAGTTACAGAGATCGTTCACTATGTTTTGGGTTACAGAGATCTTTCGCAATGTCATGGGTAGGGGAGATCGTACGCTATGTCGTGGGTTACAGAGATCGTTCGCAATGTCGAGGGTTACAAATGTCGTTTGCAATGTCGTGGTTAGGGAAGATCGTTCGCAGTGTTGTGGGTTACAGAGATTGTTCACAATGTCGTGGGTAGGGGAGATCGTTCGCAATGTAGCGGGTTACAGAGATTGTTCACAAGGTCGTGTGTAGGGGAGATCGTACGCAATGTCGCGGGTTACAGAGATCGTTCACAATGTCGTGGGTAGGGGAGATAGTTCGCAATGTCGTGGGTTACAGAATTCATTCACAATGTCGTGGGTACAGGAGATCGTTCGCAATGCTGTGAGTTAATGAGATCGTTCGCAATGTCGAGTGTTACAGAGATCGTTGACAAAGTCGTGGGTACGGGAGATCGTTCGCAATGTTGTGAGTAACAGACATCGTTCGCAATGTCGTGGTTTTCAGAGATCGTTTGCAATGTCCTGAATTACAGAGATCGTTTGCAATGTCGTGGTTAGGGAAGATCGTTCGCAGTGTCATGGGTTACAGAGATCATTAACAATGTCGTGGGTAGGGGAGATCGTTCACAATGTCGTGGGTTATAGAGATCGTTTGCAATGTCCTGAATTACAGAGATCGTTTGCAATGTCGTGGTTAGGGAAGATCGTTCGCAGTGTCATGGGTTACAGAGATCGTTCACAATGTCGTGGGTAGGGGAGATAGTTCGCAATGTCGTGGGTTACAGAGATCGTTCACAATGTCGTGGGTAGGGGAGATATTTCGCAATGTCGTGGGTTACAGAGTTCGTTCACAATGTCGTGGGTTACAGAGATCGTTTGCAATGTCCTGAATTACAGAAATCGTTTGCAATGTCGTGGTTAGGGAAGATCGTTCGCAGTGTCATGGGTTACAGAGATCATTCACAATGTCGTGGGTAGGGGAGATTGTTCGCAATGTCGTGAGTTACAGAGATCATTCACAATGTCGTGAGTTGGGGAAATCGTTCGCAATGTCGTTGGTAGGGGCGATTGTTTACAATGTCGTGAGTTATAGAGATCGTTCATGATGTCGTGGTTTACAGAGATCGTTCGAAATGTCGTGGGTTACAGAGATCGTTCGAAATGTCCTGAATTACAGAGATCGTTCGCAATGTCATGGTTAGCTAAGATCGTTCGCAGTGTCATGGGTTACAGAGATCATTCACAATGTCGTGGGTAGGGGAGATTGTTCGCAGTGTCTTGGGTTACAGAGATCGTTCACAACGTCGTAAGTAGGGGTGATAGTTCGCAATGTCGTGGATTACAGAGATCGTTCACAATGTCGTGGGTTACACAGATCTTTCGCAATGTCCTGAATTACAGACATCGTTCACAATGTCGAGGGTTACAAAGGTCGTTCACAATGTCGTGGGTAGGGGAGATCGTTCGCAATGTAGTGCGTTACAGAGATCGTTCACAATGTCGTGGGTAGGGGAGATAGTTCGCAACGTCGTGGGTTACAGAGTTCATTCACAATGTCGTGTGTAGGGGAGATCGTACGCAATGTCGCGGGTTACAGAGATCGTTCGCAATTTCGTGGGTCACAGAGATCATTCAGAATGTCGTGGGTACGTGAGATCGTTCGCAATGCTGTGAGTTAATGAGATCGGTCGCAATGTCGAGTGTTACAGAGATCATTGACAAAGTCATGGGTTGGGGAGATCGTTCGCAATGTTGTGAGTTACAGACATCGTTCGCAATGTCGTGGGTTTCAGAGATCGTTCACAATGTCGTAGATAGGAGAGATCGTTCACAATGTCGAGGGTTACAGAGATCGTTCGCAATGTCGTGGGTAGGGGAGATCGTTCATAATGTCATGAGTTACAGAGATCGTTCTCTACGTTTTGGGTTACAGAGATCTTTCGCAATGTCATGGGTAGGGGAGATCGTACGCTATGTCGTGGGTTACAGAGATCGTTCGCAATGTCGAGGGTTTCAAATGTCGTTTGTAATGTCGTGGTTAGGGAAGATTATTCGCAGTGTCGTGGGTTACGGAGATCGTTCACAATATCGTGGGTAGGGGAGATCGTTCGCAATGTCGTGTGTTACAGAGATCGTTCGCAATGTCGTGGGTAGGGGAGATAGTTCGCAATGTCGTGGGTTACAGAGATCTTTCACAATGTCGTGGGTAGGGGAGATTGTTCTCAATGTTGAGGGTTACAAAATTTGTTCGCAATGTCGTGGGTTACAGAGATCGTTCACAATGTTGTGGGTAGGGGAGAACGTTCGCAATGTCGTGGGTAGGTGAGATCATTTGCAATGTCGTGGATTACAGAGATCTTTCGCAATGCCATGGGTTACAGAGAACGTTCGCAATGTCGTGGGTAGGGGAGATCATTTGCAATGTCGTGGATTACAGAGATCATTCGCAATGTCGTGGATTACAGAGATCGTTCGCAATGTTGTGGGTAGGGGAGATCGTTTGCAATGTTGTGGATAACAGAGATTATTCGCAATGTCGTGGGTAGGGGAGATCGTTCGCAATGTCGTGAGTTACAGAGATCCTTCACAATGTCGCAGGTAGGGGAGATCGTTCACAATTTTGTGAGTTGGGGAAATCATTCGCAATGTCGTGGGTTACAGAGATCATTCACAATGTCGTGGGTAGGAGAGATTTTTCGCAATGTCTTGGGTTACAGAGATCGTTTGCAATGTCGTTGTTAGGGAAGACCGTTCGCAGTGTCGTGGGTTACAGAGATCGTTCACAATGTGGTGGGTAGGGGAGATCGTTCGCTATGTCGTGAGTTACAGAGATCATTCACAATGTCGTGAGTTGGGGAAATCGATCGCAATGTCGTGGGTAGGCGCTATTATTCACAATGTCGTGAGATACAGAGATTGTTCACGATGTCGTGGGTTACAGAGATCTTTCGCAATGTCCTGAATTACAGAGATCGTTCGCAATGTCATGTGTAGGGGTGATCATTCGCAATGTCATGGATTACAGACATCGTACGCAATGTCGCGGGTTACAGAGATCGTTCGCAATGTCGTGGGTAGGGGAGATAGTTCGCAATGTCGTGTGTTACAGAATTCGTTCGCAATGTCGTGGGTTTCACAGATCGTTCACAATGTTGTGGGTAGGGGAGAACGTTCGCAATGTCATGGGTAGGTGAGATCATTTGCAATGTCGTGGATTAGAGAGATCTTTCGCAATGTCATGGGTTACAGAGAACGTTCGCAATGTCGTGGGTAGGGGAGATCATTTGCAATGTCGTGGATTACAGAGGTCGTTCACAATGTTGTGGGTTACGGAGATTGTTCGCAATGTCGTGGGTTACAGTGATCGTTCGCAATGTCATGGTTAGGGGTGATCGTTCGCAATGTTGTGAGTTACAGAGATTGTTCGCAACGTCGTGGGTTACGGAGATCGTTCACAATTATCGTGGGTAGGGGAGATCATTCGCAATGTCGTGTGTTACAGAGATCGTTCGCAATGTCATGGGTAGGGGAGATCGTACGCTATGTCGTGGGTTACAGAGATCGTTCGCAATGTCGAGGGTTACAAATGTCGTTTGTAATGTCGTGGTTAGGGAAGATTGTTCGCAGTGTCGTGGGTTACGGAGATCGTTCACAATATCGTGGGTAGAGGAGATCGTTCACAATGTAGTGCGTTACAGAGATCGTTCACAATGTCGTGGGTAGGGGAGATAGTTCGCAATGTCGTGGGTTACAGAGTTCATTCACAATGTCGTGTGTAGGGGAGATCGTACGCAATGTCGCGGGTTACAGAGATCGTTCGCAATTTCGTGGGTCACAGAGATCATTCAGAATGTCGTGGGTACGTGAGATCGTTCGCAATGCTGTGAGTTAATGAGATCGGTCGCAATGTCGAGTGTTACAGAGATCATTGACAAAGTCATGGGTTGGGGAGATCGTTCGCAATGTTGTGAGTTACAGACATCGTTCGCAATGTCGTGGGTTTCAGAGATCGTTCACAATGTCGTAGATAGGAGAGATCGTTCACAATGTCGAGGGTTACAGAGATCGTTCGCAATGTCGTGGGTAGGGGAGATCGTTCACAATGTCATGAGTTACAGAGATCGTTCACTACGTTTTGGGTTACAGAGATCTTTCGCAATGTCATGGGTAGGGGAGATCGTACGCTATGTCGTGGGTTACAGAGATCGTTCGCAATGTCGAGGGTTTCAAATGTCTTTTGTAATGTCGTGGTTAGGGAAGATTGTTCGCAGTGTCGTGGGTTACGGAGATCGTTCACAATATCGTGGGTAGGGGAGATAGTTCACAATCTCGTGGGTTACAGAGATCGTTCACAATGTTGTGGGTAGGGGAGAACGTTCGCAATGTCGTGGGTAGGTGAGATCATTTGCAATGTCGTGGATTACAGAGATCTTTCGCAATGCCATGGGTTACAGAGAACGTTCGCAATGTCGTGGGTAGGGGAGATCATTTGCAATGTCGTGGATTACAGAGATCATTCGCAATGTCGTGGATTACAGAAATCGTTCGCAATGTTTTGGGTAGGGGAGATCGTTTGCAATGTTGTGGATAACAGAGATCATTCGCAATGTCGTGGGTAGGGGAGATCGTTCGCAATGTCGTGAGTTACAGAGATCCTTCAGAATGTCGCGGGTAGGGGAGATCGTTCACAATTTTGTGAGTTACAGAGATCATTCGCAATGTCGTGGGTACGGGTGATCGTTCGCAATGTTGTGAGTTTCAGAGATCGTTCGCAATGTCTTGGGTTACAGAGATCATTCACAATGTCGTGAGTTGGGGAAATCTTTTGCAATGTCGTGGTTAGGTGCTATTGTTCACAATGTCGTGAGTTACAGAGATCGTTCGCAATGTCCTGAATTACAGAGATCGTTCACAATGTCGTGGGTAGGGGAGATCATTCGCAATGTCGTGGATTACAGAGATCGTTCGCAATGTCGTGAGTTACAGAGATCCTTCAGAATGTCGCGGGTAGGGGAGATCGTTCACAATTTTGTGAGTTACAGAGATCATTCGCAATGTCATGGGTAGGGGTGATCGTTCGCAATGTTGTGAGTTTCAGAGATCGTTCGCAATGTCTTGGGTTACAGAGATCATTCACAATGTCGTGAGTTGGGGAAATCTTTTGCAATGTCGTGGTTAGGTGCTATTGTTCACAATGTCGTGAGTTACAGAGATCGTTCGCAATGTCCTGAATTACAGAGATCGTTCACAATGTCGTGGGTAGGGGAGATCATTCGCAATGTCGTGGATTACAGAGATCGTTTGCAATGTCGTGGGTTACAGAGATCGTTCGCAATGTCGTGGGTAGGGGAGATCGTTCACAATGTCATGAGTTACAGAGATCGTTCACTATGTTTTGGGTTACAGAGATCTTTCGCAATGTCATGGGTAGGGGAGATCGTACGCTATGTCGTGGGTTACAGAGATCGTTCGCAATGTCGAGGGTTACAAATGTCGTTTGCAATGTCGTGGTTAGGGAAGATCGTTCGCAGTGTTGTGGGTTACAGAGATTGTTCACAATGTCGTGGGTAGGGGAGATCGTTCGCAATGTAGCGGGTTACAGAGATTGTTCACAAGGTCGTGTGTAGGGGAGATCGTACGCAATGTCGCGGGTTACAGAGATCGTTCACAATGTCGTGGGTAGGGGAGATAGTTCGCAATGTCGTGGGTTACAGAATTCATTCACAATGTCGTGGGTACAGGAGATCGTTCGCAATGCTGTGAGTTAATGAGATCGTTCGCAATGTCGAGTGTTACAGAGATCGTTGACAAAGTCGTGGGTACGGGAGATCGTTCGCAATGTTGTGAGTAACAGACATCGTTCGCAATGTCGTGGTTTTCAGAGATCGTTTGCAATGTCCTGAATTACAGAGATCGTTTGCAATGTCGTGGTTAGGGAAGATCGTTCGCAGTGTCATGGGTTACAGAGATCATTAACAATGTCGTGGGTAGGGGAGATCGTTCACAATGTCGTGGGTTATAGAGATCGTTTGCAATGTCCTGAATTACAGAGATCGTTTGCAATGTCGTGGTTAGGGAAGATCGTTCGCAGTGTCATGGGTTACAGAGATCGTTCACAATGTCGTGGGTAGGGGAGATAGTTCGCAATGTCGTGGGTTACAGAGATCGTTCACAATGTCGTGGGTAGGGGAGATATTTCGCAATGTCGTGGGTTACAGAGTTCGTTCACAATGTCGTGGGTTACAGAGATCGTTTGCAATGTCCTGAATTACAGAAATCGTTTGCAATGTCGTGGTTAGGGAAGATCGTTCGCAGTGTCATGGGTTACAGAGATCATTCACAATGTCGTGGGTAGGGGAGATTGTTCGCAATGTCGTGAGTTACAGAGATCATTCACAATGTCGTGAGTTGGGGAAATCGTTCGCAATGTCGTTGGTAGGGGCGATTGTTTACAATGTCGTGAGTTATAGAGATCGTTCATGATGTCGTGGTTTACAGAGATCGTTCGAAATGTCGTGGGTTACAGAGATCGTTCGAAATGTCCTGAATTACAGAGATCGTTCGCAATGTCATGGTTAGCTAAGATCGTTCGCAGTGTCATGGGTTACAGAGATCATTCACAATGTCGTGGGTAGGGGAGATTGTTCGCAGTGTCTTGGGTTACAGAGATCGTTCACAACGTCGTAAGTAGGGGTGATAGTTCGCAATGTCGTGGATTACAGAGATCGTTCACAATGTCGTGGGTTACACAGATCTTTCGCAATGTCCTGAATTACAGACATCGTTCACAATGTCGAGGGTTACAAAGGTCGTTCACAATGTCGTGGGTAGGGGAGATCGTTCGCAATGTAGTGCGTTACAGAGATCGTTCACAATGTCGTGGGTAGGGGAGATAGTTCGCAACGTCGTGGGTTACAGAGTTCATTCACAATGTCGTGTGTAGGGGAGATCGTACGCAATGTCGCGGGTTACAGAGATCGTTCGCAATTTCGTGGGTCACAGAGATCATTCAGAATGTCGTGGGTACGTGAGATCGTTCGCAATGCTGTGAGTTAATGAGATCGGTCGCAATGTCGAGTGTTACAGAGATCATTGACAAAGTCATGGGTTGGGGAGATCGTTCGCAATGTTGTGAGTTACAGACATCGTTCGCAATGTCGTGGGTTTCAGAGATCGTTCACAATGTCGTAGATAGGAGAGATCGTTCACAATGTCGAGGGTTACAGAGATCGTTCGCAATGTCGTGGGTAGGGGAGATCGTTCACAATGTCATGAGTTACAGAGATCGTTCACTACGTTTTGGGTTACAGAGATCTTTCGCAATGTCATGGGTAGGGGAGATCGTACGCTATGTCGTGGGTTACAGAGATCGTTCGCAATGTCGAGGGTTTCAAATGTCGTTTGTAATGTCGTGGTTAGGGAAGATTATTCGCAGTGTCGTGGGTTACGGAGATCGTTCACAATATCGTGGGTAGGGGAGATCGTTCGCAATGTCGTGTGTTACAGAGATCGTTCGCAATGTCGTGGGTAGGGGAGATAGTTCGCAATGTCGTGGGTTACAGAGATCTTTCACAATGTCGTGGGTAGGGGAGATTGTTCTCAATGTTGAGGGTTACAAAATTTGTTCGCAATGTCGTGGGTTACAGAGATCGTTCACAATGTTGTGGGTAGGGGAGAACGTTCGCAATGTCGTGGGTAGGTGAGATCATTTGCAATGTCGTGGATTACAGAGATCTTTCGCAATGCCATGGGTTACAGAGAACGTTCGCAATGTCGTGGGTAGGGGAGATCATTTGCAATGTCGTGGATTACAGAGATCATTCGCAATGTCGTGGATTACAGAGATCGTTCGCAATGTTGTGGGTAGGGGAGATCGTTTGCAATGTTGTGGATAACAGAGATTATTCGCAATGTCGTGGGTAGGGGAGATCGTTCGCAATGTCGTGAGTTACAGAGATCCTTCACAATGTCGCAGGTAGGGGAGATCGTTCACAATTTTGTGAGTTGGGGAAATCATTCGCAATGTCGTGGGTTACAGAGATCATTCACAATGTCGTGGGTAGGAGAGATTTTTCGCAATGTCTTGGGTTACAGAGATCGTTTGCAATGTCGTTGTTAGGGAAGACCGTTCGCAGTGTCGTGGGTTACAGAGATCGTTCACAATGTGGTGGGTAGGGGAGATCGTTCGCTATGTCGTGAGTTACAGAGATCATTCACAATGTCGTGAGTTGGGGAAATCGATCGCAATGTCGTGGGTAGGCGCTATTATTCACAATGTCGTGAGATACAGAGATTGTTCACGATGTCGTGGGTTACAGAGATCTTTCGCAATGTCCTGAATTACAGAGATCGTTCGCAATGTCATGTGTAGGGGTGATCATTCGCAATGTCATGGATTACAGACATCGTACGCAATGTCGCGGGTTACAGAGATCGTTCGCAATGTCGTGGGTAGGGGAGATAGTTCGCAATGTCGTGTGTTACAGAATTCGTTCGCAATGTCGTGGGTTTCACAGATCGTTCACAATGTTGTGGGTAGGGGAGAACGTTCGCAATGTCATGGGTAGGTGAGATCATTTGCAATGTCGTGGATTAGAGAGATCTTTCGCAATGTCATGGGTTACAGAGAACGTTCGCAATGTCGTGGGTAGGGGAGATCATTTGCAATGTCGTGGATTACAGAGGTCGTTCACAATGTTGTGGGTTACGGAGATTGTTCGCAATGTCGTGGGTTACAGTGATCGTTCGCAATGTCATGGTTAGGGGTGATCGTTCGCAATGTTGTGAGTTACAGAGATTGTTCGCAACGTCGTGGGTTACGGAGATCGTTCACAATTATCGTGGGTAGGGGAGATCGTTCGCAATGTCGTGTGTTACAGAGATCGTTCGCAATGTCATGGGTAGGGGAGATCGTACGCTATGTCGTGGGTTACAGAGATCGTTCGCAATGTCGAGGGTTACAAATGTCGTTTGTAATGTCGTGGTTAGGGAAGATTGTTCGCAGTGTCGTGGGTTACGGAGATCGTTCACAATATCGTGGGTAGAGGAGATCGTTCACAATGTCGTGTGTTACAGAGATCGTTCGCAATGTCGTGGGTAGGGGAGATAGTTCGCAAAGTCGAGGGTTACAAAATTTGTTCGCAAGGTCGTGGGTTACAGAGATCGTTCACAATGTTGTGGGTAGGGGAGAACGTTCGCAATGTCGTGGGTAGGTGAGATCATTTGCAATGTCGTGGATTACAGAGATCATTCGCAATGTCGTGGGTAGGGGAGATCGTTCGCAATGTCGTGAGTTACAGAGATCCTTCACAATGTCGCGGGTAAGGGAGATTGTTCACAATTTTGTGAGTTACAGAGATCGTTCGCAATGTCGTGGGTTACAGAGATCATTCACAATGTCGTGGGTAGGAGAGATTTTTCGCAATGTCTTGGGTTACAGAGATCGTTTGCAATGTCGTGGTTAGGGAAGACCGTTCGAGGTGTCGTGGGTTACAGAGATCGTTCACAATGTGGTGGGTAGGGGAGATCGTTCGCTATGTCGTGAGTTACAGAGATCATTCACAATGTCGTGAGTTGTGGAAATCGATCGCAATGTCGTGGGTAGGCGCTACTATTCACAATGTCGTGAGATACAGAGATTGTTCACGATGTCGTGGGTTACAGAGATCTTTCGCAATGTCCTGAATTACAGAGATCGTTCGCAATGTCATGGGTAGGGGTGATCATTCGCAATGTCATGGATTACAGACATCGTACGCAATGTCGCGGGTTACAGAGATCGTTCGCAATGTCGTGGGTAGGGGAGATAGTTCGCAATGTCGTGTGTTACAGAATTCGTTCGCAATGTCGTGGGTTACACAGATCGTTCACAATGTTGTGGGTAGGGGAGAACGTTCGCAATGTCGTGGGTAGGTGAGATCATTTGCAATGTTGTGGATTAGAGAGATCTTTCGCAATGTCATGGGTTACAGAGAACGTTCGCAATGTCGTGGGTAGGGGAGATCATTTGCAATGTCGTGGATTACAGAGGTCATTCACAATGTTGTGGGTAGGGGAGATCGTTCACAATGTTGTGGGTTACAGAGATCGTTCACAATGTCATGGATAGGGGAGATTGTTCGGAATGTCGTGGGTAGGGGAGATTGTTCGCAATGTTGTGATTTACAGAGAAACTTCGCAATGTTGCGGGTAGGGGAGATCGTTTGCAATGTTTTGGATAACAGAGATCATTCGCAATGTTGTGGGTAGGGGAGATCGTTCGCAATGTTGTGAGATACAGAGATCGTTCGCAATGTTGTGGGTTACGGAGATCGTTCGCAATGTCGTGGGTTACAGAGATCGTTCGCAACGTCGTGGGTAGGGGAGATAGTTCGCAATGTCGTTGGTTACAGAGATCTTTCACAATGTCGTGGGTAGGGGAGATTGTTCTCAATGTCGAGGTTTACAGAATTCGTTCGCCATGTCGTGGGTTACACAGATCGTTCACAATGTTGTGGGTAGGGGACAACGTTCGCAATGTCGTGGGTAGGTGAGATCATTTGCAATGTCGTGGATTACAGAGATCTTTCGCAATGTCATGGGTTACAGAGAACGTTCGCAATGTCGTGGGTAGAGGAGATCATTTGCAATGTCGTGGATTACAGAGATCATTCGCAATGTCATGGATTACAGAAATCGTTCGCAATGTCGTGGGTAGGGGAGATCGTTTACAATTTTGTGAGTAAACAGAGATCATTCGCAATGTCGTGGGTAGGGCAGATCGTTCGCAATGTCCAGGGTTACAGAGATCGTTCGCAATATCATAGGTGGGGGTGATCGTTCGCAATGTTGTGAGTTTCAGAGATCGTTCGCAATGTCTTGGGTTACAGAGATCATTCACAATGTCGTGAGTTGGGGAAATCGTTCGCAATGTCATGGGTAGGCGCTATTGTTCACAATGTCGTGAGTTACAGAGATCGTTCGCAATGTCCTGAATTACAGAGATCATTCGCAATGTCGTGGGTAGGGGAGATCATTCGCAATGTCGTGGATTACAGAGATCGTTTGCGATGTCGTGGGTTACAGAGATCGTTCGCAATGTCGTGGGTAGGGGAGATCGTTCACAATGTCATGAGTTACAGAGATTGTTCACTATGTTTTGGGTTACAGAGATCTTTCGCAATGTCATGGGTAGGGGAGATCATACGCTATGTCGTGGGTTACAGAGATCGTTCGCAATGTCGAGGGTTACAAATGTCATTTGCAATGTCGTGGTTAGGGAAGATCGTTCGCAGTGTTGTGGGTTACAGAGATTGTTCGCAATGTCGTGGGTAGGGGAGATTGTTCGCAATTTCGTGGATTACAGAGATCGTTCACAATGTCGTGAGTTACAGAGTTCGTTCGCAATGTCGTGGGTTGGCGAGGTCGTTCACGATTTCTTGGGTTACAGAGATCTTTCGCAATGTCCTGAATTACAATGATCGTTCGCAATGTCGTGGGTAGGGGTGATCATTCGCAATGTCGTGGATTACACAGATCGTTCGCCAAGTCGAGGGTTACAAAGGTCGTTCACAATGTCGTGGGTAGTGGAGATCTTTCGCAATGTCGTGTGTTACAGAGATCGTTCGCAATGTCGTGGGTAGGGGAGATAGTTCGCAATGTCGTGGGTTACAGAGATCTTTCACAATGTCGTGGGTAGGGGAGATTGTTCTTAATGTCGAGGGTTACAAAATTTGTTAGCAATGTCGTGGGTTCCAGAGATCGTTCACAATGTTGTGGGTAGGGGAGAACGTTCGCAATGTCGTGGGTAGGTGAGATCATTTGCAATGTCGTGGATTACAGAGATCTTTCGCAATGTCATGGGTTACAGAGAACGTTCGCAATGTCGTGGGTAGGGGAGATCATTTGCAATGTCGTGGATTACAGAGATCATTCGCAATGTCGTGGATTACAGAGATCGTTCGCAATGTTGTGGGTAGGGGAGATCGTTTGCAATGTTGTGGATAACAGAGATCATTCGCAATGTCGTGGGTAGGGAAGATCGTTCGCAATGTCCTGGATTACAGAGATCGTTCACAATGTCGTGAGTTACAGAGATCATTCACAATGTCGTGAGTTGGGGAAATCATTCGCAATGTCGTGGATTACAGAGATCGTTCGCAATGTCGTGGGTAGGGGAGATAGTTCGCAATGTCGTGGGTTACAGAGATCTTTCACAATGTCGTGGGTAGGGGAGATTGTTCTTAATGTCGAGGGTTACAAAATTTGTTAGCAATGTCGTGGGTTCCAGAGATCGTTCACAATGTTGTGGGTAGGGGAGAACGTTCGCAATGTCGTGGGTAGGTGAGATCATTTGCAATGTCGTGGATTACAGAGATCTTTCGCAATGTCATGGGTTACAGAGAACGTTCGCAATGTCGTGGGTAGGGGAGATCATTTGCAATGTCGTGGATTACAGAGATCATTCGCAATGTCGTGGATTACAGAGATCGTTCGCAATGTTGTGGGTAGGGGAGATCGTTTGCAATGTTGTGGATAACAGAGATCATTCGCAATGTCGTGGGTAGGGAAGATCGTTCGCAATGTCCTGGATTACAGAGATCGTTCACAATGTCGTGAGTTACAGAGATCATTCACAATGTCGTGAGTTGGGGAAATCATTCGCAATGTCGTGGATTACAGAGATCGTTCGCAATGTCAACGGTTACAAAGGGCGTTTGCAATGTCGTGGGTAGGTGAGATCGTTTGCAATGTAGTGGTTTACAGAGATTGTTCACAATGTCGTGGGTAGAGGAGATAGTTCGCAATGTCGTGGGTTACAGAGTTCGTTCACAATGTCGTGGGTTACAGAGGTCGTTTGCAATGTCCTGAATTACAGAAATCGTTTGCAATGTCGTGGTTAGGGAAGATCATTCACAGTGTCATGGGTTACAGAGATCGTTCACAATGTCGTGGGTAGGGGAGATCGTTCACAATGTGGTGGGTTATAGAGATCGTTTGCAATGTCCTGAATTACAGAGATCGTTTGCAATGTCGTGATTAGGGAAGATCGTTCGCAGTGTCATGGGTTACAGAGATCATTCACAATGTCGTGGGTAGGGGAGATCGTTCACAATTTTGTGAGTTACAGAGATCGTTCGCAATGTCGTGGGTTACAGAGATCATTCACAATGTCGTGGGTAGGAGAGATTTTTCGCAATGTCTTGGGTTACAGAGATCGTTTGCAATGTCGTGGTTAGGGAAGACCGTTCGCAGTGTCGTGGGTTACAGAGATCGTTCACAATGTGGTGGGTAGGGGAGATCGTTCGCTATGTCGTGAGTTACAGAGATCATTCACAATGTCGTGAGTTGGGGAAATCGATCGCAATGTCGTGGGTAGGCGCTATTATTCACAATGTCGTGAGATACAGAGATTGTTCACGATGTCGTGGGTTACAGAGATCTTTCGCAATTTCGTGGATTACAGAGATCGTTCACAATGTCGTGAGTTACAGAGTTCGTTCGCAATGTCGTGGGTTGGCGAGGTCGTTCACGATTTCTTGGGTTACAGAGATCTTTCGCAATGTCCTGAATTACAATGATCGTTCGCAATGTCGTGGGTAGGGGTGATCATTCGCAATGTCGTGGATTACACAGATCGTTCGCCAAGTCGAGGGTTACAAAGGTCGTTCACAATGTCGTGGGTAGTGGAGATCTTTCGCAATGTCGTGTGTTACAGAGATCGTTCGCAATGTCGTGGGTAGGGGAGATAGTTCGCAATGTCGTGGGTTACAGAGATCTTTCACAATGTCGTGGGTAGGGGAGATTGTTCTTAATGTCGAGGGTTACAAAATTTGTTAGCAATGTCGTGGGTTCCAGAGATCGTTCACAATGTTGTGGGTAGGGGAGAACGTTCGCAATGTCGTGGGTAGGTGAGATCAATTGCAATGTCGTGGATTACAGAGATCTTTCGCAATGTCATGGGTTACAGAGAACGTTCGCAATGTCGTGGGTAGGGGAGATCATTTGCAATGTCGAGGATTACAGAGATCATTCGCAATGTCGTGGATTACAGAGATCGTTCGCAATGTTGTGGGTAGGGGAGATCGTTTGCAATGTTGTGGATAACAGAGATCATTCGCAATGTCGTGGGTAGGGAAGATCGTTCGCAATGTCCTGGATTACAGAGATCGTTCACAATGTCGTGAGTTACAGAGATCATTCACAATGTCGTGAGTTGGGGAAATCATTCGCAATGTCGTGGATTACAGAGATCGTTCGCAATGTCAACGGTTACAAAGGGCGTTTGCAATGTCGTGGGTTGGTGAGATCGTTTGCAATGTAGTGGTTTACAGAGATTGTTCACAATGTCGTGGGTAGAGGAGATAGTTCGCAATGTCGTGGGTTACAGAGTTCGTTCACAATGTCGTGGGTTACAGAGGTCGTTTGCAATGTCCTGAATTACAGAAATCGTTTGCAATGTCGTGGTTAGGGAAGATCATTCACAGTGTCATGGGTTACAGAGATCGTTCACAATGTCGTGGGTAGGGGAGATCGTTCACAATGTGGTGGGTTATAGAGATCGTTTGCAATGTCCTGAATTACAGAGATCGTTTGCAATGTCGTGATTAGGGAAGATCGTTCGCAGTGTCATGGGTTACAGAGATCATTCACAATGTCGTGGGTAGGGGAGATCGTTCGCAATGTCGTGAGTTACAGAGATCCTTCACAATGTCACGGGTAGGGGAGATCGTTCACAATTTTGTGAGTTACAGAGATCGTTCGCAATGTCGTGGGTTACAGAGATCATTCACAATGTCGTGGGTAGGAGAGATTTTTCGCAATGTCTTGGGTTACAGAGATCGTTTGCAATGTCGTGGTTAGGGAAGACCGTTCGCAGTGTCGTGGGTTACAGAGATCGTTCACAATGTGGTGGGTAGGGGAGATCGTTCGCTATGTCGTGAGTTACAGAGATCATTCACAATGTCGTGAGTTGGGGAAATCAATCGCAATGTCGTGGGTAGGCGCTATTATTCACAATGTCGTGAGATACAGAGATTGTTCACGATGTCGTGGGTTACAGAGATCTTTCGCAATTTCGTGGATTACAGAGATCGTTCACAATGTCGTGAGTTACAGAGTTCGTTCGCAATGTCGTGGGTTGGCGAGGTCGTTCACGATTTCTTGGGTTACAGAGATCTTTCGCAATGTCCTGAATTACAATGATCGTTCGCAATGTCGTGGGTAGGGGTGATCATTCGCAATGTCGTGGATTACACAGATCGTTCGCCAAGTCGAGGGTTACAAAGGTCGTTCACAATGTCGTGGGTAGTGGAGATCTTTCGCAATGTCGTGTGTTACAGAGATCGTTCGCAATGTCGTGGGTAGGGGAGATAGTTCGCAATGTCGTGGGTTACAGAGATCTTTCACAATGTCGTGGGTAGGGGAGATTGTTCTTAATGTCGAGGGTTACAAAATTTGTTAGCAATGTCGTGGGTTCCAGAGATCGTTCACAATGTTGTGGGTAGGGGAGAACGTTCGCAATGTCGTGGGTAGGTGAGATCATTTGCAATGTCGTGGATTACAGAGATCTTACGCAATGTCATGGGTTACAGAGAACGTTCGCAATGTCGTGGGTAGGGGAGATCATTTGCAATGTCGTGGATTACAGAGATCATTCGCAATGTCGTGGATTACAGAGATCGTTCGCAATGTTGTGGGTAGGGGAGATCGTTTGCAATGTTGTGGATAACAGAGATCATTCGCAATGTCGTGGGTAGGGAAGATCGTTCGCAATGTCCTGGATTACAGAGATCGTTCACAATGTCGTGAGTTACAGAGATCATTCACAATGTCGTGAGTTGGGGAAATCATTCGCAATGTCGTGGATTACAGAGATCGTTCGCAATGTCAACGGTTACAAAGGGCGTTTGCAATGTTGTGGGTAGCTGAGATCGTTTGCAATGTAGTGGTTTACAGAGATTGTTCACAATGTCGTGGGTAGAGGAGATAGTTCGCAATGTCGTGGGTTACAGAGTTCGTTCACAATGTCGTGGGTTACAGAGGTCGTTTGCAATGTCCTGAATTACAGAGATCGTTTGCAATGTCGTGGTTAGGGAAGATCATTCACAGTGTCATGGGTTACAGAGATCGTTCACAATGTCGTGGGTAGGGGAGATCGTTCACAATGTGGTGGGTTATAGAGATCGTTTGCAATGTCCTGAATTACAGAGATCGTTTGCAATGTCGTGATTAGGGAAGATCGTTCGCAGTGTCATGGGTTACAGAGATCATTCACAATGTCGTGGGTAGGGGAGATCGTTCGCAATGTCGTGAGTTACAGAGATCCTTCACAATGTCGCGGGTAGGGGAGATCGTTCACAATTTTGTGAGTTACAGAGATCGTTCGCAATGTCGTGGGTTACAGAGATCATTCACAATGTCGTGGGTAGGAGAGATTTTTCGCAATGTCTTGGGTTACAGAGATCGTTTGCAATGTCGTGGTTAGGGAAGACCGTTCGCAGTGTCGTGGGTTACAGAGATCGTTCACAATGTGGTGGGTAGGGGAGATCGTTCGCTATGTCGTGAGTTACAGAGATCATTCACAATGTCGTGAGTTGGGGAAATCGATCGCAATGTCGTGGGTAGGCGCTATTATTCACAATGTCGTGAGATACAGAGATTGTTCACGATGTCGTGGGTTACAGAGATCTTTCGCAATGTCATGGGTAGGGGTGATCATTCGCAATGTCATGGATTACAGACATCGTACGCAATGACGCGGGTTACAGAGATCGTTCACAATGTCGTGGGTAGGAGAGATTTTTCGCAATGTCGAGGGTTACAGAGAACGTTCGCAATGTCGTGGGTAGAGGAGATCATTTGCAATGTCGTGGATTACAGAGATCATTCGCAATGTCATGGATTACAGAAATCGTTCGCAATGTTGTGGGTAGGGGAGATCGTTTGCAATGTTGTGGATAACAGAGATCATTCGCAATGTCGTGGGTAGGGGAGATCGTTCGCAATGTCGTGAGTTACAGAGATCCTTCAGAATGTCGCGGGTAGGGGAGATCGTTCACAATTTTGTGAGTTACAGAGATCATTCGCAATGTCGTGTGTAGGGCAGATCGTTCGCAATGTCCAGGGTTACAGAGATCGTTCGCAATATCATAGGTAGGGGTGATCGTTCGCAATGTTGTGAGTTTCAGAGATCGTTCGCAATGTCTTGGGTTACAGAGATCATTCACAATGTCGTGAGTTGGGGAAATCGTTCGCAATGTCGTGGGTAGGCGCTATAGTTCACAATGTCGTGAGTTACAGAGATCTTTCGCAATGTCCTGAATTACAAAGATCGTTCGCAATGTCGTGGGTAGGGGTGATCATTAGCAATGTCGTGGATTACAGAGATCGTTCGCAAAGTCGAGGGTTACAAAGTTCGTTCACAATGTCGTGGGTAGGGGAGATCGTTCGCAATGTAGTGCTTTACAGAGATCGTTCACAATGTCGTGGGTAGGGGAGATAGTTCGCAATGTCGTGGGTTACCGAGATCTTTCACAATGTCGAGGGTAGGGGAGATTGTTCTCAATGTCGAGGGTTACAAAATTTGTTAGCAATGTCGTGGGTTACAGAGATCGTTCACAATGTTGTGGGTAGGGGAGAACTTTCGCAATGTCGTGGGTAGGTGAGATCATTTGCAATGTCGTGGATTACAGAGATCTTTCGCAATGTCATGGGTTACAGACAACGTTCGCAATGTCGTGGGTAGGGGAGATCATTTGCAATGTCGTGGATTACAGAGATCTTTCGCAATGTCATGGGTTACAGAGAACGTTCGCAATGTCGTTGGTAGGGGAGATCATTTGCAATGTCGTGGATTACAGAGATCATTCGCAATGTCGTGGATTACAGAGATCGTTCGCAATGTTGTGGGTAGGGGAGATCGTTTGCAATGTTGTGGATAACAGAGATCATTCGCAATGTCGTGGGTAGGGAAGATCGTTCGCAATGTCCTGGATTACAGAGATCGTTCACAATGTCGTGAGTTACAGAGATCATTCACAATGTCGTGAGTTGGGGAAATCATTCGCAATGTCGTGGATTACAGAGATCGTTCGCAATGTCAACGGTTACAAAGGGCGTTTGCAATGTCGTGGGTAGGTGAGATCGTTTGCAATGTAGTGGTTTACAGAGATTGTTCACAATGTCGTGGGTAGAGGAGATAGTTCGCAATGTCGTGGGTTACAGAGTTCGTTCACAATGTCGTGGGTTACAGAGGTCGTTTGCAATGTCCTGAATTACAGAGATCGTTTGCAATGTCGTGGTTAGGGAAGATCATTCACAGTGTCATGGGTTACAGAGATCGTTCACAATGTCGTGGGTAGGGGAGATCGTTCACAATGTGGTGGGTTATAGAGATCGTTTGCAATGTCCTGAATTACAGAGATCGTTTGCAATGTCGTGATTAGGGAAGATCGTTCGCAGTGTCATGGGTTACAGAGATCATTCACAATGTCGTGGGTAGGGGAGATCGTTCACAATTTTGTGAGTTACAGAGATCGTTCGCAATGTCGTGGGTTACAGAGATCATTCACAATGTCGTGGGTAGGAGAGATTTTTCGCAATGTCTTGGGTTACAGAGATCGTTTGCAATGTCGTGGTTAGGGAAGACCGTTCGCAGTGTCGTGGGTTACAGAGATCGTTCACAATGTGGTGGGTAGGGGAGATCGTTCGCTATGTCGTGAGTTACAGAGATCATTCACAATGTCGTGAGTTGGGGAAATCGATCGCAATGTCGTGGGTAGGCGCTATTATTCACAATGTCGTGAGATACAGAGATTGTTCACGATGTCGTGGGTTACAGAGATCTTTCGCAATTTCGTGGATTACAGAGATCGTTCACAATGTCGTGAGTTACAGAGTTCGTTCGCAATGTCGTGGGTTGGCGAGGTCGTTCACGATTTCTTGGGTTACAGAGATCTTTCGCAATGTCCTGAATTACAATGATCGTTCGCAATGTCGTGGGTAGGGGTGATCATTCGCAATGTCGTGGATTACACAGATCGTTCGCCAAGTCGAGGGTTACAAAGGTCGTTCACAATGTCGTGGGTAGTGGAGATCTTTCGCAATGTCGTGTGTTACAGAGATCGTTCGCAATGTCGTGGGTAGGGGAGATAGTTCGCAATGTCGTGGGTTACAGAGATCTTTCACAATGTCGTGGGTAGGGGAGATTGTTCTTAATGTCGAGGGTTACAAAATTTGTTAGCAATGTCGTGGGTTCCAGAGATCGTTCACAATGTTGTGGGTAGGGGAGAACGTTCGCAATGTCGTGGGTAGGTGAGATCATTTGCAATGTCGTGGATTACAGAGATCTTTCGCAATGTCATGGGTTACAGAGAACGTTCGCAATGTCGTGGGTAGGGGAGATCATTTGCAATGTCGAGGATTACAGAGATCATTCGCAATGTCGTGGATTACAGAGATCGTTCGCAATGTTGTGGGTAGGGGAGATCGTTTGCAATGTTGTGGATAACAGAGATCATTCGCAATGTCGTGGGTAGGGAAGATCGTTCGCAATGTCCTGGATTACAGAGATCGTTCACAATGTCGTGAGTTACAGAGATCATTCACAATGTCGTGAGTTGGGGAAATCATTCGCAATGTCGTGGATTACAGAGATCGTTCGCAATGTCAACGGTTACAAAGGGCGTTTGCAATGTCGTGGGTTGGTGAGATCGTTTGCAATGTAGTGGTTTACAGAGATTGTTCACAATGTCGTGGGTAGAGGAGATAGTTCGCAATGTCGTGGGTTACAGAGTTCGTTCACAATGTCGTGGGTTACAGAGGTCGTTTGCAATGTCCTGAATTACAGAAATCGTTTGCAATGTCGTGGTTAGGGAAGATCATTCACAGTGTCATGGGTTACAGAGATCGTTCACAATGTCGTGGGTAGGGGAGATCGTTCACAATGTGGTGGGTTATAGAGATCGTTTGCAATGTCCTGAATTACAGAGATCGTTTGCAATGTCGTGATTAGGGAAGATCGTTCGCAGTGTCATGGGTTACAGAGATCATTCACAATGTCGTGGGTAGGGGAGATCGTTCGCAATGTCGTGAGTTACAGAGATCCTTCACAATGTCACGGGTAGGGGAGATCGTTCACAATTTTGTGAGTTACAGAGATCGTTCGCAATGTCGTGGGTTACAGAGATCATTCACAATGTCGTGGGTAGGAGAGATTTTTCGCAATGTCTTGGGTTACAGAGATCGTTTGCAATGTCGTGGTTAGGGAAGACCGTTCGCAGTGTCGTGGGTTACAGAGATCGTTCACAATGTGGTGGGTAGGGGAGATCGTTCGCTATGTCGTGAGTTACAGAGATCATTCACAATGTCGTGAGTTGGGGAAATCAATCGCAATGTCGTGGGTAGGCGCTATTATTCACAATGTCGTGAGATACAGAGATTGTTCACGATGTCGTGGGTTACAGAGATCTTTCGCAATTTCGTGGATTACAGAGATCGTTCACAATGTCGTGAGTTACAGAGTTCGTTCGCAATGTCGTGGGTTGGCGAGGTCGTTCACGATTTCTTGGGTTACAGAGATCTTTCGCAATGTCCTGAATTACAATGATCGTTCGCAATGTCGTGGGTAGGGGTGATCATTCGCAATGTCGTGGATTACACAGATCGTTCGCCAAGTCGAGGGTTACAAAGGTCGTTCACAATGTCGTGGGTAGTGGAGATCTTTCGCAATGTCGTGTGTTACAGAGATCGTTCGCAATGTCGTGGGTAGGGGAGATAGTTCGCAATGTCGTGGGTTACAGAGATCTTTCACAATGTCGTGGGTAGGGGAGATTGTTCTTAATGTCGAGGGTTACAAAATTTGTTAGCAATGTCGTGGGTTCCAGAGATCGTTCACAATGTTGTGGGTAGGGGAGAACGTTCGCAATGTCGTGGGTAGGTGAGATCATTTGCAATGTCGTGGATTACAGAGATCTTACGCAATGTCATGGGTTACAGAGAACGTTCGCAATGTCGTGGGTAGGGGAGATCATTTGCAATGTCGTGGATTACAGAGATCATTCGCAATGTCGTGGATTACAGAGATCGTTCGCAATGTTGTGGGTAGGGGAGATCGTTTGCAATGTTGTGGATAACAGAGATCATTCGCAATGTCGTGGGTAGGGAAGATCGTTCGCAATGTCCTGGATTACAGAGTTCGTTCACAATGTCGTGAGTTACAGAGATCATTCACAATGTCGTGAGTTGGGGAAATCATTCGCAATGTCGTGGATTACAGAGATCGTTCGCAATGTCAACGGTTACAAAGGGCGTTTGCAATGTTGTGGGTAGCTGAGATCGTTTGCAATGTAGTGGTTTACAGAGATTGTTCACAATGTCGTGGGTAGAGGAGATAGTTCGCAATGTCGTGGGTTACAGAGTTCGTTCACAATGTCGTGGGTTACAGAGGTCGTTTGCAATGTCCTGAATTACAGAGATCGTTTGCAATGTCGTGGTTAGGGAAGATCATTCACAGTGTCATGGGTTACAGAGATCGTTCACAATGTCGTGGGTAGGGGAGATCGTTCACAATGTGGTGGGTTATAGAGATCGTTTGCAATGTCCTGAATTACAGAGATCGTTTGCAATGTCGTGATTAGGGAAGATCGTTCGCAGTGTCATGGGTTACAGAGATCATTCACAATGTCGTGGGTAGGGGAGATCGTTCGCAATGTCGTGAGTTACAGAGATCCTTCACAATGTCACGGGTAGGGGAGATCGTTCACAATTTTGTGAGTTACAGAGATCGTTCGCAATGTCGTGGGTTACAGAGATCATTCACAATGTCGTGGGTAGGAGAGATTTTTCGCAATGTCTTGGGTTACAGAGATCGTTTGCAATGTCGTGGTTAGGGAAGACCGTTCGCAGTGTCGTGGGTTACAGAGATCGTTCACAATGTGGTGGGTAGGGGAGATCGTTCGCTATGTCGTGAGTTACAGAGATCATTCACAATGTCGTGAGTTGGGGAAATCGATCGCAATGTCGTGGGTAGGCGCTATTATTCACAATGTCGTGAGATACAGAGATTGTTCACGATGTCGTGGGTTACAGAGATCTTTCGCAATGTCATGGGTAGGGGTGATCATTCGCAATGTCATGGATTACAGACATCGTACGCAATGACGCGGGTTACAGAGATCGTTCACAATGTCGTGGGTAGGAGAGATTTTTCGCAATGTCGAGGGTTACAGAGAACGTTCGCAATGTCATGGGTAGAGGAGATCATTTGCAATGTCGTGGATTACAGAGATCATTCGCAATGTCATGGATTACAGAAATCGTTCGCAATGTTGTGGGTAGGGGAGATCGTTTGCAATGTTGTGGATAACAGAGATCATTCGCAATGTCGTGGGTAGGGGAGATCGTTCGCAATGTCGTGAGTTACAGAGATCCTTCAGAATGTCGCGGGTAGGGGAGATCGTTCACAATTTTGTGAGTTACAGAGATCATTCGCAATGTCGTGTGTAGGGCAGATCGTTCGCAATGTCCAGGGTTACAGAGATCGTTCGCAATATCATAGGTAGGGGTGATCGTTCGCAATGTTGTGAGTTTCAGAGATCGTTCGCAATGTCTTGGGTTACAGAGATCATTCACAATGTCGTGAGTTGGGGAAATCGTTCGCAATGTCGTGGGTAGGCGCTATAGTTCACAATGTCGTGAGTTACAGAGATCTTTCGCAATGTCCTGAATTACAAAGATCGTTCGCAATGTCGTGGGTAGGGGTGATCATTAGCAATGTCGTGGATTACAGAGATCGTTCGCAAAGTCGAGGGTTACAAAGTTCGTTCACAATGTCGTGGGTAGGGGAGATCGTTCGCAATGTAGTGCGTTACAGAGATCGTTCACAATGTCGTGGGTAGGGGAGATAGTTCGCAATGTCGTGGGTTACCGAGATCTTTCACAATGTCGAGGGTAGGGGAGATTGTTCTCAATGTCGAGGGTTACAAAATTTGTTAGCAATGTCGTGGGTTACAGAGATCGTTCACAATGTTGTGGGTAGGGGAGAACTTTCGCAATGTCGTGGGTAGGTGAGATCATTTGCAATGTCGTGGATTACAGAGATCTTTCGCAATGTCATGGGTTACAGAGAACGTTCGCAATGTCGTGGGTAGGGGAGATCATTTGCAATGTCGTGGATTACAGAGATCATTCACAATGTCGTTGGTAGGGAAGATCGTTCGCAATGTCATGGATTACAGAGATCGTTCACAATGTCGTGAGTTACAGAGATCATTCACAATGTCGTGAGTTGGGGAAATCATTCGCAATGTCGTGGATTACAGAGATCGTTCGCAATGTTGTGGGTAGGGGAGATCGTTTGCAATGTTGTGGATAACAGAGATCATTCGCAATGTCGTGGGTAGGGAAGATCGTTCGCAATGTCCTGGATTACAGAGATCGTTCACAATGTCGTGAGTTACAGAGATCATTCACAATGTCGTGAGTTGGGGAAATCATTCGCAATGTCGTGGATTACAGAGATCGTTCGCAATGTCAACGGTTACAAAGGGCGTTTGCAATGTTGTGGGTAGCTGAGATCGTTTGCAATGTAGTGGTTTACAGAGATTGTTCACAATGTCGTGGGTAGAGGAGATAGTTCGCAATGTCGTGGGTTACAGAGTTCGTTCACAATGTCGTGGGTTACAGAGGTCGTTTGCAATGTCCTGAATTACAGAGATCGTTTGCAATGTCGTGGTTAGGGAAGATCATTCACAGTGTCATGGGTTACAGAGATCGTTCACAATGTCGTGGGTAGGGGAGATCGTTCACAATGTGGTGGGTTATAGAGATCGTTTGCAATGTCCTGAATTACAGAGATCGTTTGCAATGTCGTGATTAGGGAAGATCGTTCGCAGTGTCATGGGTTACAGAGATCATTCACAATGTCGTGGGTAGGGGAGATCGTTCGCAATGTCGTGAGTTACAGAGATCCTTCACAATGTCACGGGTAGGGGAGATCGTTCACAATTTTGTGAGTTACAGAGATCGTTCGCAATGTCGTGGGTTACAGAGATCATTCACAATGTCGTGGGTAGGAGAGATTTTTCGCAATGTCTTGGGTTACAGAGATCGTTTGCAATGTCGTGGTTAGGGAAGACCGTTCGCAGTGTCGTGGGTTACAGAGATCGTTCACAATGTGGTGGGTAGGGGAGATCGTTCGCTATGTCGTGAGTTACAGAGATCATTCACAATGTCGTGAGTTGGGGAAATCGATCGCAATGTCGTGGGTAGGCGCTATTATTCACAATGTCGTGAGATACAGAGATTGTTCACGATGTCATGGGTTACAGAGATCTTTCGCAATGTCCTGAATTACAGAGATCGTTCGCAATGTCATGGGTAGGGGTGATCATTCGCAATGTCATGGATTACAGACATCGTACGCAATGACGCGGGTTACAGAGATCGTTCACAATGTCGTGGGTAGGAGAGATTTTTCGCAATGTCGAGGGTTACAGAGAACGTTCGCAATGTCGTGGGTAGAGGAGATCATTTGCAATGTCGTGGATTACAGAGATCATTTGCAATGTCATGGATTACAGAAATCATTCGCAATGTTGTGGGTAGAGGAGATCGTTTGCAATGTTGTGGATAACAGAGATCATTCGCAATGTCGTGGGTAGGGGAGATCGTTCGCAATGTCGTGAGTTACAGAGATCCTTCAGAATGTCGCGGGTAGGGGAGATCGTTCACAATTTTGTGAGTTACAGAGATCATTCGCAATGTCGTGTGTAGGGCAGATCGTTCGCAATGTCCAGGGTTACAGAGATCGTTCGCAATATCATAGGTAGGGGTGATCGTTCGCAATGTTGTGAGTTTCAGAGATCGTTCGCAATGTCTTGGGTTACAGAGATCATTCACAATGTCGTGAGTTGGGGAAATCGTTCGCAATGTCGTGGGTAGGCGCTATAGTTCACAATGTCGTGAGTTACAGAGATCTTTCGCAATGCCCTGAATTACAAAGATCGTTCGCAATGTCGTGGTTAGGGAAGATCGTTCGCAGTGTCATGGGTTACAGAGATCGTTCACAATGTCGTGGGTAGGGGAGATCGTTCACAATGTGGTGGGTTATAGAGATCGTTTGCAATGTCCTGAATTACAGAGATCGTTTGCAATGTCGTGATTAGGGAAGATCGTTCGCAGTGTCATGTGTTACAGAGATCATTCACAATGTCGTGGGTAGGGGAGATCGTTCGCAATGTCGTGAGTTACAGAGATCCTTCACAATGTCACGGGTAGGGGAGATCGTTCACAATTTTGTGAGTTACAGAGATCGTTCGCAATGTCGTGGGTTACAGAGATCATTCACAATGTCGTGGGTAGGAGAGATTTTTCGCAATGTCTTGGGTTACAGAGATCGTTTGCAATGTCGTGGTTAGGGAAGACCGTTCGCAGTGTCGTGGGTTACAGAGATCGTTCACAATGTGGTGGGTAGGGGAGATCGTTCGCTATGTCGTGAGTTACAGAGATCATTCACAATGTCGTGAGTTGGGGAAATCGATCGCAATGTCGTGGGTAGGCGCTATTATTCACAATGTCGTGAGATACAGAGATTGTTCACGATGTCGTGGGTTACAGAGATCTTTCGCAATGTCCTGAATTACAGAGATCGTTCGCAATGTCATGGGTAGGGGTGATCATTCGCAATGTCATGGATTACAGACATCGTACGCAATGACGCGGGTTACAGAGATCGTTCACAATGTCGTGGGTAGGAGAGATTTTTCGCAATGTCGAGGGTTACAGAGAACGTTCGCAATGTCGTGGGTAGAGGAGATCATTTGCAATGTCGTGGATTACAGAGATCATTCGCAATGTCATGGATTACAGAAATCGTTCGCAATGTTGTGGGTAGGGGAGATCGTTTGCAATGTTGTGGATAACAGAGATCATTCGCAATGTCGTGGGTAGGGGAGATCGTTCGCAATATCGTGAGTTACAGAGATCCTTCAGAATGTCGCGGGTAGGGGAGATCGTTCACAATTTTGTGAGTTACAGAGATCATTCGCAATGTCGTGTGTAGGGCAGATCGTTCGCAATGTCCAGGGTTACAGAGATCGTTCGCAATATCATAGGTAGGGGTGATCGTTCGCAATGTTGTGAGTTTCAGAGATCGTTCGCAATGTCTTGGGTTACAGAGATCATTCACAATGTCGTGAGTTGGGGAAATCGTTCGCAATGTCGTGGGTAGGCGCTATTGTTCACAATGTCGTGAGTTACAGAGATCGTTCACGATGTCGTGGGCTACAGAGATCGTTCGCAATGTCCTGAATTACAGAGATCATTCGCAATGTCGTGGGTAGGGGAGATCATTCGCAATGTCGTGGATTACAGAGATCGTTCACAATGTCATGGGTAGGGGAGATCGTTTGCAATGTCATGGGTAGGGGAGATCGTTCGCAATGTCGAGGGTTACAGAGATCGTTCGCAATGTCGTGGGTAGGGGAGATCATTTGCAATGTTGTGGATTACAGTGATCAATCGCAATGTCGTGGGTTACCGAGATCTTTCACAATGTCGAGGGTAGGGGAGATTGTTCTCAATGTCGAGGGTTACAAAATTTGTTAGCAATGTCGTGGGTTACAGAGATCGTTCACAATGTTGTGGGTAGGGGAGAACTTTCGCAATGTCGTGGGTAGGTGAGATCATTTGCAATGTCGTGGATTACAGAGATCTTTCGCAATGTCATGGGTTACAGAGAACGTTCGCAATGTCGTGGGTAGGGGAGATCATTTGCAATGTCGTGGATTACAGAGATCTTTCGCAATGTCATGGGTTACAGAGAACGTTCGCAATGTCGTGGGTAGCGGAGATCATTTGCAATGTCGTGGATTACAGAGATCATTCGCAATGTCGTGGATTACAGAGATCGTTCGCAATGTTGTGGGTAGGGGAGATCGTT
Source organism: Hypanus sabinus (assembly GCF_030144855.1). NCBI lineage: Eukaryota > Metazoa > Chordata > Chondrichthyes > Myliobatiformes > Dasyatidae > Hypanus > Hypanus sabinus. The sequence goes on along the minus strand of NC_082718.1, from coordinate 75,351,766 downwards.
TGCAATGTTGTGGATAACAGAGATCATTCGCAATGTCGTGTGTAGGGAAGATCGTTCGCAATGTCCTGGATTACAGAGATCGTTCACAATGTCGTGAGTTACAGAGATCATTCACAATGTCGTGAGTTGGGGAAATCATTCGCAATGTCGTGGATTACAGAGATCGTTCGCAATGTCAACGGTTACAAAGGGCGTTTGCAATGTCGTGGGTAGGTAAGATCGTTTGCAATGTAGTGGTTTACAGAGATTGTTCACAATGTCGTGGGTAGAGGAGATAGTTCGCAATGTCGTGGGTTACAGAGTTCGTTCACAATGTCGTGGGTTACAGAGGTCGTTTGCAATGTCCTGAATTACAGAGATCGTTTGCAATGTCGTGGTTAGGGAAGATCATTCACAGTGTCATGGGTTACAGAGATCGTTCACAATGTCGTGGGTAGGGGAGATCGTTCACAATGTGGTGGGTTATAGAGATCGTTTGCAATGTCCTGAATTACAGAGATCGTTTGCAATGTCGTGATTAGGGAAGATCGTTCGCAGTGTCATGGGTTACAGAGATCATTCACAATGTCGTGGGTAGGGGAGATCGTTCGCAATGTCGTGAGTTACAGAGATCCTTCACAATGTCGTGGGTTACAGAGATAGTTCAGAATGTCGTGGGTAGGGGAGATCGTTCACAATGTCGTGAGTTACAGAGATCGTTCACAATGTCGTGGGTAGGGGAGATAGTTCGCAATGTCGTGGGTTACAGATTTCGTTCACAATGTCGTGGGTTACAGAGATCGTTTGCAATGTCCTGAATTACAGAGATCGTTCACAATGTCGTGGGTAGGGGAGATAGTTCGCAATGTCGTGGGTTACAGATTTCGTTCACAATGTCGTGGGTTACAGAGATCTTTCGCAATGTCGTGTGTTACAGAGATCGTTCGCAATGTCGTGGGTAGGGGAGATAGTTCGCAATGTCGTGGGTTACAGAGATCTTTCACAATGTCGTGGGTAGGGGAGATTGTTCTTAATGTCGAGGGTTACAAAATTTGTTAGCAATGTCGTGGGTTCCAGAGATCGTTCACAATGTTGTGGGTAGGGGAGAACGTTCGCAATGTCGTGGGTAGGTGAGATCATTTGCAATGTCGTGGATTACAGAGATCTTTCGCAATGTCATGGGTTACAGAGAACGTTCGCAATGTCGTGGGTAGGGGAGATCATTTGCAATGTCGAGGATTACAGAGATCATTCGCAATGTCGTGGATTACAGAGATCGTTCGCAATGTTGTGGGTAGGGGAGATCGTTTGCAATGTTGTGGATAACAGAGATCATTCGCAATGTCGTGGGTAGGGAAGATCGTTCGCAATGTCCTGGATTACAGAGATCGTTCACAATGTCGTGAGTTACAGAGATCATTCACAATGTCGTGAGTTGGGGAAATCATTCGCAATGTCGTGGATTACAGAGATCGTTCGCAATGTCAACGGTTACAAAGGGCGTTTGCAATGTCGTGGGTAGGTGAGATCGTTTGCAATGTAGTGGTTTACAGAGATTGTTCACAATGTCGTGGGTAGAGGAGATAGTTCGCAATGTCGTGGGTTACAGAGTTCGTTCACAATGTCGTGGGTTACAGAGGTCGTTTGCAATGTCCTGAATTACAGAAATCGTTTGCAATGTCGTGGTTAGGGAAGATCATTCACAGTGTCATGGGTTACAGAGATCGTTCACAATGTCGTGGGTAGGGGAGATCGTTCACAATGTGGTGGGTTATAGAGATCGTTTGCAATGTCCTGAATTACAGAGATCGTTTGCAATGTCGTGATTAGGGAAGATCGTTCGCAGTGTCATGGGTTACAGAGATCATTCACAATGTCGTGGGTAGGGGAGATCGTTCGCAATGTCGTGAGTTACAGAGATCCTTCACAATGTCACGGGTAGGGGAGATCGTTCACAATTTTGTGAGTTACAGAGATCGTTCGCAATGTCGTGGGTTACAGAGATCATTCACAATGTCGTGGGTAGGAGAGATTTTTCGCAATGTCTTGGGTTACAGAGATCGTTTGCAATGTCGTGGTTAGGGAAGACCGTTCGCAGTGTCGTGGGTTACAGAGATCGTTCACAATGTGGTGGGTAGGGGAGATCGTTCGCTATGTCGTGAGTTACAGAGATCATTCACAATGTCGTGAGTTGGGGAAATCGATCGCAATGTCGTGGGTAGGCGCTATTATTCACAATGTCGTGAGATACAGAGATTGTTCACGATGTCGTGGGTTACAGAGATCTTTCGCAATGTCATGGGTAGGGGTGATCATTCGCAATGTCATGGATTACAGACATCGTACGCAATGACGCGGGTTACAGAGATCGTTCACAATGTCGTGGGTAGGAGAGATTTTTCGCAATGTCGAGGGTTACAGAGAACGTTCGCAATGTCGTGGGTAGAGGAGATCATTTGCAATGTCGTAGATTACAGAGATCATTCGCAATGTCATGGATTACAGAAATCATTCGCAATGTTGTGGGTAGAGGAGATCGTTTGCAATGTTGTGGATAACAGAGATCATTCGCAATGTCGTGGGTAGGGGAGATCGTTCGCAATGTCGTGAGTTACAGAGATCCTTCAGAATGTCGCGGGTAGGGGAGATCATTCACAATTTTGTGAGTTACAGAGATCATTCGCAATGTCGTGTGTAGGGCAGATCGTTCGCAATGTCCAGGGTTACAGAGATCGTTCGCAATATCATAGGTAGGGGTGATCGTTCGCAATGTTGTGAGTTTCAGAGATCGTTCGCAATGTCTTGGGTTACAGAGATCATTCACAATGTCGTGAGTTGGGGAAATCGTTCGCAATGTCGTGGGTAGGCGCTATAGTTCACAATGTCGTGAGTTACAGAGATCTTTCGCAATGCCCTGAATTACAAAGATCGTTCGCAATGTCGTGGGTAGGGGTGATCATTCGCAATGTCGTGGATTACAGAGATCGTTCGCAAAGTCGAGGGTTACAAAGGTCGTTCACAATGTCGTGGGTAGGGGAGATCGTTCGCAATGTAGTGCATTACAGAGATCTTTCACAATGTCGTGGGTAGGGGAGATAGTTCGCAATGTCGTGGGTTACAGAGATCTTTCACAATGTCGAGAGTAGGGGAGATCGTTCGCAATGTTGTGAGTAACAGACATCGTTTGCAATGTCGTGGTTTTCAGAGATCGTTTGCAATGTCCTGAATTACAGAGATCGTTTGCAATGTCGTGGTTAGGGAAGATCATTCGCAGTGCCATGGGTTACAGAGATCGTTCACAATGTCGTGGGTAGGGAAGATCGTTCGCAATGTCGTGAGTTACAGACATCGTTCGCAATGTCGTGGTTTTCAGAGATCGTTTGCAATGTCCTGAATTACAGAGATCGTTTGCAATGTCGGGGTTAGGGAAGATCATTCGCAGTGTCATGGGTTACAGAGATAGTTCAGAATGTCGTGGGTAGGGGAGATCGTTCACAATGTCGTGAGTTACAGAGATCATTCACAATGTCGTGGGTAGGGGAGATAGTTCGCAATGTCGTGGGTTACAGATTTCGTTCACAATGTCGTGGGTTACAGAGATCGTTTGCAATGTCCTGAATTACAGAGATCGTTTGCAATGTCGTGGTTAGGGAAGATCGTTCGCAGTGTCATGGGTTACAGAGATCATTCACAATGTTGTGGGTAGGGGAGATTGTTCGCAATGTCGTCAGTTACAGAGATCATTCACAATGTCGTGAGTTGGGGAAATCGTTCACAATGTCGTGGGTAGGGGCGATTTTTCACAATGTCGTGAGTTACAGAGATCGTTCATGATGTCGTGGTTTACAGAGATCGTTCGAAATGTCCTGAATTACAGAGATCGTTTGCAATGTCGTGGTTAGGGGAGATCATTCGCAATGTCGTGAGTTACAGAGATCGTTCGCAATGTCGTGGTTAGGGAAGATCGTTCGCAGTGTCATGGGTTACAGAGATCGTTCACAATGTCGTGGTTAGGGAAGATCGTTCGCAGTGTCATGGGTTACAGAGATCGTTCACAATGTCGTGGGTAGGGGAGATCGTTCACAATGTCGTGGGTTATAGAGATCGTTTGCAATGTCCTGAATTACAGAGATCGTTTGCAATGTCGTGGTTAGGGAAGATCGTTCGCAGTGTCATGGGTTACAGAGATCATTCACAATGTCGTGGGTAGTGGAGATTGTTCGCAGTGTCTTGGGTTACAGAGATCGTTCACAACGTCGTAAGTAGGGGTGATAGTACGCAATGTCGTGGATTACAGAGATCGTTCACAATGTCGTGGGTTTCACAGATCTTTCACAATGTCCTGAACTACAGACATCGTTCACAATGTCGAGGGTTACAAAGGTCGTTCACAATGTCGTGGGTAGGGGAGATCGTTCGCAATGTAGTGCGTTACAGAGATCGTTCACAATGTCGTGGGTAGGGGAGATCGTACGCAATGTCGCGGGTTACAGAGATCGTTCGCAATTTCGTGGGTCACAGAGATCATTCAGAATGTCGTGGGTACGCGAGATCGTTCGCAATGCTGTGAGTTAATGAGATCGGTCGCAATGTCGAGTGTTACAGAGATCATTGACAAAGTCGTGGGTTGGGGAGATCGTTCGCAATGTTGTGAGTTACAGACATCGTTCGCAATGTCGTGGGTTTCAGAGATCGTTCACAATGTTGTAGATAGGAGAGATCGGTCGCAATGTCGAGTGTTACAGAGATCATTGACAAAGTCGTGGGTTGGGGAGATCGTTCGCAATGTTGTGAGTTACAGACATCGTTCGCAATGTCGTGGGTTTCAGAGATCGTTCACAATGTTGTAGATAGGAGAGATCGTTCACAATGTCGAGGGTTACAGAGATCGTTCGCAATGTCGAGGGTAGGGGAGATCGTTCACAATGTCATGATTACAGAGATCGTTCACTACGTTTTGGGTTACAGAGATCTTTCGCAATGTCGTGGGTAGGGGAGATCGTTCGCAATGTTGTGAGTTACACCGATCGTTCGCAACGTCGTGGGTTACGGAGATCGTTCACAATATCGTGGGTAGGGGAGATGGTTCGCAATGTCGTGTGTTACAGACATCGTTCGCAATGTCGTGGGTAGGGCAGATCGTTCGCAATGTCCAAGGTTACAGAGATTGTTCGCAATATCATGGGTAGGGGTGATCGTTCGCAATGTTGTGAGTTTCAGAGATCGTTCGCAATGTCTTGGGTTACAGAGATCATTCACAATGTCGTGAGTTGGGGAAATCGTTCGCAATGTCGTGGGTAGGCGCTATTGTTCACAATGTCGTGAGTTACAGAGATCGTTCGCAATGTCCTGAATTACAGAGATCATTCGCAATGTCGTGGGTAGGGGAGATCTTTCGCAATGTCGTGGATTACAGTGATCGTTCGCAACGTCGTGGGTTACGGAGATCGTTCACAATATCGTGGGTAGGGGAGATGGTTCGCAATGTCGTGTGTTACAGAGATCGTTCGCAATGTCGTGGGTAGGGCAGATCGTTCGCAATGTCCAGGGTTACAGAGATTGTTCGCAATATCATGGGTAGGGGTGATCGTTCGCAATGTTGTGAGTTTCAGAGATCGTTCGCAATGTCTTGGGTTACAGAGATCATTCACAATGTCGTGAGTTGGGGAAATCGTTCGCAATGTCGTGGGTAGGCGCTATTGTTCACAATGTCGTGAGTTACAGAGATCGTTCGCAATGTCCTGAATTACAGAGATCATTCGCAATGTCGTGGATTACAGTGATCGTTTGCAATGTCGTGGGTTACAGAGATCGTTCGCAATGTCATGGGTAGGGGAGATCGTTCACAATGTCATGAGTTACAGAGATCGTTCACTATGTTTTGGGTTACAGAGATCTATCGCAATGTCATGGGTAGGGGAGATCGTACGCTATGTCGTGGGTTACAGAGATCGTTCGCAATGTCGAGGGTTACAAATGTCGTTTGCAATGTCGTGGTTAGGGAAGATCGTTCGCAGTGTTGTGGGTTACAGAGATTGTTCACAATGTCGTGGGTAGGGGAGATCGTTCGCAATGTAGCGGGTTACAGAGATCGTTCACAAGGTCGTGTGTAGGGGAGATCGTACGCAATGTCGCGGGTTACAGAGATCGTTCACAATGTTGTGGGTACGGGAGATCGTTCGCAATGCTGTGAGTTAATGAGATCGTTCGCAATGTCGAGTGTTACAGAGATCGTTGACAAAGTCGTGGGTAGGGGAGATCGTTCGCAATGTTGTGAGTAACAGACATCGTTCGCAATGTCGTGGTTTTCAGAGATCGTTTGCAATGTCCTGAATTACAGAGATCGTTTGCAATGTCGTGGTTAGGGAAGATCATTCGCAGTGTCATGGGTTACAGAGATCGTTCACAATGTCGTGGGTAGGGAAGATCGTTCGCAATGTCGTGAGTTACAGACATCGTTCGCAATGTCGTGGTTTTCAGAGATCGTTTGCAATGTCCTGAATTACAGAGATCGTTTGCAATGTCGTGGTTAGGGAAGATCGTTCGCAGTGTCATGGGTTACAGAGATCGTTCACAATGTCGTGGGTAGGGGAGATCGTTCAGAATGTCGTGGGTAGGGGAGATCATTCGCAATGTCGTGTGTTACAGAGATCGTTCGCAATGTCGTGGGTAGGGGAGATCGTTCGCAATGTAGCGGGTTACAGAGATCGTTCACAAGGTCGTGTGTAGGGGAGATCGTACGCAATGTCGCGGGTTACAGAGATCGTTCACAATGTCGTGGGTAGGGGAGATAGTTCGCAATGTCGTGGGTTACAGAGTTCGTTCACAATGTCGTGGGTACCGGAGATCGTTCGCAATGCTGTGAGTTAATGAGATCGTTCGCAATGTCGAGTGTTACAGAGATCGTTGACAAAGTCGTGGGTAGGGGAGATCGTTCGCAATGTTGTGAGTAACAGACATCGTTCGCAATGTCGTGGTTTTCAGAGATCGTTTGCAATGTCCTGAATTACAGAGATCGTTTGCAATGTCGTGGTTAGGGAAGATCATTCGCAGTGTCATGGGTTACAGAGATCGTTCACAATGTCGTGGGTAGGGAAGATCGTTCGCAATGTCGTGAGTTACAGACATCGTTCGCAATGTCATGGTTTTCAGAGATCGTTTGCAATGTCCTGAATTACAGAGATCGTTTGCAATGTCGTGGTTAGGGAAGATCATTCGCAGTGTCATGGGTTACAGAGATCGTTCACAATGTCGTGGGTTACAGAGATAGTTCAGAATGTCGTGGGTAGGGGAGATCGTTCACAATGTCGTGAGTTACAGAGATCGTTCACAATGTCGTGGGTAGGGGAGATCGTTCGCAATGTAGTGCGTTACAGAGATCGTTCACAATGTCGTGGGTAGGGGAGATCGTACGCAATGTCGCGGGTTACAGAGATCGTTCGCAATTTCGTGGGTCACAGAGATCATTCAGAATGTCGTGGGTACGCGAGATCGTTCGCAATGCTGTGAGTTAATGAGATCGGTCGCAATGTCGAGTGTTACAGAGATCATTGACAAAGTCGTGGGTTGGGGAGATCGTTCGCAATGTTGTGAGTTACAGACATCGTTCGCAATGTCGTGGGTTTCAGAGATCGTTCACAATGTTGTAGATAGGAGAGATCGTTCACAATGTCGAGGGTTACAGAGATCGTTCGCAATGTCGAGGGTAGGGGAGATCGTTCACAATGTCATGATTACAGAGATCGTTCACTACGTTTTGGGTTACAGAGATCTTTCGCAATGTCGTGGGTAGGGGAGATCGTTCGCAATGTTGTGAGTTACACCGATCGTTCGCAACGTCGTGGGTTACGGAGATCGTTCACAATATCGTGGGTAGGGGAGATGGTTCGCAATGTCGTGTGTTACAGACATCGTTCGCAATGTCGTGGGTAGGGCAGATCGTTCGCAATGTCCAAGGTTACAGAGATTGTTCGCAATATCATGGGTAGGGGTGATCGTTCGCAATGTTGTGAGTTTCAGAGATCGTTCGCAATGTCTTGGGTTACAGAGATCATTCACAATGTCGTGAGTTGGGGAAATCGTTCGCAATGTCGTGGGTAGGCGCTATTGTTCACAATGTCGTGAGTTACAGAGATCGTTCGCAATGTCCTGAATTACAGAGATCATTCGCAATGTCGTGGGTAGGGGAGATCTTTCGCAATGTCGTGGATTACAGTGATCGTTCGCAACGTCGTGGGTTACGGAGATCGTTCACAATATCGTGGGTAGGGGAGATGGTTCGCAATGTCGTGTGTTACAGAGATCGTTCGCAATGTCGTGGGTAGGGCAGATCGTTCGCAATGTCCAGGGTTACAGAGATTGTTCGCAATATCATGGGTAGGGGTGATCGTTCGCAATGTTGTGAGTTTCAGAGATCGTTCGCAATGTCTTGGGTTACAGAGATCATTCACAATGTCGTGAGTTGGGGAAATCGTTCGCAATGTCGTGGGTAGGCGCTATTGTTCACAATGTCGTGAGTTACAGAGATCGTTCGCAATGTCCTGAATTACAGAGATCATTCGCAATGTCGTGGATTACAGTGATCGTTTGCAATGTCGTGGGTTACAGAGATCGTTCGCAATGTCATGGGTAGGGGAGATCGTTCACAATGTCATGAGTTACAGAGATCGTTCACTATGTTTTGGGTTACAGAGATCTATCGCAATGTCATGGGTAGGGGAGATCGTACGCTATGTCGTGGGTTACAGAGATCGTTCGCAATGTCGAGGGTTACAAATGTCGTTTGCAATGTCGTGGTTAGGGAAGATCGTTCGCAGTGTTGTGGGTTACAGAGATTGTTCACAATGTCGTGGGTAGGGGAGATCGTTCGCAATGTAGCGGGTTACAGAGATCGTTCACAAGGTCGTGTGTAGGGGAGATCGTACGCAATGTCGCGGGTTACAGAGATCGTTCACAATGTTGTGGGTAGGGGAGATAGTTCGCAATGTCGTGGGTTACAGAGTTCGTTCACAATGTCGTGGGTACGGGAGATCGTTCGCAATGCTGTGAGTTAATGAGATCGTTCGCAATGTCGAGTGTTACAGAGATCGTTGACAAAGTCGTGGGTAGGGGAGATCGTTCGCAATGTTGTGAGTAACAGACATCGTTCGCAATGTCGTGGTTTTCAGAGATCGTTTGCAATGTTCTGAATTACAGAGATCGTTTGCAATGTCGTGGTTAGGGAAGATCATTCGCAGTGTCATGGGTTACAGAGATCGTTCACAATGTCGTGGGTAGGGAAGATCGTTCGCAATGTTGTGAGTTACAGACATCGTTCGCAATGTCGTGGTTTTCAGAGATCGTTTGCAATGTCCTGAATTACAGAGATCGTTTGCAATGTCGTGGTTAGGGAAGATCGTTCGCAGTGTCATGGGTTACAGAGATCGTTCACAATGTCGTGGGTAGGGGAGATCGTTCAGAATGTCGTGGGTAGGGGAGATCATTCGCAATGTCGTGTGTTACAGAGATCGTTCGCAATGTCGTGGGTAGGGGAGATCGTTCGCAATGTAGCGGGTTACAGAGATCGTTCACAAGGTCGTGTGTAGGGGAGATCGTACGCAATGTCGCGGGTTACAGAGATCGTTCACAATGTCGTGGGTAGGGGAGATAGTTCGCAATGTCGTGGGTTACAGAGTTCGTTCACAATGTCGTGGGTACCGGAGATCGTTCGCAATGCTGTGAGTTAATGAGATCGTTCGCAATGTCGAGTGTTACAGAGATCGTTGACAAAGTCGTGGGTAGGGGAGATCGTTCGCAATGTTGTGAGTAACAGACATCGTTCGCAATGTCGTGGTTTTCAGAGATCGTTTGCAATGTCTTGAATTACAGAGATCGTTTGCAATGTCGTGGTTAGGGAAGATCATTCGCAGTGTCATGGGTTACAGAGATCGTTCACAATGTCGTGGGTAGGGAAGATCGTTCGCAATGTCGTGAGTTACAGACATCGTTCGCAATGTCATGGTTTTCAGAGATCGTTTGCAATGTCCTGAATTACAGAGATCGTTTGCAATGTCGTGGTTAGGGAAGATCATTCGCAGTGTCATGGGTTACAGAGATCGTTCACAATGTCGTGGGTTACAGAGATAGTTCAGAATGTCGTGGGTAGGGGAGATCGTTCACAATGTCGTGAGTTACAGAGATCGTTCACAATGTCGTGGGTAGGGGAGATAGTTCGCAATGTCGTGGGTTACAGATTTCGTTCACAATGTCGTGGGTTACAGAGATCGTTTGCAATGTCCTGAATTACAGAGATCGTTTGCAATGTCGTGGTTAGGGAAGATCGTTCGCAGTGTCATGGGTTACAGAGATCATTCACAATGTCGTGGGTAGGGGAGATTGTTCGCAATGTCGTGAGTTACAGAGATCATTCACAATGTCGTGAGTTACAGAGATCATTCACAATGTCGTGAGTTGGGGAAATCGTTCGCAATGTCGTGGGTAGGCGCTATTATTCACAATGTCGTGAGATACAGAGATCGTTCATGATGTCGTGGTTTACAGAGATCGTTCGAAATGTCCTGAATTACAGAGATCGTTCACAATGTCGTGGTTAGGGGAGATCGTTCACAATGTCGTGGGTTACAGAGATCGTTCGCAATGTCGAGGGTTACAGAGATCGTTCACAATGTCGTGGGTAGGGGAGATCGTTCACAATGTCGTGGGTTATAGAGATCGTTTGCAATGTCCTGAATTACAGAGATCGTTTGCAATGTCGTGGTTAGGGAAGATCGTTCGCAGTGTCATGGGTTACAGAGATCATTCACAATGTCGTGGGTAGGGGAGATTGTTCGCAGTGTCTTGGGTTACAGAGATCGTTCACAACGTCGTAAGTAGGGGTGATAGTACGCAATGTCGTGGATTACAGAGATCGTTCACAATGTCGTGGGTTACACAGATCTTTCACAATGTCCTGAACTACAGACATCATTCACAATGTCGAGGGTTACAAAGGTCGTTCACAATGTCGTGGGTAGGGGAGATCGTTCGCAATGTAGTGCGTTACAGAGATCGTTCACAATGTCATGATTACAGAGATCATTCACTACGTTTTGGGTTACAGAGATCTTTCGCAATGTCGTGGGTCGGGGAGATCGTTCGCAATGTTGTGAGTTACAGAGATCGTTCGCAACGTCGTGGGTTACGGAGATCGTTCACAATATCATGGGTAGGCGAGATGGTTCGCAATGTCATGTGTTACAGAGATCGTTCGCAATGTCATGGGTAGGGCAGATCGTTCGCAATGTCCAGGGTTACAGAGATTGTTCGCAATATCATGGGTAGGGGTGATCATTCGCAATGTTGTGAGTTTCAGAGATCGTTCGCAATGTCTTGGATTACAGAGATCATTCACAATGTCGTGAGTTGGGGAAATCGTTCGCAATGTCGTGGGTAGGCGCTATTGTTCACAATGTCGTGAGTTACAGAGATCGTTCGCAATTTCCTGAATTACAGAGATCATTCGCAATGTCGTGGGTAGGGGAGATCATTCGCAATGTCGTGGATTACAGTGATCGTTTGCAATGTCGTGGGTTACAGAGATCGTTCGCAATGTCATGGGTAGGGGAGATCGTTCACAATGTCATGAGTTACAGAGATCGTTCACTATGTTTTGGGTTACAGAGATCTATCGCAATGTCATGGGTAGGGGAGATCGTACGCTATGTTGTGGGTTACAGAGATCGTTCGCAATGTCGAGGGTTACAAATGTCGTTTGCAATGTCGTGGTTAGGGAAGATCGTTCGCAGTGTTGTGGGTTACAGAGATTGTTCACAATGTCGTGGGTAGGGGAGATCGTTCGCAATGTAGCGGGTTACAGAGATCGTTCACAAGGTCGTGTGTAGGGGAGATCGTACGCAATGTCGCGGCTTACAGAGATCGTTCACAATGTCGTGGGTAGGGGAGATAGTTCGCAATGTCATGGGTTACAGAGATCGTTCGCAATATCATGGGTAGGCGCAATTGTTCACAATGTCGTGAGTTACAGAGATCGTTCGCAATGTCCTGAATTACAGAGATCATTCGCAATGTCGTGGGTAGGGGAGATCATTCGCAATGTCGTGGATTACAGAGATCGTTCGCAAAGTCGAGGGTTACAAAGGTCGTTCACAATGTCGTGGGTAGGGGAGATCATTCGCAATGTAGTGTGTTACAGAGATCGTTCACAATGTCGTGGGTAGGGGAGATAGTTCGCAATGTCGTGGGTTACAGAGATCTTTCACAATGTCGTGGGTAGGGGAGATTGTTCTCAATGTCGAGGGTTACAAAATTTGTTAGCAATGTCGTGGGTTACAAATGTCGTTTGTAATGTCGTGGTTAGGGAAGATTGTTCGCAGTGTCGTGGGTTACGGAGATCGTTCACAATATCGTGGGTAGGGGAGATCGTTCACAATGTCGTGTGTTACAGAGATCGTTCGCAATGTCGTGGGTAGGGGAGATAGTTCTCAATGTTGAGGGTTACAAAACTTGTTCGCAATGTCGTGGGTTACAGAGATCGTTCACAATGTTGTGGGTAGGGGAGAACGTTCGCAATGTCGTGGGTAGGTGAGATCATTTGCAATGTCGTGGATTACAGAGATCTTTCGCAATGTCATGGGTTACAGAGAACGTTCGCAATGTCGTGGGTAGGGGAGATCATTTGCAATGTCGTGGATTACAGAGATCATTCGCAATGTCGTGGATTACAGAGATCGTTCGCAATGTTGTGGGTAGGGGAGATCATTTGCAATGTCGTGGATTACAGAGATCATTCGCAATGTCGTGGATTACAGAGATCGTTCGCAATGTTGTGGGTAGGGGAGATCATTTGCAATGTCGTGGATTACAGAGATCATTCGCAATGTCGTGGATTACAGAGATCGTTCGCAATGTTGTGGGTAGGGGAGATCATTTGCAATGTTGTGGATAACAGAGATCATTCGCAATGTCGTGGGTAGGGAAGATCGTTCGCAATGTCGTGGATTACAGAGATCGTTCGCAATGTCTTGGGTTACAGAGATCATTCACAATGTCGTGAGTTGGGGAAATCGTTCGCAATGTCGTGGGTAGGCGCTATTGTTCACAATGTCGTGAGTTACAGAGATCGTTCGCAATGTCCTGAATTACAGAGATCATTCGCAATGTCGTGGATTACAGTGATCGTTTGCAATGTCGTGGGTTACAGAGATCGTTCGCAATGTCATGGGTAGGGGAGATCGTTCACAATGTCATGAGTTACAGAGATCGTTCACTATGTTTTGGGTTACAGAGATCTATCGCAATGTCATGGGTAGGGGAGATCGTACGCTATGTCGTGGGTTACAGAGATCGTTCGCAATGTCGAGGGTTACAAATGTCGTTTGCAATGTCGTGGTTAGGGAAGATCGTTCGCAGTGTTGTGGGTTACAGAGATTGTTCACAATGTCGTGGGTAGGGGAGATCGTTCGCAATGTAGCGGGTTACAGAGATCGTTCACAAGGTCGTGTGTAGGGGAGATCGTACGCAATGTCGCGGGTTACAGAGATCGTTCACAATGTTGTGGGTAGGGGAGATAGTTCGCAATGTCGTGGGTTACAGAGTTCGTTCACAATGTCGTGGGTACGGGAGATCGTTCGCAATGCTGTGAGTTAATGAGATCGTTCGCAATGTCGAGTGTTACAGAGATCGTTGACAAAGTCGTGGGTAGGGGAGATCGTTCGAAATGTTGTGAGTAACAGACATCGTTCGCAATGTCGTGGTTTTCAGAGATCGTTTGCAATGTCCTGAATTACAGAGATCGTTTGCAATGTCGTGGTTAGGGAAGATCATTCGCAGTGTCATGGGTTACAGAGATCGTTCACAATGTCGTGGGTAGGGAAGATCGTTCGCAATGTTGTGAGTTACAGACATCGTTCGCAATGTCGTGGTTTTCAGAGATCGTTTGCAATGTCCTGAATTACAGAGATCGTTTGCAATGTCGTGGTTAGGGAAGATCGTTCGCAGTGTCATGGGTTACAGAGATCGTTCACAATGTCGTGGGTAGGGGAGATCGTTCAGAATGTCGTGGGTAGGGGAGATCATTCGCAATGTCGTGTGTTACAGAGATCGTTCGCAATGTCGTGGGTAGGGGAGATCGTTCGCAATGTAGCGGGTTACAGAGATCGTTCACAAGGTCGTGTGTAGGGGAGATCGTACGCAATGTCGCGGGTTACAGAGATCGTTCACAATGTCGTGGGTAGGGGAGATAGTTCGCAATGTCGTGGGTTACAGAGTTCGTTCACAATGTCGTGGGTACCGGAGATCGTTCGCAATGCTGTGAGTTAATGAGATCGTTCGCAATGTCGAGTGTTACAGAGATCGTTGACAAAGTCGTGGGTAGGGGAGATCGTTCGCAATGTTGTGAGTAACAGACATCGTTCGCAATGTCGTGGTTTTCAGAGATCGTTTGCAATGTCCTGAATTACAGAGATCGTTTGCAATGTCGTGGTTAGGGAAGATCATTCGCAGTGTCATGGGTTACAGAGATCGTTCACAATGTCGTGGGTAGGGAAGATCGTTCGCAATGTCGTGAGTTACAGACATCGTTCGCAATGTCATGGTTTTCAGAGATCGTTTGCAATGTCCTGAATTACAGAGATCGTTTGCAATGTCGTGGTTAGGGAAGATCATTCGCAGTGTCATGGGTTACAGAGATCGTTCACAATGTCGTGGGTTACAGAGATAGTTCAGAATGTCGTGGGTAGGGGAGATCGTTCACAATGTCGTGAGTTACAGAGATCGTTCACAATGTCGTGGGTAGGGGAGATAGTTCGCAATGTCGTGGGTTACAGATTTCGTTCACAATGTCGTGGGTTACAGAGATCGTTTGCAATGTCCTGAATTACAGAGATCGTTTGCAATGTCGTGGTTAGGGAAGATCGTTCGCAGTGTCATGGGTTACAGAGATCATTCACAATGTCGTGGGTAGGGGAGATTGTTCGCAATGTCGTGAGTTACAGAGATCATTCACAATGTCGTGAGTTACAGAGATCATTCACAATGTCGTGAGTTGGGGAAATCGTTCGCAATGTCGTGGGTAGGCGCTATTATTCACAATGTCGTGAGATACAGAGATCGTTCATGATGTCGTGGTTTACAGAGATCGTTCGAAATGTCCTGAATTACAGAGATCGTTCACAATGTCGTGGTTAGGGGAGATCGTTCACAATGTCGTGGGTTACAGAGATCGTTCGCAATGTCGAGGGTTACAGAGATCGTTCACAATGTCGTGGGTAGGGGAGATCGTTCACAATGTCGTGGGTTATAGAGATCGTTTGCAATGTCCTGAATTACAGAGATCGTTTGCAATGTCGTGGTTAGGGAAGATCGTTCGCAGTGTCATGGGTTACAGAGATCATTCACAATGTCGTGGGTAGGGGAGATTGTTCGCAGTGTCTTGGGTTACAGAGATCGTTCACAACGTCGTAAGTAGGGGTGATAGTACGCAATGTCGTGGATTACAGAGATCGTTCACAATGTCGTGGGTTACACAGATCTTTCACAATGTCCTGAACTACAGACATCATTCACAATGTCGAGGGTTACAAAGGTCGTTCACAATGTCGTGGGTAGGGGAGATCGTTCGCAATGTAGTGCGTTACAGAGATCGTTCACAATGTCATGATTACAGAGATCATTCACTACGTTTTGGGTTACAGAGATCTTTCGCAATGTCGTGGGTCGGGGAGATCGTTCGCAATGTTGTGAGTTACAGAGATCGTTCGCAACGTCGTGGGTTACGGAGATCGTTCACAATATCATGGGTAGGCGAGATGGTTCGCAATGTCATGTGTTACAGAGATCGTTCGCAATGTCATGGGTAGGGGTGATCATTCGCAATGTTGTGAGTTTCAGAGATCGTTCGCAATGTCTTGGATTACAGAGATCATTCACAATGTCGTGAGTTGGGGAAATCGTTCGCAATGTCGTGGGTAGGCGCTATTGTTCACAATGTCGTGAGTTACAGAGATCGTTCGCAATTTCCTGAATTACAGAGATCATTCGCAATGTCGTGGGTAGGGGAGATCATTCGCAATGTCGTGGATTACAGTGATCGTTTGCAATGTCGTGGGTTACAGAGATCGTTCGCAATGTCATGGGTAGGGGAGATCGTTCACAATGTCATGAGTTACAGAGATCGTTCACTATGTTTTGGGTTACAGAGATCTATCGCAATGTCATGGGTAGGGGAGATCGTACGCTATGTTGTGGGTTACAGAGATCGTTCGCAATGTCGAGGGTTACAAATGTCGTTTGCAATGTCGTGGTTAGGGAAGATCGTTCGCAGTGTTGTGGGTTACAGAGATTGTTCACAATGTCGTGGGTAGGGGAGATCGTTCGCAATGTAGCGGGTTACAGAGATCGTTCACAAGGTCGTGTGTAGGGGAGATCGTACGCAATGTCGCGGCTTACAGAGATCGTTCACAATGTCGTGGGTAGGGGAGATAGTTCGCAATGTCATGGGTTACAGAGATCGTTCGCAATATCATGGGTAGGCGCAATTGTTCACAATGTCGTGAGTTACAGAGATCGTTCGCAATGTCCTGAATTACAGAGATCATTCGCAATGTCGTGGGTAGGGGAGATCATTCGCAATGTCGTGGATTACAGAGATCGTTCGCAAAGTCGAGGGTTACAAAGGTCGTTCACAATGTCGTGGGTAGGGGAGATCATTCGCAATGTAGTGTGTTACAGAGATCGTTCACAATGTCGTGGGTAGGGGAGATAGTTCGCAATGTCGTGGGTTACAGAGATCTTTCACAATGTCGTGGGTAGGGGAGATTGTTCTCAATGTCGAGGGTTACAAAATTTGTTAGCAATGTCGTGGGTTACAAATGTCGTTTGTAATGTCGTGGTTAGGGAAGATTGTTCGCAGTGTCGTGGGTTACGGAGATCGTTCACAATATCGTGGGTAGGGGAGATCGTTCACAATGTCGTGTGTTACAGAGATCGTTCGCAATGTCGTGGGTAGGGGAGATAGTTCGCAATGTTGAGGGTTACAAAACTTGTTCGCAATGTCGTGGGTTACAGAGATCGTTCACAATGTTGTGGGTAGGGGAGAACGTTCGCAATGTCGTGGGTAGGTGAGATCATTTGCAATGTCGTGGATTACAGAGATCTTTCGCAATGTCATGGGTTACAGAGAACGTTCGCAATGTCGTGGGTAGGGGAGATCATTTGCAATGTCGTGGATTACAGAGATCATTCGCAATGTCGTGGATTACAGAGATCGTTCGCAATGTTGTGGGTAGGGGAGATCATTTGCAATGTCGTGGATTACAGAGATCATTCGCAATGTCGTGGATTACAGAGATCGTTCGCAATGTTGTGGGTAGGGGAGATCATTTGCAATGTTGTGGATAACAGAGATCATTCGCAATGTCGTGGGTAGGGAAGATCGTTCGCAATGTCGTGGATTACAGAGATCGTTCACAATGTCGTGAGTTACAGAGATCATTCACAATGTCGTGAGTTGGGGAAATCATTCGCAATGTCGTGGATTACAGAGATCGTTCGCAATGTCGTGGGTTAGAGAGATTGTTCGCAATGTCGTGGGTAGGGGAGATCGTTCACAATGTCATGAGTTACAGAGATCGTTCACTATGTTGAGGGTTACAGAGATCTTTCGTAATGTCATGGGTTGGGGAGATCGTACGCAATGTCGTGGGTTACAGAGATCGTTCGCAATGTCAACGGTTACAAAGGTCGTTTGCAATGTCGTGGGTTACAGAGATCGTTCACAATGTCGTGGGTAGGGGAGATAGTTCGCAATGTCGTGGGTTACAGAGTTCGTTCACAATGTCGTGGGTTACAGAGATCGTTTGCAATGTCCTGAATTACAGAGATCGTTTGCAATGTCGTGGTTAGGGAAGATCATTCGCAGTGTCATGGGTTACAGAGATCGTTCACAATGTCGTGGGTTATAGAGTTCGTTTGCAATGTCCTGAATTACAGAGATCGTTTGCAATGTCGTGGTTAGGGAAGATCGTTCGCAGTGTCATGGGTTACAGAGATCATTCACAATGTCGTGGGTAGGGGAGATTGTTCGCAATGTCGTGAGTTACAGAGATCATTCACAATGTCGTGAGTTGGGGAAATCGTTCGCAATGTCGTGGGTAGGGGCGATTGTTCACAATGTCGTGAGTTACAGAGATCGTTCATGATGTCGTGGTTTACAGAGATCGTTCGAAATGTCCTGAATTACAGAGATCGTTCGCAATGTCGTGGTTAGGGAAGATCGTTCGCAGTGTCATGGGTTACAGAGATCGTTCACAATGTCGTGGGTAGGGGAGATCGTTCACAATGTCGTGGGTTATAGAGATCGTTTGCAATGTCCTGAATTACAGAGATCGTTTGCAATGTCGTGGTTAGGGAAGATCGTTCGCAATGTCATGGGTTACAGAGATCATTCACAATGTCGTGGGTAGGGGAGATTGCTCGCAGTGTCTTGGGATACAGAGATCGTTCACAACGTCGTAAGTAGGGGTGATAGTTCGCAATGTCGTGGATTACAGAGATCGTTCACAATGTCGTGGGTTACACAGATCTTTCGCAATGTCCTGAATTACAGACATCGTTCACAATGTCGAGGGTTACAAAGGTCGTTCACAATGTCGTGGGTAGGGGAGATCGTTCGCAATGTAGTGCGTTACCGAGATCGTTCACAATGTCGTGGGTAGGGGAGATAGTTCGCAACGTCGTGGGTTACAGAGTTCGTTCACAATGTCGTGTGTAGGGGAGATCGTATGCAATGTCGCGGCTTACAGAGATCTTTCGCAATTTCATGGGTCACAGAGATCATTCAGAATGTCGTGGGTACGCGAGATCGTTCGCAATGCTGTGAGTTAATGAGATCGGTCGCAATGTCGAGTGTTACAGAGATCATTGACAAAATCGTGGGTTGGGGAGATCGTTCGCAATGTCGAGGGTTACAAATGTCATTTGTAATGTTGTGGTTAGGGAAGATTGTTCCCAGTGTCGTGGGTTACGGAGATCGTTCACAATATCGTGGGTAGGGGAGATCGTTCACAATGTCGTGTGTTACAGAGATCGTTCGCAAGGTCATGGGTAGGGGTGATCGTTCGCAATGTTGTGAGTTACAGAGATCGTTCGCAATGTCGTGGGTAGGGGAGATAGTTCGCAATGTCGTTGGTTACAGAGATCTTTCACAATGTCGTGGGTAGGGGAGATCCTTCTCAATGTCGAGGGTTACAGAATTCGTTCGCAATGTCGTGGGTTACACAGATCGTTCACAATGTTGCGGGTAGGGGACAACGTTCGCAATGTCGTGGGTAGGTGAGATCATTTGCAATGTCGTGGATTACAGAGATCTTTCGCAATGTGATGGGTTACAGATAACGTTCGCAATGTCGTGGGTAGAGGAGATCATTTGCAATGTCGTGGATTACAGAGATCATTCGCAATGTCGTGGATTACAGAAATCGTTCGCAATGTTGTGGGTAGGGGAGATCATTTGCAATGTTGTGGATAACAGAGATCATTCGCAATGTCGTGGGTAGGGGAGATCGTTCGCAATGTCGTGAGTTACAGAGATCCTTCAGAATGTCACGGGTAGGGGAGATCGTTCACAATTTTGTGAGTTATGGAGATCATTCGCAATGTCGTGGGTAGGGCAGATCGTTCGCAATGTCCAGGGTTACAGAGATCGTTCGCAATATCATGGGTAGGGGTGATCGTTCGCAATGTTGTGAGTTTCAGAGATCGTTCGCAATGTCTTGGGTTACAGAGATCATTCACAATGTCGTGAGTTGGGGAAATCGTTCGCAATGTCGTGGGTAGGCGCTATTGTTCACAATGTCGTGAGTTACAGAGATCGTTCGCAATGTCCTGAATTACAGAGATCATTCGCAATGTCGTGGGTAGGGGAGATCATTCGCAATGTCGTGGATTACAGAGATCGTTTGCAATGTCGTGGGTTACAGAGATCGTTCGCAATGTCGTGGGTAGGGGAGATCGTTCACTATGTTTTGGGTTACAGAGATCTTTCGCAATGTCATGGGTAGGGGAGATCGTACGCTATGTCGTGGGTTACAGAGATCGTTCGCAATGTCGAGGGTTACAAATGTCGTTTGCAATGTCGTAGATTGGAGAGATCGTTCACAATGTCGAGGGTTACAGAGATCGTTCGCAATGTCGTGGGTAGGGGAGATCATTCGCAATGTAGCGAGTTACAGAGTTCGTTCACAAGGTCGTGTGTAGGGGAGATCGTACACAATGTCGCGGGCTACAGAGATCGTTCACAATGTCGTGGGTAGGGGAGATAGTTCGCAATGTCGTGGGTTACAGAGTTCGTTCACAATGTCGTGGGTACGGGAGAACGTTCGCAATGCTGTGAGTTAATGAGATCGTTCGCAATGTCGAGTGTTACAGAGATCGTTGACAAAGTCGTGGGTAGGGGAGATCGTTCGCAATGTTGTCAGTAACAGACATCGTTCGCAATGTCGTGGTTTTCAGAGATCGTTCACAATGTCGTAGGTAGGAGAGATCGTTCACAATGTCGAGGGTTACAGTGATCATTCGCATTGTCATGGGTAGGGGAGATAGTTCGCAATGTCGTGTGTTACAGAATTCGTTCGCAATGTCGTGGGTTACACAGATCGTTCACAATGTTGTGGGTAGGGGAGAACGTTCGCAATGTCGTGGGTAGGTGAGATCATTTGCAATGTCGTGGATTACAGAGGTCGTTCACAATGTTGTGGGTAGGGGAGATCATTCGCAATGTCGTGGGTTACAGAGAACGTTCGCAATGTCGTGGGTAGGGGAGATCATTTGCAATGTCGTGGATTACAGAGGTCGTTCACAATGTTGTGGGTAGGGGAGATCGTTCGCAATGTCGTGGGTTACAGAGATCGTTCACAATGTCATGGATAGGGGAGATCGTTCGCAATGTCGTGGGTAGGGGAGATTGTTCGCAATGTTGTGATTTACAGAGAAACTTCGCAATGTTGCTGGTAGGGGAGATCGTTTGCAATGTTTTGGATAACAGAGATCGTTCACAATGTCATGGATAGGGGAGATCGTTCGCAATGTCGTGGGTAGGGGAGATTGTTCGCAATGTTGTGATTTACAGAGAAACTTCGCAATGTTGCTGGTAGGGGAGATCGTTTGCAATGTTTTGGATAACAGAGATCATTCGCAATGTCGTGGGTAGGGGAGATCGTTCGCAATGTTGTGAGTTACAGAGATCGTTCGCAATGTCGTGGGTTACGGAGATCATTCGCAATGTCGTGGGTTACAGTGATCGTTCGCAATGTCATGGGTAGGGGAGATCGTACGCTATGTCGTGGGTTACAGAGATCGTTCGCAATGTCGAGGGTTACAAATGTCGTTTGTAATGTCGTGGTTAGGGAAGATTGTTCGCAGTGTCGTGGGTTACGGAGATCGTTCACAATATCATGGGTAGGGGAGATCGTTCACAATGTCGTGTGTTACAGAGATCGTTCGCAATGTCGTGGGTAGGGGAGATAGTTCGCAATGTCGAGGGTTACAAAACTTGTTCGCAATGTCGTGGGTTACAGAGATCGTTCACAATGTTGTGGGTAGGGGAGATCGTACGCTATGTCGTGGGTTACAGAGATCGTTTGCAATGTCCTGAATTACAGAGATCGTTTGCAATGTCGTGGTTAGGGAAGATCATTCGCAGTGTCATGGGTTACAGAGATCGTTCACAATGTCGTGGGTAGAGGAGATCGTTCACAATGTCGTGGGTTATAGAGATCGTTTGCAATGTCCTGAATTACAGAGATCGTTTGCAATGTCGTGGTTAGGGAAGATCGTTCGCAATGTCATGGGTTACAGAGATCATTCACAATGTCGTGGGTAGGGGAGATTGCTCGCAGTGTCTTGGGATTCAGAGATTGTTCACAACGTCGTAAGTAGGGGTGATAGTTCGCAATGTCGTGGATTACAGAGATCTTTCGCAATGTCCTGAATTACAGACATCGTTCACAATGTCGAGGGTTACAAAGGTCGTTCACAATGTCGTGGGTAGGGGAGATCGTTCGCAATGTAGTGCGTTACCGAGATCGTTCACAATGTCGTGGGTAGGGGAGATAGTTCGCAACGTCGTGGGTTACAGAGTTCGTTCACAATGTCGTGTGTAGGGGAGATCGTACGCAATGTCGCGGCTTACAGAGATCTTTCGCAATTTCATGGGTCACAGAGATCATTCAGAATGTCGTGGGTACGCGAGATCGTTCGCAATGCTGTGAGTTAATGAGATCGGTCGCAATGTCGAGTGTTACAGAGATCATTGACAAAATCGTGGGTTGGGGAGATCGTTCGCAATGTTGTGAGTTACAGACATCGTTCGCAATGTCGTGGGTTTCAAAGATCGTTCACAATGTCGTAGATAGGAGAGATCGTTCACAATGTCGAGGGTTACAGAGATCGTTCGCAATGTCGTGGGTAGGGGAGATCGTTCACAATGTCATGAGTTACAGAGATCGTTCACTACGTTTTGGGTTACAGAGATCTTTCGCAATGTCATGGGTAGGGGAGATCGTACGCTATGTCGTGGGTTACAGAGATCGTTCGCAATGTCGAGGGTTACAAATGTCGTTTGTAATGTCGTGGTTAGGGAAGATTGTTCGCAGTGTCGTGGGTTACGGAGATCGTTCACAATATCGTGGGTAGGGGAGATCGTTCACAATGTCGTGTGTTACAGAGATCGTTCGCAATGTTGTGGGTAGGGGAGATAGTTCGCAATGTTGAGGGTTACAAAATTTGTTCGCAATGTCGTGGGTTACAGAGATCGTTCACAATGTTGTGGGTAGGGGAGAACGTTCGCAATGTCGTGGGTAGGTGAGATCATTTGCAATGTCGTGGATTACAGAGATCTTTCGCAATGTCATGGGTTACAGAGAACGTTCGCAATGTCGTGGGTAGGGGAGATCATTTGCAATGTCGTGGATTACAGAGATCATTCGCAATGTCGTGGGTAGGGGAGATCGTTCGTAATGTCGTGAGTTACAGAGATCCTTCACAATGTCGCGGGTAGGGGAGATCGTTCACAATTTTGTGAGTTACAGAGATCTTTCGCAATGTCGTGGGTTACAGAGATCATTCACAATGTCGTGGGTAGGAGAGATTTTTCGCAAAGTCTTGGGTTACAGAGATCGTTTGCAATGACGTGGTTAGGGATGACCGTTCGAGGTGTCGTGGGTTACAGAGATCGTTCACAATGTGGTGGGTAGGGGAGATCGTTCGCTATGTCGTGAGTTACAGAGATCATTCACAATGTCGTGAGTTGGGGAAATCGATCGCAATGTCGTGGGTAGGCGCTATTATTCACAATGTCGTGAGATACAGAGATCGTTCATGATGTCGTGGTTTACAGAGATCGTTCGAAATGTCCTGAATTACAGAGATCGTTCGCAACGTCGTGGTTAGGGAAGATCGTTCGCAGTGTCATGGGTTACAGAGATCATTCACAATGTCGTGGGTAGGGGATATTGTTCGCAGTGTCTTGGGTTACAGAGATCGTTCACAACGTCGTAAGTAGGGGTGATAGTTCGCAATGTCGTGGATTACAGAGATCGTTCACAATGTCGTGAGTTACAGAGATCGTTCGCAATGTCATGGGTTACAGAGATCTTTCGCAATGTCATGGGTAGGGGAGATCGTACGCTATGTCGTGGGTTACAGAGATCGTTCGCAATGTCGAGGGTTACAAATGTCGTTTGTAATGTCGTGGTTAGGGAAGATTGTTCCCAGTGTCGTGGGTTACGGAGATCGTTCACAATATCGTGGGTAGGGGAGATCGTTCACAATGTCGTGTGTTACAGAGATCGTTCGCAAGGTCATGGGTAGGGGTGATCGTTCGCAATGTTGTGAGTTACAGAGATCGTTCGCAACGTCGTGGGTTACGGAGATCGTTCACAATATCGTGGGTAGGGGAGATCGTTCGCAATGTCGTGTGTTACAGAGATCGTTCGCAATGTCGTGGGTAGGGGAGATAGTTCGCAATGTCGTTGGTTACAGAGATCTTTCACAATGTCGTGGGTAGGGGAGATTCTTCTCAATGTCGAGGGTTACAGAATTCGTTCGCAATGTCGTGGGTTACACAGATCGTTCACAATGTTGTGGGTAGGGGACAACGTTCGCAATGTCGTGGGTAGGTGAGATCATTTGCAATGTCGTGGATTACAGAGATCTTTCGCAATTTGATGGGTTACAGAGAACGTTCGCAATGTCGTGGGTAGAGGAGATCATTTGCAATGTCGTGGATTACAGAGATCATTCGCAATGTCGTGGATTACAGAAATCGTTCGCAATGTTGTGGGTAGGGGAGATCATTTGCAATGTTGTGGATAACAGAGATCATTCGCAATGTCGTGGGTAGGGGAGATCGTTCGCAATGTCGTGAGTTACAGAGATCCTTCAGAATGTCGCGGGTAGGGGAGATCGTTCACAATTTTGTGAGTTACAGAGATCATTCGCAATGTCGTGGGTAGGGCAGATCGTTCGCAATGTCCAGGGTTACAGAGATCGTTCGCAATATCATGGGTAGGGGTGATCGTTCGCAATGTTGTGAGTTTCAGAGATCGTTCGCAATGTCTTGGGTTACAGAGATCATTCACAATGTCGTGAGTTGGGGAAATCGTTCGCAATGTCGTGGGTAGGCGCTATTGTTCACAATGTCGTGAGTTACAGAGATCGTTCGCAATGTCCTGAATTACAGAGATCATTCGCAATGTCGTGGGTAGGGGAGATCATTCGCAATGTCGTGGATTACAGAGATCGTTTGCAATGTCGTGGGTTACAGAGATCGTTCGCAATGTCGTGGGTAGGGGAGATCGTTCACAATGTCATGAGTTACAGAGATCGTTCACTATGTTTTGGGTTACAGAGATCTTTCGCAATGTCATGGGTAGGGGAGATCGTACGCTATGTCGTGGGTTACAGAGATCGTTCGCAATGTCGAGGGTTACAAATGTCGTTTGCAATGTCGTAGATAGGAGAGATCGTTCACAATGTCGAGGGTTACAGAGATCGTTCGCAATGTCGTGGGTAGGGGAGATCGTTCGCAATGTTGTGAGTAACAGACATCGTTCGCAATGTCGTGGTTTTCAGAAATCGTTCACAATGTCGTAGGTAGGAGAGATCGTTCACAATGTCGAGGGTTACAGTGATCATTCGCATTGTCATGGGTAGGGGAGATCGTTCGCAATGTTGTGAGTTACAGAGATCGTTCGCATTGTCGTGGGTTACGGAGATCGTTCCCAATATCCTGGGTAGCGGAGATCGTTCGCAATGTCGTGTGTTACAGAGATCGTTCGCAATGTCGTGGGTAGGGGAGATAGTTCGCAATGTCGTGTGTTACAGAATTCGTTCGCAATGTCGTGGGTTACACAGATCGTTCACAATGTTGTGGGTAGGGGAGAACGTTCGCAATGTCGTGGGTAGGTGAGATCATTTGCAATGTCGTGGATTACAGAGGTCGTTCACAATGTTGTGGGTAGGGGAGATCGTTCGCAATGTCGTGGGTTACAGAGAACGTTCGCAATGTCGTGGGTAGGGGAGATCATTTGCAATGTCGTGGATTACAGAGGTCGTTCACAATGTTGTGGGTAGGGGAGATCGTTCGCAATGTCGTGGGTTACAGAGATCGTTCACAATGTCATGGATAGGGGAGATCGTTCGCAATGTCGTGGGTAGGGGAGATTGTTCGCAATGTTGTGATTTACAGAGAAACCGCAATGTTGCGGGTAGGGGAGATCGTTTGCAATGTTTTGGATAACAGAGATCATTCGCAATGTCGTGGGTAGGGGAGATCGTTCGCAATGTTGTGAGTTACAGAGATCGTTCGCAATGTCGTGGGTTACGGAGATCGTTCGCAATGTCGTGGGTTACAGTGATCGTTCGCAATGTCATGGGTAGGGGTGATCGTTCGCAATGTTGTGAGTTACAGAGATCGTTTGCAACGTCGTGGGATACGGAGATCGTTCACAATATCGTGGGTAGGGGAGATCGTTCGCAATGTCGTGTGTTACAGAGATCGTTCGCAATGTCGTGGGTAGGGGAGATAGTTCGCAATGTCGTTAGTTACAGAGATCTTTCACAATGTCGTGGGTAGGGGAGATTGTTCTCAATGTCAAGGGTTACAGAATTCGTTCGCAATGTCGTGGGTTACACAGATCGTTCACAATGTTGTGGGTAGGGGACAACGTTCGCAATGTCGTGGGTAGGTGATATAATTTGCAATGTCGTGGATTACAGAGATCTTTCGCAATGTCATGGGTTACAGAGAACGTTCGCAATGTCGTGGGTAGGGGAGATCATTTGCAATGTCGTGGATTACAGAGATCATTTGCAATGTCGTGGATTACAGAGATCGTTCGCAATGTCGTGGGTAGGGGAGATCGTTCGCAATGTCGTGAGTTACAGAGATCCTTCAGAATGTCGCGGGTAGGGGAGATCGTTCACAATTTTGTGAGTTACAGAGATCATTCGCAATGTCGTGGGTAGGGCAGATCGTTCGCAATGTCCAGGGTTACAGAGATCGTTCGCAATATCATGGGTAGGGGTGATCGTTCGCAATGTTGTGAGTTTCAGAGATCGTTCGCAATGTCTTGGGTTACAGAGATCATTCACAATGTAGTGAGTTGGGGAAATCGTTCGCAATGTCGTGGGTAGGCGCTATTGTTCACAATGTCGTGAGTTACAGAGATCGTTCGCAATGTCCTGAATTACAGAGATCATTCGCAATGTCGTGGGTAGGGAAGATCGTTCGCAATGTCGTGAGTTACAGAGATCATTCACAATGTCGTGAGTTGGGGAAATCATTCGCAATGTCGTGGATTACAGAGATCGTTCGCAATGTCGTGGGTTAGAGAGATCATTCGCAATGTCGTGGGTAGGGGAGATCGTTCACTATGTTCAGGGTTACAGAGATCGTTCACAATGTTGACGGTTACAAAGTTCGTTTGCAATGTCGTGGGTAGGTGAGATCGTTTGCAATGTAGTGGGTTACAGAGATCGTTCACAATGTCGTGGGTAGGGGAGATAGTTCGCAATGTCGTGGGTTACAGAGTTCGTTCACAATGTCGTGGGTTACAGAGATCGTTTGCAATGTCCTGAATTACAGAGATCGTTTGCAATGTCGTGGTTAGGGAAGATCGTTCGCAGTGTCATGGGTTACAGAGATCATTCACAATGTCGTGGGTAGGGGAGATCGTTAACAATGTCGTGAGTTACAGAGATCATTCACAATGTCGTGAGCTGGGGAAATCGTTCGCAATGTCGTGGGTAGGGGCGATTGTTCACAATGTCGTGAGTTACAGAGATCGTTCATGATGTCGTGGTTTACAGAGATCGTTCGAAATGTCCTGAATTACAGAGATCATTCACAATGTCGTGGGTAGGGGAGATTGTTCGCAATGTCGTGGGTTACAGAGATCGTTTGCAATGTCGAGGGTTACGAAGGTCGTTTGCAATGTCATGGTTAGGGAAGATCGTTCGCAGTGTCGTGGGTTACAGAGATCGTTCACAATGTCGTGGGTAGGTGAGATCGTTCGCAATGTCGAGGGTTACAGAGATCGTTCACAATGTCGTGGGTAGGTGAGATCGTTCGCAATGTCGAGGGTTACAGAGATCGTTCACAATGTCGTGGGTAGGGGAGATAGTTCACAATGTCATGGGTTACAGAGTTCCTTCACAATGTCGTGTGTAGGGGAGATCGTACGCAATGTCGTGGGTTACAGAGATCGTTCGCAATGTCGAGGGTTACAAATGTCGTTTGCAATGTCGTGGTTAGGGAAGATCGTTCGCAGTGTTGTGGGTTACAGAGATCTATCGCAATGTCATGGGTAGGGGAGATCGTACGCTATGTTGTGGGTTACAGAGATCGTTCGCAATGTCGAGGGTTACAAATGTCGTTTGCAATGTCGTGGTTAGGGAAGATCGTTCGCAGTGTTGTGGGTTACAGAGATTGTTCACAATGTCGTGGGTAGGGGAGATCGTTCGCAATGTAGCGGGTTACAGAGATCGTTCACAAGGTCGTGTGTAGGGGAGATCGTACGCAATGTCGCGGCTTACAGAGATCGTTCACAATGTCGTGGGTAGGGGAGATAGTTCGCAATGTCATGGGTTACAGAGATCGTTCGCAATATCATGGGTAGGCGCAATTGTTCACAATGTCGTGAGTTACAGAGATCGTTCGCAATGTCCTGAATTACAGAGATCATTCGCAATGTCGTGGGTAGGGGAGATCATTCGCAATGTCGTGGATTACAGAGATCGTTCGCAAAGTCGAGGGTTACAAAGGTCGTTCACAATGTCGTGGGTAGGGGAGATCATTCGCAATGTAGTGTGTTACAGAGATCGTTCACAATGTCGTGGGTAGGGGAGATAGTTCGCAATGTCGTGGGTTACAGAGATCTTTCACAATGTCGTGGGTAGGGGAGATTGTTCTCAATGTCGAGGGTTACAAAATTTGTTAGCAATGTCGTGGGTTACAAATGTCGTTTGTAATGTCGTGGTTAGGGAAGATTGTTCGCAGTGTCGTGGGTTACGGAGATCGTTCACAATATCGTGGGTAGGGGAGATCGTTCACAATGTCGTGTGTTACAGAGATCGTTCGCAATGTCGTGGATAGGGGAGATAGTTCGCAATGTTGAGGGTTACAAAACTTGTTCGCAATGTCGTGGGTTACAGAGATCGTTCACAATGTTGTGGGTAGGGGAGAACGTTCGCAATGTCGTGGGTAGGTGAGATCATTTGCAATGTCGTGGATTACAGAGATCTTTCGCAATGTCATGGGTTACAGAGAACGTTCGCAATGTCGTGGGTAGGGGAGATCATTTGCAATGTCGTGGATTACAGAGATCATTCGCAATGTCGTGGATTACAGAGATCGTTCGCAATGTTGTGGGTAGGGGAGATCATTTGCAATGTCGTGGATTACAGAGATCATTCGCAATGTCGTGGATTACAGAGATCGTTCGCAATGTTGTGGGTAGGGGAGATCATTTGCAATGTTGTGGATAACAGAGATCATTCGCAATGTCGTGGGTAGGGAAGATCGTTCGCAATGTCGTGGATTACAGAGATCGTTCACAATGTCGTGAGTTACAGAGATCATTCACAATGTCGTGAGTTGGGGAAATCATTCGCAATGTCGTGGATTACAGAGATCGTTCGCAATGTCGTGGGTTAGAGAGATTGTTCGCAATGTCGTGGGTAGGGGAGATCGTTCACAATGTCATGAGTTACAGAGATCATTCACTATGTTGAGGGTTACAGAGATCTTTCGTAATGTCATGGGTTGGGGAGATCGTACGCAATGTCGTGGGTTACAGAGATCGTTCGCAATGTCAACGGTTACAAAGGTCGTTTGCAATGTCGTGGGTTACAGAGATCGTTCACAATGTCGTGGGTAGGGGAGATAGTTCGCAATGTCGTGGGTTACAGAGTTCGTTCACAATGTCGTGGGTTACAGAGATCGTTTGCAATGTCCTGAATTACAGAGATCGTTTGCAATGTCGTGGTTAGGGAAGATCATTCGCAGTGTCATGGGTTACAGAGATCGTTCACAATGTCGTGGGTTATAGAGTTCGTTTGCAATGTCCTGAATTACAGAGATCGTTTGCAATGTCGTGGTTAGGGAAGATCGTTCGCAGTGTCATGGGTTACAGAGATCATTCACAATGTCGTGGGTAGGGGAGATTGTTCGCAATGTCGTGAGTTACAGAGATCATTCACAATGTCGTGAGTTGGGGAAATCGTTCGCAATGTCGTGGGTAGGGGCGATTGTTCACAATGTCGTGAGTTACAGAGATCGTTCATGATGTCGTGGTTTACAGAGATCGTTCGAAATGTCCTGAATTACAGAGATCGTTCGCAATGTCGTGGTTAGGGAAGATCGTTCGCAGTGTCATGGGTTACAGAGATCGTTCACAATGTCGTGGGTAGGGGAGATCGTTCACAATGTCGTGGGTTATAGAGATCGTTTGCAATGTCCTGAATTACAGAGATCGTTTGCAATGTCGTGGTTAGGGAAGATCGTTCGCAATGTCATGGGTTACAGAGATCATTCACAATGTCGTGGGTAGGGGAGATTGCTCGCAGTGTCTTGGGATACAGAGATCGTTCACAACGTCGTAAGTAGGGGTGATAGTTCGCAATGTCGTGGATTACAGAGATCGTTCACAATGTCGTGGGTTACACAGATCTTTCGCAATGTCCTGAATTACAGACATCGTTCACAATGTCGAGGGTTACAAAGGTCGTTCACAATGTCGTGGGTAGGGGAGATCGTTCGCAATGTAGTGCGTTACCGAGATCATTCACAATGTCGTGGGTAGGGGAGATAGTTCGCAACGTCGTGGGTTACAGAGTTCGTTCACAATGTCGTGTGTAGGGGAGATCGTATGCAATGTCGCGGCTTACAGAGATCTTTCGCAATTTCATGGGTCACAGAGATCATTCAGAATGTCGTGGGTACGCGAGATCGTTCGCAATGCTGTGAGTTAATGAGATCGGTCGCAATGTCGAGTGTTACAGAGAACATTGACAAAATCGTGGGTTGGGGAGATCGTTCGCAATGTCGAGGGTTACAAATGTCATTTGTAATGTTGTGGTTAGGGAAGATTGTTCCCAGTGTCGTGGGTTACGGAGATCGTTCACAATATCGTGGGTAGGGGAGATCGTTCACAATGTCGTGTGTTACAGAGATCGTTCGCAAGGTCATGGGTAGGGGTGATCGTTCGCAATGTTGTGAGTTACAGAGATCGTTCGCAATGTCGTGGGTAGGGGAGATAGTTCGCAATGTCGTTGGTTACAGAGATCTTTCACAATGTCGTGGGTAGGGGAGATTCTTTTCAATGTCGAGGGTTACAGAATTCGTTCGCAATGTCGTGGGTTACACAGATCGTTCACAATGTTGCGGGTAGGGGACAACGTTCGCAATGTCGTGGGTAGGTGAGATCATTTGCAATGTCGTGGATTACAGAGATCTTTCGCAATGTGATGGGTTACAGATAACGTTCGCAATGTCGTGGGTAGAGGAGATCATTTGCAATGTCGTGGATTACAGAGATCATTCGCAATGTCGTGGATTACAGAAATCGTTCGCAATGTTGTGGGTAGGGGAGATCATTTGCAATGTTGTGGATAACAGAGATCATTCGCAATGTCGTGGGTAGGGGAGATCGTTCGCAATGTCGTGAGTTACAGAGATCCTTCAGAATGTCGCGGGTAGGGGAGATCGTTCACAATTTTGTGAGTTATGGAGATCATTCGCAATGTCGTGGGTAGGGCAGATCGTTCGCAATGTCCAGGGTTACAGAGATCGTTCGCAATATCATGGGTAGGGGTGATCGTTCGCAATGTTGTGAGTTTCAGAGATCGTTCGCAATGTCTTGGGTTACAGAGATCATTCACAATGTCGTGAGTTGGGGAAATCGTTCGCAATGTCGTGGGTAGGCGCTATTGTTCACAATGTCGTGAGTTACAGAGATCGTTCGCAATGTCCTGAATTACAGAGATCATTCGCAATGTCGTGGGTAGGGGAGATCATTCGCAATGTCGTGGATTACAGAGATCGTTCACTATGTTTTGGGTTACAGAGATCTTTCGCAATGTCATGGGTAGGGGAGATCGTACGCTATGTCGTGGGTTACAGAGATCGTTCGCAATGTCGAGGGTTACAAATGTCGTTTGCAATGTCGTAGATTGGAGAGATCGTTCACAATGTCGAGGGTTACAGAGATCGTTCGCAATGTCGTGGGTAGGGGAGATCATTCGCAATGTAGCGAGTTACAGAGTTCGTTCACAAGGTCGTGTGTAGGGGAGATCGTACACAATGTCGCGGGCTACAGAGATCGTTCACAATGTCGTGGGTAGGGGAGATAGTTCGCAATGTCGTGGGTTACAGAGTTCGTTCACAATGTCGTGGGTACGGGAGAACGTTCGCAATGCTGTGAGTTAATGAGATCGTTCGCAATGTCGAGTGTTACAGAGATCGTTGACACAGTCGTGGGTAGGGGAGATCGTTCGCAATGTTGTCAGTAACAGACATCGTTCGCAATGTCGTGGTTTTCAGAGATCGTTCACAATGTCGTAGGTAGGAGAGATCGTTCACAATGTCGAGGGTTACAGTGATCATTCGCATTGTCATGGGTAGGGGAGATAGTTCGCAATGTCGTGTGTTACAGAATTCGTTCGCAATGTCGTGGGTTACACAGATCGTTCACAATGTTGTGGGTAGGGGAGAACGTTCGCAATGTCGTGGGTAGGTGAGATCATTTGCAATGTCGTGGATTACAGAGGTCGTTCACAATGTTGTGGGTAGGGGAGATCATTCGCAATGTCGTGGGTTACAGAGAACGTTCGCAATGTCGTGGGTAGGGGAGATCATTTGCAATGTCGTGGATTACAGAGGTCGTTCACAATGTTGTGGGTAGGGGAGATCGTTCGCAATGTCGTGGGTTACAGAGATCGTTCACAATGTCATGGATAGGGGAGATCGTTCGCAATGTCGTGGGTAGGGGAGATTGTTCGCAATGTTGTGATTTACAGAGAAACTTCGCAATGTTGCTGGTAGGGGAGATCGTTTGCAATGTTTTGGATAACAGAGATCATTCGCAATGTCGTGGGTAGGGGAGATCGTTCGCAATGTTGTGAGTTACAGAGATCGTTCGCAATGTCGTGGGTTACGGAGATCATTCGCAATGTCGTGGGTTACAGTGATCGTTCGCAATGTCATGGGTAGGGGAGATCGTACGCTATGTCGTGGGTTACAGAGATCGTTCGCAATGTCGAGGGTTACAAATGTCGTTTGTAATGTCGTGGTTAGGGAAGATTGTTCGCAGTGTCGTGGGTTACGGAGATCGTTCACAATATCATGGGTAGGGGAGATCGTTCACAATGTCGTGTGTTACAGAGATCGTTCGCAATGTCGTGGGTAGGGGAGATAGTTCGCAATGTCGAGGGTTACAAAACTTGTTCGCAATGTCGTGGGTTACAGAGATCGTTCACAATGTTGTGGGTAGGGGAGATCGTACGCTATGTCGTGGGTTACAGAGATCGTTTGCAATGTCCTGAATTACAGAGATCGTTTGCAATGTCGTGGTTAGGGAAGATCATTCGCAGTGTCATGGGTTACAGAGATCGTTCACAATGTCGTGGGTAGAGGAGATCGTTCACAATGTCGTGGGTTATAGAGATCGTTTGCAATGTCCTGAATTACAGAGATCGTTTGCAATGTCGTGGTTAGGGAAGATCGTTCGCAATGTCATGGGTTACAGAGATCATTCACAATGTCGTGGGTAGGGGAGATTGCTCGCAGTGTCTTGGGATTCAGAGATCGTTCACAACGTCGTAAGTAGGGGTGATAGTTCGCAATGTCGTGGATTACAGAGATCTTTCGCAATGTCCTGAATTACAGACATCGTTCACAATGTCGAGGGTTACAAAGGTCGTTCACAATGTCGTGGGTAGGGGAGATCGTTCGCAATGTAGTGCGTTACCGAGATCGTTCACAATGTCGTGGGTAGGGGAGATAGTTCGCAACGTCGTGGGTTACAGAGTTCGTTCACAATGTCGTGTGTAGGGGAGATCGTACGCAATGTCGCGGCTTACAGAGATCTTTCGCAATTTCATGGGTCACAGAGATCATTCAGAATGTCGTGGGTACGCGAGATCGTTCGCAATGCTGTGAGTTAATGAGATCGTTCGCAATGTCGTGGGTTTCAGAGATCGTTCACAATGTCGTAGATAGGAGAGATCGTTCACAATGTCGAGGGTTACAGAGATCGTTCGCAATGTCGTGGGTAGGGGAGATCGTTCACAATGTCATGAGTTACAGAGATCGTTCACTACGTTTTGGGTTACAGAGATCTTTCGCAATGTCATGGGTAGGGGAGATCGTACGCTATGTCGTGGGTTACAGAGATCGTTCGCAATGTCGAGGGTTACAAATGTCGTTTGTAATGTCGTGGTTAGGGAAGATTGTTCGCAGTGTCGTGGGTTACGGAGATCGTTCACAATATCGTGGGTAGGGGAGATCGTTCACAATGTCGTGTGTTACAGAGATCGTTCGCAATGTCGTGGGTAGGGGAGATAGTTCGCAATGTTGAGGGTTACAAAACTTGTTCGCAATGTCGTGGGTTACAGAGATCGTTCACAATGTTGTGGGTAGGGGAGAACGTTCGCAATGTTGTGGGTAGGTGAGATCATTTGCAATGTCGTGGATTACAGAGATCTTTCGCAATGTCATGGGTTACAGAGAACGTTCGCAATGTCGTGGGTAGGGGAGATCATTTGCAATGTCGTGGATTACAGAGATCATTCGCAATGTCGTGGGTAGGGGAGATCGTTCGTAATGTCGTGAGTTACAGAGATCCTTCACAATGTCGCGGGTAGGGGAGATCGTTCACAATTTTGTGAGTTACAGAGATCTTTCGCAATGTCGTGGGTTACAGAGATCATTCACAATGTCGTGGGTAGGAGAGATTTTTCGCAATGTCTTGGGTTACAGAGATCGTTTGCAATGTCGTGGTTAGGGAAGACCGTTCGCAGTGTCGTGGGTTACAGAGAACGTTCACAATGTGGTGGGTAGGGGAGATCGTTCGCTATGTCGTGAGTTACAGAGATCATTCACAATGTCGTGAGTTGGGGAAATCGATCGCAATGTCGTGGGTAGGCGCTATTATTCACAATGTCGTGAGATACAGAGATCGTTCATGATGTCGTGGTTTACAGAGATCGTTCGAAATGTCCTGAATTACAGAGATCGTTCGCAACGTCATGGTTAGGGAAGATCGTTCGCAGTGTCATGGATTACAGAGATCATTCACAATGTCGTGGGTAGGGGATATTGTTCGCAGTGTCTTGGGTTACAGAGATCGTTCACAACGTCGTAAGTAGGGGTGATAGTTCGCAATGTCTTGGATTACAGAGATCGTTCACAATGTCGTGAGTTACAGAGATCGTTCGCAATGTCATGGGTTACAGAGATCTTTCGCAATGTCATGGGTAGGGGAGATCGTACGCTATGTCGTGGGTTACAGAGATCGTTCGCAATGTCGAGGGTTACAAATGTCGTTTGTAATGTCGTGGTTAGGGAAGATTGTTCCCAGTGTCGTGGGTTACGGAGATCGTTCACAATATCGTGGGTAGGGGAGATCGTTCACAATGTCGTGTGTTACAGAGATCGTTCGCAAGGTCATGGGTAGGGGTGATCGTTCGCAATGTTGTGAGTTACAGAGATCGTTCGCAACGTCGTGGGTTACGGAGATCGTTCACAATATCGTGGGTAGGGGAGATCGTTCGCAATGTCGTGTGTTACAGAGATCGTTCGCAATGTCGTGGGTAGGGGAGATAGTTCGCAATGTCGTTGGTTACAGAGATCTTTCACAATGTCGTGGGTAGGGGAGATTCTTCTCAATGTCGAGGGTTACAGAATTCGTTCGCAATGTCGTGGGTTACACAGATCGTTCACAATGTTGTGGGTAGGGGACAACGTTCGCAATGTCGTGGGTAGGTGAGATCATTTGCAATGTCGTGGATTACAGAGATCTTTCGCAATGTGATGGGTTACAGAGAACGTTCGCAATGTCGTGGGTAGAGGAGATCATTTGCAATGTCGTGGATTACAGAGATCATTCGCAATGTCGTGGATTACAGAAATCGTTCGCAATGTTGTGGGTAGGGGAGATCATTTGCAATGTTGTGGATAACAGAGATCATTCGCAATGTCGTGGGTAGGGGAGATCGTTCGCAATGTCGTGAGTTACAGAGATCCTTCAGAATGTCACGGGTAGGGGAGATCGTTCACAATTTTGTGAGTTACAGAGATCATTCGCAATGTCGTGGGTAGGGCAGATCGTTCGCAATGTCCAGGGTTACAGAGATCGTTCGCAATATCATGGGTAGGGGTGATCGTTCGCAATGTTGTGAGTTTCAGAGATCGTTCGCAATGTCTTGGGTTACAGAGATCATTCACAATGTCGTGAGTTGGGGAAATCGTTCGCAATGTCGTGGGTAGGCGCTATTGTTCACAATGTCGTGAGTTACAGAGATCGTTCGCAATGTCCTGAATTACAGAGATCATTCGCAATGTCGTGGGTAGGGGAGATCATTCGCAATGTCGTGGATTACAGAGATCGTTTGCAATGTCGTGGGTTACAGAGATCGTTCGCAATGTCGTGGGTAGGGGAGATCGTTCACAATGTCATGAGTTACAGAGATCGTTCACTATGTTTTGGGTTACAGAGATCTTTCGCAATGTCATGGGTAGGGGAGATCGTACGCTATGTCGTGGGTTACAGAGATCGTTCGCAATGTCGAGGGTTACAAATGTCGTTTGCAATGTCGTAGATAGGAGAGATCGTTCACAATGTCGAGGGTTACAGAGATCGTTCGCAATGTTGTGGGTAGGGGAGATCGTTCGCAATGTTGTGAGTAACAGACATCGTTCGCAATGTCGTGGTTTTCAGAAATCGTTCACAATGTCGTAGGTAGGAGAGATCGTTCACAATGTCGAGGGTTACAGTGATCATTCGCATTGTCATGGGTAGGGGAGATCGTTCGCAATGTTGTGAGTTACAGAGATCGTTCGCATTGTCGTGGGTTACGGAGATCGTTCCCAATATCCTGGGTAGCGGAGATCGTTCGCAATGTCGTGTGTTACAGAGATCGTTCGCAATGTCGTGGGTAGGGGAGATAGTTCGCAATGTCGTGTGTTACAGAATTCGTTCGCAATGTCGTGGGTTACACAGATCGTTCACAATGTTGTGGGTAGGGGAGAACGTTCGCAATGTCGTGGGTAGGTGAGATCATTTGCAATGTCGTGGATTACAGAGGTCGTTCACAATGTTGTGGGTAGGGGAGATCGTTCGCAATGTCGAGTGTTACAGAGAACATTGACAAAATCGTGGGTTGGGGAGATCGTTCGCAATGTCGAGGGTTACAAATGTCATTTGTAATGTTGTGGTTAGGGAAGATTGTTCCCAGTGTCGTGGGTTACGGAGATCGTTCACAATATCGTGGGTAGGGGAGATCGTTCACAATGTCGTGTGTTACAGAGATCGTTCGCAAGGTCATGGGTAGGGGTGATCGTTCGCAATGTTGTGAGTTACAGAGATCGTTCGCAATGTCGTGGGTAGGGGAGATAGTTCGCAATGTCGTTGGTTACAGAGATCTTTCACAATGTCGTGGGTAGGGGAGATTCTTTTCAATGTCGAGGGTTACAGAATTCGTTCGCAATGTCGTGGGTTACACAGATCGTTCACAATGTTGCGGGTAGGGGACAACGTTCGCAATGTCGTGGGTAGGTGAGATCATTTGCAATGTCGTGGATTACAGAGATCTTTCGCAATGTGATGGGTTACAGATAACGTTCGCAATGTCGTGGGTAGAGGAGATCATTTGCAATGTCGTGGATTACAGAGATCATTCGCAATGTCGTGGATTACAGAAATCGTTCGCAATGTTGTGGGTAGGGGAGATCATTTGCAATGTTGTGGATAACAGAGATCATTCGCAATGTCGTGGGTAGGGGAGATCGTTCGCAATGTCGTGAGTTACAGAGATCCTTCAGAATGTCGCGGGTAGGGGAGATCGTTCACAATTTTGTGAGTTATGGAGATCATTCGCAATGTCGTGGGTAGGGCAGATCGTTCGCAATGTCCAGGGTTACAGAGATCGTTCGCAATATCATGGGTAGGGGTGATCGTTCGCAATGTTGTGAGTTTCAGAGATCGTTCGCAATGTCTTGGGTTACAGAGATCATTCACAATGTCGTGAGTTGGGGAAATCGTTCGCAATGTCGTGGGTAGGCGCTATTGTTCACAATGTCGTGAGTTACAGAGATCGTTCGCAATGTCCTGAATTACAGAGATCATTCGCAATGTCGTGGGTAGGGGAGATCATTCGCAATGTCGTGGATTACAGAGATCGTTCACTATGTTTTGGGTTACAGAGATCTTTCGCAATGTCATGGGTAGGGGAGATCGTACGCTATGTCGTGGGTTACAGAGATCGTTCGCAATGTCGAGGGTTACAAATGTCGTTTGCAATGTCGTAGATTGGAGAGATCGTTCACAATGTCGAGGGTTACAGAGATCGTTCGCAATGTCGTGGGTAGGGGAGATCATTCGCAATGTAGCGAGTTACAGAGTTCGTTCACAAGGTCGTGTGTAGGGGAGATCGTACACAATGTCGCGGGCTACAGAGATCGTTCACAATGTCGTGGGTAGGGGAGATAGTTCGCAATGTCGTGGGTTACAGAGTTCGTTCACAATGTCGTGGGTACGGGAGAACGTTCGCAATGCTGTGAGTTAATGAGATCGTTCGCAATGTCGAGTGTTACAGAGATCGTTGACACAGTCGTGGGTAGGGGAGATCGTTCGCAATGTTGTCAGTAACAGACATCGTTCGCAATGTCGTGGTTTTCAGAGATCGTTCACAATGTCGTAGGTAGGAGAGATCGTTCACAATGTCGAGGGTTACAGTGATCATTCGCATTGTCATGGGTAGGGGAGATAGTTCGCAATGTCGTGTGTTACAGAATTCGTTCGCAATGTCGTGGGTTACACAGATCGTTCACAATGTTGTGGGTAGGGGAGAACATTCGCAATGTCGTGGGTAGGTGAGATCATTTGCAATGTCGTGGATTACAGAGGTCGTTCACAATGTTGTGGGTAGGGGAGATCATTCGCAATGTCGTGGGTTACAGAGAACGTTCGCAATGTCGTGGGTAGGGGAGATCATTTGCAATGTCGTGGATTACAGAGGTCGTTCACAATGTTGTGGGTAGGGGAGATCGTTCGCAATGTCGTGGGTTACAGAGATCGTTCACAATGTCATGGATAGGGGAGATCGTTCGCAATGTCGTGGGTAGGGGAGATTGTTCGCAATGTTGTGATTTACAGAGAAACTTCGCAATGTTGCTGGTAGGGGAGATCGTTTGCAATGTTTTGGATAACAGAGATCATTCGCAATGTCGTGGGTAGGGGAGATCGTTCGCAATGTTGTGAGTTACAGAGATCGTTCGCAATGTCGTGGGTTACGGAGATCATTCGCAATGTCGTGGGTTACAGTGATCGTTCGCAATGTCATGGGTAGGGGAGATCGTACGCTATGTCGTGGGTTACAGAGATCGTTCGCAATGTCGAGGGTTACAAATGTCGTTTGTAATGTCGTGGTTAGGGAAGATTGTTCGCAGTGTCGTGGGTTACGGAGATCGTTCACAATATCATGGGTAGGGGAGATCGTTCACAATGTCGTGTGTTACAGAGATCGTTCGCAATGTCGTGGGTAGGGGAGATAGTTCGCAATGTCGAGGGTTACAAAACTTGTTCGCAATGTCGTGGGTTACAGAGATCGTTCACAATGTTGTGGGTAGGGGAGATCGTACGCTATGTCGTGGGTTACAGAGATCGTTTGCAATGTCCTGAATTACAGAGATCGTTTGCAATGTCGTGGTTAGGGAAGATCATTCGCAGTGTCATGGGTTACAGAGATCGTTCACAATGTCGTGGGTAGAGGAGATCGTTCACAATGTCGTGGGTTATAGAGATCGTTTGCAATGTCCTGAATTACAGAGATCGTTTGCAATGTCGTGGTTAGGGAAGATCGTTCGCAATGTCATGGGTTACAGAGATCATTCACAATGTCGTGGGTAGGGGAGATTGCTCGCAGTGTCTTGGGATTCAGAGATCGTTCACAACGTCGTAAGTAGGGGTGATAGTTCGCAATGTCGTGGATTACAGAGATCTTTCGCAATGTCCTGAATTACAGACATCGTTCACAATGTCGAGGGTTACAAAGGTCGTTCACAATGTCGTGGGTAGGGGAGATCGTTCGCAATGTAGTGCGTTACCGAGATCGTTCACAATGTCGTGGGTAGGGGAGATAGTTCGCAACGTCGTGGGTTACAGAGTTCGTTCACAATGTCGTGTGTAGGGGAGATCGTACGCAATGTCGCGGCTTACAGAGATCTTTCGCAATTTCATGGGTCACAGAGATCATTCAGAATGTCGTGGGTACGCGAGATCGTTCGCAATGCTGTGAGTTAATGAGATCGTTCGCAATGTCGTGGGTTTCAGAGATCGTTCACAATGTCGTAGATAGGAGAGATCGTTCACAATGTCGAGGGTTACAGAGATCGTTCGCAATGTCGTGGGTAGGGGAGATCGTTCACAATGTCATGAGTTACAGAGATCGTTCACTACGTTTTGGGTTACAGAGATCTTTCGCAATGTCATGGGTAGGGGAGATCGTACGCTATGTCGTGGGTTACAGAGATCGTTCGCAATGTCGAGGGTTACAAATGTCGTTTGTAATGTCGTGGTTAGGGAAGATTGTTCGCAGTGTCGTGGGTTACGGAGATCGTTCACAATATCGTGGGTAGGGGAGATCGTTCACAATGTCGTGTGTTACAGAGATCGTTCGCAATGTCGTGGGTAGGGGAGATAGTTCGCAATGTTGAGGGTTACAAAACTTGTTCGCAATGTCGTGGGTTACAGAGATCGTTCACAATGTTGTGGGTAGGGGAGAACGTTCGCAATGTCGTGGGTAGGTGAGATCATTTGCAATGTCGTGGATTACAGAGATCTTTCGCAATGTCATGGGTTACAGAGAACGTTCGCAATGTCGTGGGTAGGGGAGATCATTTGCAATGTCGTGGATTACAGAGATCATTCGCAATGTCGTGGGTAGGGGAGATCGTTCGTAATGTCGTGAGTTACAGAGATCCTTCACAATGTCGCGGGTAGGGGAGATCGTTCACAATTTTGTGAGTTACAGAGATCTTTCGCAATGTCGTGGGTTACAGAGATCATTCACAATGTCGTGGGTAGGAGAGATTTTTCGCAATGTCTTGGGTTACAGAGATCGTTTGCAATGTCGTGGTTAGGGAAGACCGTTCGCAGTGTCGTGGGTTACAGAGAACGTTCACAATGTGGTGGGTAGGGGAGATCGTTCGCTATGTCGTGAGTTACAGAGATCATTCACAATGTCGTGAGTTGGGGAAATCGATCGCAATGTCGTGGGTAGGCGCTATTATTCACAATGTCGTGAGATACAGAGATCGTTCATGATGTCGTGGTTTACAGAGATCGTTCGAAATGTCCTGAATTACAGAGATCGTTCGCAACGTCATGGTTAGGGAAGATCGTTCGCAGTGTCATGGGTTACAGAGATCATTCACAATGTCGTGGGTAGGGGATATTGTTCGCAGTGTCTTGGGTTACAGAGATCGTTCACAACGTCGTAAGTAGGGGTGATAGTTCGCAATGTCTTGGATTACAGAGATCGTTCACAATGTCGTGAGTTACAGAGATCGTTCGCAATGTCATGGGTTACAGAGATCTTTCGCAATGTCATGGGTAGGGGAGATCGTACGCTATGTCGTGGGTTACAGAGATCGTTCGCAATGTCGAGGGTTACAAATGTCGTTTGTAATGTCGTGGTTAGGGAAGATTGTTCCCAGTGTCGTGGGTTACGGAGATCGTTCACAATATCGTGGGTAGGGGAGATCGTTCACAATGTCGTGTGTTACAGAGATCGTTCGCAAGGTCATGGGTAGGGGTGATCGTTCGCAATGTTGTGAGTTACAGAGATCGTTCGCAACGTCGTGGGTTACGGAGATCGTTCACAATATCGTGGGTAGGGGAGATCGTTCGCAATGTCGTGTGTTACAGAGATCGTTCGCAATGTCGTGGGTAGGGGAGATAGTTCGCAATGTCGTTGGTTACAGAGATCTTTCACAATGTCGTGGGTAGGGGAGATTCTTCTCAATGTCGAGGGTTACAGAATTCGTTCGCAATGTCGTGGGTTACACAGATCGTTCACAATGTTGTGGGTAGGGGACAACGTTCGCAATGTCGTGGGTAGGTGAGATCATTTGCAATGTCGTGGATTACAGAGATCTTTCGCAATGTGATGGGTTACAGAGAACGTTCGCAATGTCGTGGGTAGAGGAGATCATTTGCAATGTCGTGGATTACAGAGATCATTCGCAATGTCGTGGATTACAGAAATCGTTCGCAATGTTGTGGGTAGGGGAGATCATTTGCAATGTTGTGGATAACAGAGATCATTCGCAATGTCGTGGGTAGGGGAGATCGTTCGCAATGTCGTGAGTTACAGAGATCCTTCAGAATGTCACGGGTAGGGGAGATCGTTCACAATTTTGTGAGTTACAGAGATCATTCGCAATGTCGTGGGTAGGGCAGATCGTTCGCAATGTCCAGGGTTACAGAGATCGTTCGCAATATCATGGGTAGGGGTGATCGTTCGCAATGTTGTGAGTTTCAGAGATCGTTCGCAATGTCTTGGGTTACAGAGATCATTCACAATGTCGTGAGTTGGGGAAATCGTTCGCAATGTCGTGGGTAGGCGCTATTGTTCACAATGTCGTGAGTTACAGAGATCGTTCGCAATGTCCTGAATTACAGAGATCATTCGCAATGTCGTGGGTAGGGGAGATCATTCGCAATGTCGTGGATTACAGAGATCGTTTGCAATGTCGTGGGTTACAGAGATCGTTCGCAATGTCGTGGGTAGGGGAGATCGTTCACAATGTCATGAGTTACAGAGATCGTTCACTATGTTTTGGGTTACAGAGATCTTTCGCAATGTCATGGGTAGGGGAGATCGTACGCTATGTCGTGGGTTACAGAGATCGTTCGCAATGTCGAGGGTTACAAATGTCGTTTGCAATGTCGTAGATAGGAGAGATCGTTCACAATGTCGAGGGTTACAGAGATCGTTCGCAATGTCGTGGGTAGGGGAGATCGTTCGCAATGTTGTGAGTAACAGACATCGTTCGCAATGTCGTGGTTTTCAGAAATCGTTCACAATGTCGTAGGTAGGAGAGATCGTTCACAATGTCGAGGGTTACAGTGATCATTCGCATTGTCATGGGTAGGGGAGATCGTTCGCAATGTTGTGAGTTACAGAGATCGTTCGCAATGTCGTGGGTTACGGAGATCGTTCCCAATATCCTGGCTAGCGGAGATCGTTCGCAATGTCGTGTGTTACAGAGATCGTTCGCAATGTCGTGGGTAGGGGAGATAGTTCGCAATGTCGTGTGTTACAGAATTCGTTCGCAATGTCGTGGGTTACACAGATCGTTCACAATGTTGTGGGTAGGGGAGAACGTTCGCAATGTCGTGGGTAGGTGAGATCATTTGCAATGTCGTGGATTACAGAGGTCGTTCACAATGTTGTGGGTAGGGGAGATCGTTCGCAATGTCGTGGGTTACAGAGAACGTTCGCAATGTCGTGGGTTACAGAGAACGTTCGCAATGTCGTGGGTAGGGGAGATCATTTGCAATGTCGTGGATTACAGAGGTCGTTCACAATGTTGTGGGTAGGGGAGATCGTTCGCAATGTCGTGGGTTACAGAGATCGTTCACAATGTCATGGATAGGGGAGATCGTTCGCAATGTCGTGGGTAGGGGAGATTGTTCGCAATGTTGTGATTTACAGAGAAACCGCAATGTTGCGGGTAGGGGAGATCGTTTGCAATGTTTTGGATAACAGAGATCATTCGCAATGTCGTGGGTAGGGGAGATCGTTCGCAATGTTGTGAGTTACAGAGATCGTTCGCAATGTCGTGGGTTACGGAGATCGTTCGCAATGTCGTGGGTTACAGTGATCGTTCGCAATGTCATGGGTAGGGGTGATCGTTCGCAATGTTGTGAGTTACAGAGATCGTTTGCAACGTCGTGGGATACGGAGATCGTTCACAATATCGTGGGTAGGGGAGATCGTTCGCAATGTCGTGTGTTACAGAGATCGTT
This sequence comes from Hypanus sabinus, assembly GCF_030144855.1. Lineage (NCBI taxonomy): Eukaryota > Metazoa > Chordata > Chondrichthyes > Myliobatiformes > Dasyatidae > Hypanus > Hypanus sabinus. The sequence continues at coordinate 75,307,982 of NC_082718.1, read as the reverse complement.
CGCAATGTCGTGGGTAGGGGAGATAGTTCGCAATGTCGTTAGTTACAGAGATCTTTCACAATGTCGTGGGTAGGGGAGATTGTTCTCAATGTCAAGGGTTACAGAATTCGTTCGCAATGTCGTGGGTTACACAGATTGTTCACAATGTTGTGGGTAGGGGACAACGTTCGCAATGTCGTGGGTAGGTGATATAATTTGCAATGTCGTGGATTACAGAGATCTTTCGCAATGTCATGGGTTACAGAGAACGTTCGCAATGTCGTGGGTAGGGGAGATCATTTGCAATGTCGTGGATTACAGAGATCATTTGCAATGTCGTGGATTACAGAGATCGTTCGCAATGTCGTGGGTAGGGGAGATCGTTCGCAATGTCGTGAGTTACAGAGATCCTTCAGAATGTCGCGGGTAGGGGAGATCGTTCACAATTTTGTGAGTTACAGAGATCATTCGCAATGTCGTGGGTAGGGCAGATCGTTCGCAATGTCCAGGGTTACAGAGATCGTTCGCAATATCATGGGTAGGGGTGATCGTTCGCAATGTTGTGAGTTTCAGAGATCGTTCGCAATGTCTTGGGTTACAGAGATCATTCACAATGTAGTGAGTTGGGGAAATCGTTCGCAATGTCGTGGGTAGGCGCTATTGTTCACAATGTCGTGAGTTACAGAGATCGTTCGCAATGTCCTGAATTACAGAGATCATTCGCAATGTCGTGGGTAGGGAAGATCGTTCGCAATGTCGTGAGTTACAGAGATCATTCACAATGTCGTGAGTTGGGGAAATCATTCGCAATGTCGTGGATTACAGAGATCGTTCGCAATGTCGTGGGTTAGAGAGATCATTCGCAATGTCGTGGGTAGGGGAGATCGTTCACTATGTTCAGGGTTACAGAGATCGTTCACAATGTTGACGGTTACAAAGTTCGTTTGCAATGTCGTGGGTAGGTGAGATCGTTTGCAATGTAGTGGGTTACAGAGATCGTTCACAATGTCGTGGGTAGGGGAGATAGTTCGCAATGTCGTGGGTTACAGAGTTCGTTCACAATGTCGTGGGTTACAGAGATCGTTTGCAATGTCCTGAATTACAGAGATCGTTTGCAATGTCGTGGTTAGGGAAGATCGTTCGCCGTGTCATGGGTTACAGAGATCGTTCACAATGTCGTGGGTAGGGGAGATCGTTCACAATGTCGTGGGTTATAGAGATCGTTTGCAATGTCCTGAATTACAGAGATCGTTTGCAATGTCGTGGTTAGGGAAGATCGTTCGCAGTGTCATGGGTTACAGAGATCATTCACAATGTCGTGGGTAGGGGAGATCGTTAACAATGTCGTGAGTTACAGAGATCATTCACAATGTCGTGAGTTGGGGAAATCGTTCGCAATGTCGTGGGTAGGGGCGATTGTTCACAATGTCGTGAGTTACAGAGATCGTTCATGATGTCGTGGTTTACAGAGATCGTTCGAAATGTCCTGAATTACAGAGATCATTCACAATGTCGTGGGTAGGGGAGATTGTTCGCAATGTCGTGGGTTACAGAGATCGTTTGCAATGTCGAGGGTTACGAAGGTCGTTTGCAATGTCATGGTTAGGGAAGATCGTTCGCAGTGTCGTGGGTTACAGAGATCGTTCACAATGTCGTGGGTAGGTGAGATCGTTCGCAATGTCGAGGGTTACAGAGATCGTTCACAATGTCGTGGGTAGGTGAGATCGTTCGCAATGTCGAGGGTTACAGAGATCGTTCACAATGTCGTGGGTAGGGGAGATAGTTCACAATGTCATGGGTTACAGAGTTCCTTCACAATGTCGTGTGTAGGGGAGATCGTACGCAATGTCGTGGGTTACAGAGATCGTTCACAATGTCGTGGGTAGGAGAGATCGTTCACAATGTCATGAGTTACAGAGATCGTTCACTATGTTGAGGGTTACAGAGATCTTTCGTAATGTCATGGGTTGGGGAGATCGTACGCAATGTCGTGGGTTACAGAGATCGTTCGCAATGTCGACGGTTACAAAGGTCGTTTGCAATGTCGTGGGTAGGTGAGATCGTTTGCAATGTAGTGGGTTACAGAGATCGTTCACAATGTCGTGTGTAGGGGAAATCGTACGCATTATCGTGAGTTGCAGAGATCATTCACAATGTCGTGAGTTGGGGAAATTGTTCGCAATGTCATGGGTAGGGGCGATTGTTCACAATGTCGTGAGTTACAGAGATCGTTCACAATGTCGTGGGTTACAGAGATCGTTTGCAAAGTCCTGAATTACAGAGATCGTTTGCAATGTCGTGGTTAGGGAAGATCGTTCGCAGTGTCATGGGTTACAGAGATCATTCACAATGTCGTGGGTAGTGGAGATTGTTCGCAATGTCGTGAGTTACAGAGATCATTCACAATGTCGTGAGTTGGGGAAATCGTTCGCAATGTCGTGGGTAGGGGCGATTGTTCACAATGTCGTGAGTTACAGAGATCGTTCACGATGTCGTGGGTTACAGAGATCATTCGCAATGTCCTGAATTACAGAGATTGTTCACAATGTCGTGGGTAGGGGAGATCATTCGCAATGTCGTGGATTACAGAGATCGTTCGCAATGTCGTGGGTTACAGAGATAGTTCGCAATGTCGTGGGTAGGGGAGATCGTTCACAGTGTCATGAGTTACAGAGATCGCGCACTATGTTTTGGGTTACAGAGATCTTTCGCAATGTCATGGGTAGGGGAGATCGTACGCAATGTCGTGAGTTACAGAGATCGTTCGCAATGTCGAGGGTTACAAAGGTCGTTTGTAATGTCGTGGTTAGGGAAGATCGTTCGCAGTGTCGTGGGTTACAGAGATCGTTCGCAATGTCGTGGGTTACAGAGTTCCTTCACAATGTCGTGTGTAGGGGAGATCGTACGCAATGTCGCGGGTTACAGAGATCGTTCACAATGTCGTGGGTAGGAGAGATTTTTCGCAATGTCGAGGGTTACAGAGATCGTTCGCAATGTCATGGGTAGGGGAGATCGTTCGCAATGTTGTGAGTTACTGAAATCGTTCGCAATGTCGTGGGTTACAGAGATCGTTCACAATGTCGTGGGTAGGGGAGATCATTCGCAATGTTGTGAGTTACAGAGATCGTTTGCAATGTCGTGGTTAGGGAAGATCGTTCGCAGTGTCGTGGGTTACAGAGATCGTTCACAATGTTGTGGGTAGGTGAGATCGTTCGCAATGTCGTGGATTACAGAGATCGTTCACAATGTCGTGAGTAACAGAGATAGTTCGCAATGTCGTGGGTAGGGGAGGTCGTTCACAATGTCATGAGTTACAGAGAACGTTCGCAATGTTGTGGGTAGGGGAGGTCGTTCACAATGTCATGAGTTACAGAGAACGTTCGCAATGTTGTGGGTAGGGGAGGTCGTTCACAATGTCATGAGTTACAGAGAACGTTCGCAATGTTGTGGGTAGGGGAGATCGTACGCAATGTCGTGGGTTACAGAGATCGTTCGCAATGTCGAGGGTTACAAAGGTTGTTGTCAATATTGTGTGTTACAGAGATTGTTCGCAATGTCGTGGGTAGGGGAGATCATCGCAATAAAAGAGAAAGAAAGGTAGGGCTGTGGGAGAAAGAGCTCCGTTTGTTACCCCTGCCCCCCGTTCCTCCCATCCCTATCTATTATTTTAGTCTGGTTCTCTTTCTCTTTTTTCCCCCACTATAATCTCCCCCGAGCTCACTCTTTCTTTATCTTTTATTTCCCATAATTCTCCACCTTCCACTAACCCATTTCCCTCCATCCTATCACTTCCCAGCTCTCTACTTCATCCCTCCCCCCACTTCTTATCCCCTCTCCACCATCCCATGTTACTTCACTCCTGATGAAGGGTTTCAGCCCGAAACATCATCACTATCTCCTCCCATAGATGCTGTCTGGCCTGCTGAGTTCTGCCAGCATTTTGTGTTTTTATTTATTTCCAGCATCTGCGGATTCACTCGTGTGCTTCTGGTTGAAAGCTTTGTATGAAGGCAGTCCATTACCTGCCCTAATAATCTGTAATTGTTCATTTACAAACTATCAAAAGAGCAAACACAGCATCGTACACTGGATTCCCCTAACATTTATAACATTTGCATGGAACGAGTCAGGAGCATGGTGGAGTATCCTCAACCTGCCTGAATGTCTGGTGCTCCAATGGCCACCACTACTCCATCCATCATTCCAAAGACGCTTTACCTTTATCATTGGTGTTCTTCACAACACCTTGCACAGCTCTGAGCTTAACTACTAACACTCATGTGCACGGGAACACCAAAGCTTGTAGTCACACACCATCCTCACTTGGAAATATACCTGTGCCTCATAATTGCCATTAGTTCTAAATCCAGGAAGTCACTCCTGTCAGGGGTTATTGCAATGCTATTAATAGCAGTGACTTGGATTCAATTGTGGTGTCGTCTGTGAAAATTTTGTTCCTTACCCCTATGACTGCGTGGGTTTTATCCCCCTGGGTGCTTCAGTTTCCTCCCCCATTCCAAAGAGGTATAGGTTAGTAGGTTAATTAGTCACATGACTAATTGGGCAGGGAGCTGGGTCAAAAGGACCTGTCACCATGCCGTATCTCTGTTGAAATATTGGGTACCACAGAGGTTTTAATGGACCATGGAGGTCGGAGGGAAGAGCTCATCAACATCTAAAGTCCTGATGAAGGGTCTTCGCCCAAAACATCAATGGATTATCAAGACATACAAACAAGCTAAATGAACTCAGCAGGTTGGGCAGCATCCGTTGAAATGAGCAGTCAATGTTTCGGGCCGAGACCCTGGATTATTCCCCTGTGGCTGGAGTGACACCCCTCTCTCTCTCTCTCTCCCTTGTTAGTGAGACAGAGCCTGACAGGGTCAACAATGGTTTTTGATGGACCACAGATCATGGTCTCTTTGGGGCTTTGCTGTTGCTTGCTGTTGGTGGGTGATAATCCCCATCAATGCTTTTTGCTGGAATAAATGGGGGAGGTGGAGGGTTGATGCTTTGCTTGTGGGGTGGGGGAGGAGCTTTGGGGTTCTACCATTTTTCCTGCCATTCATTCTCTGGGGGTTTTCTTAAGTTTTCGTGGATGTCTGCAGAGTAAGAATTTCAGGTTGTATACTATACATTCTCTGATATTAAATAGGACTGTAGCGGTGTGCTACACGCAGCGCTAAAATTACGACACGGAGTCGGTAACTGCAGTCCTATACTGTATACATTCTCTGATATTAAATAGGACCATTGAATCTTCCATTGCTGCCTCACTTGCCAAGTTACTCCAACATTTCAAGTGTGTTGCTCAAACTTTCTGACATCTGCAGAAACTCTTATGCCTGCCTCTTAAGGACAACTGGGCACTGACAAGTGCTGGTCTTGCTGGCAGTGAGTGCTCAGATTGCCAGAAATGAAATCTGTTTCTGAATGCAGTACTCCTATACATGAAAGCAGACCTAAAAATCTGTGTGAGCCGCAAGTTGCTGCCTTGTAGAAAATAGAACAGTACAGCACAGAAGCCGGCCCTTCTGCCCACAATGTTGTGATGAACCGATTAAATTTGCTTATCAAATGACCAGCTAAACTAATCCATGATTAGCTAAACACATCCTTTCATTCCTTCACATTCATGCGCATCTCTTAAAAGTCCCTAATGCATCTGCCACTACCCCAGGCAGAGCATTTCACACACCCACTACTCCGTAAAAAAAATCTTGGTTCTCACATGTCCTTTGAACATACCTTCTCTCACCTTAAACGCACGCCCTCCAGTATTCCAGTGCCCGCTGCTCTTTACTTTCTCAAAGTCATTTTGGGAAATGGTACCATTAGCTACTGTCTTTAATTACTGAATTAATTCAACATACCATAAATTCAAAACAGTACACTTATCAAATGGGAACTAATCGGCATAATTTTTTAAATATTAAAAATAATATTTTTATTATTGATGAAGAGTATTGTCCCAAAATGTTACCTGTTTATTCATTTCCTTAGATGCTGCCTGAGCTACTGAGTTCTTCCAGCATTTTGTGTGCATTAGTCTGAATTTCCAGCATCTGCAAAATTTGCATTTAAATTGCTGGAAAGGCCTCTCTATTGATACACTCAGCACTTCGTTTTGGATTTATTCCCCGACAAACAACTCTGCTTTCCATGTTATAGCTTAAGTGTCTGTTCACAAACCAGATGTGTAAGTGTCCAATGCTTTTGAAATGCACGAGTCCTTAGAGAATGAAATGGTATCGTATGTAACATTTCCAGCATTAGTGACCACAGGATAGAATTTTCACACCTCCCAAAGATTTATGAAGAAGGACCTCAGACCTTAGCACATTCCCAATGTTTGAAAGCTGAACTAAGAGTCATATCTTGAAAGCCAGACTGAGACTTGCAGCACTGTCAGACTACCCCAACTTTCAACTCTTATATTTACGCAGACCAAGACAGCCCGCTTCTGCTTGCAAAGTGACAAGATTCAAGATTTTTAATCGCATGTACATTGAAACAGAGAGAAATGCAAGTGTGGTTATGGAATTTGCTACTAATAATAAATACTTTAAGTGCTTAAATCACTTTACAGATTTACTTTCAGTTATCTAAAAAAATCTGTATATCAAGTCAAATTGATTTGATTAAAATGAGTCCCTTAACAGCCCCACCACCAAATACTTGACTTAATCATGACCAAGTAATATTCTTGAATATATTACAGAAGAAAGTCAGAGACATTATTTGATGTTATTTGCTTTATTCATTTCATGTTAACCAATAATAAAATAAAGAAACAGAATAAATAAAACATCTACATAAAATAAAGAAGTTTCAGTCCTGAGATCGACAAAAAATAAACACAAAATTCAACAGGGTTGTCTGAATAGCAACACAGGGCTGTACCCTGTTTAATCTAGGAGCGACAGAAAGCATATGTGTAGGATGAGGGAATCATAGGCACATTCAGAGTAGTTAGTTCCAAGGCCAGAGAAGTTACAGCATTTAGTTACATTTCTTCAAATAAACCAGCTTTCTTCATTCATACATACACAATATTACACCTTATTTTCCTGAGGAAACATTTACAAAATATTTAAAACACAAATATGGAAATACTGCAGGCTTTTAAAAGCAAGGTGCACCTTAGGTGGTAATCGCGAACTTCTTTCTCTCTCCGTTTGTTTCACATATAAAACTAGGGCTAGACGGAATGTGTTTCTCTATCATCCCCAAGGTCAGACAGTAGCACTCAATAACTCTCCAAGAAATAAAGAAGTTTCTATTACATAATGATGCCTACAACTTCATTATTGGTGTGGATCAGAAAATTTAACCTAAAACTTGCTCAAATTTGTCACAGCAAATTGACCTGAAAGCTACTTTTAGTTTCCTAAACTGGTCTCAATTGATTAGATGGCTGGGCCCAAACTTTTCAGAATCAACCTTTACTTCAGTTTAGAATTTCCAAAAAGCAAAAATTAAAAGCTGGAATGGAAAATAATCTGCCACAGAATGGAAAAGAATGTGTTAAAAAACCATCTAAAGATTATGATGGACCAGAATCAAAACAAACTAAGCAGATCATTGCAATTTTAACCCACAAATATCACAATGTGAGGTAACTATTCACAAATATGAAGGTTTAGCCCCTTTCCCTGAAGCCTATTTGATGATACTAAAATAGAAAATGGAATTTCTAATGTATTATTTATTTTGCTGGGTTATATCAATGCTTCATACTTTTGTATTTAAAAATCTTATTGCACTGTACTTAAAAAAATTAATACAATTGCTATTTCTTCAAAAGAAGTTTTAAGACAGCTTCAGGAGCACTTACCACTCACTACATTAGATGATGAATGTCTGGTGATGACTACAAGGCAGAAAATTATTACCTTAATTTCTTAAGTACAGAAAATGTTTATTGTAAATGTGACACACAATTTCTTTTGTTCTTGGGTCTTTCTTTATGTATAGTGATACATTGCAATACCAATGGCTTGGCAGCAAGTACTGTGTGATTGATGGCCAAGAGTATTCACACTGGGTGATGACAATTTTTTTTTGCAAGTAGTAATATATTATACATATATTGTATATAGATATAACATATTACATTATTAAATATGTACATAATTTCCACAGAGGAAATTACATTTGGTGCTACAATTATTTAGGTTTCAACTGAACGTAATCGAAATATCTTCTTTCACACCAAGCATAGCTCAACTGATGTAAATGGAAAGAATCGAATTCGATATAATCTTCATAATTAGGTTTTGCCATGCCTGATCATTGAAAGTTTGTAATGAGATTGTGCAGCCTTTTAAACTCTCTGTACCCCATGCTGAAATGTCAGATAAAAAGATTAAGCCAACAAAACATTAAAAGTTAACTAGATAGTCAAAACCACCATGAAAATTTTTCGCTTCAATAACCAGAGGTTCTTGCAGCCACTAGTTAAGTACTTCTTTACTAAGTTTGAGCACTTGGGTTGTTTACCCCGACAGCTTCAATATCTTACTTTTTCTTGTACTAACATTATCTGGGTGTCATATTGCAGCTCTTCAAGTAATATTACATCCACCTAGATTTTGAAGTACAGGGCAAGAATAACAATTTATGAGTTCACTAAGTCCTTGTTGCCATCAACTTTAAAAGACATTTTTCTGGCTCTTGTCCCAGCTGAAGTAGATTAGCCCCAGAAAGCAGAGCCTAATTAGTTCAGAAATCATTACAAATGCAGTCTTAATTGGAAATCAAATTCAATGGTTTCTTTACCCAATTAGTATGACTCCACAATCACTTCAGGCTTTAAGATCTGTAATTCTCTTCCTAAACCACTTTGCTTGTAAGATGTAGCTTAAACTTTCTTTTGATCTAGGTTTTGATCAGCTATCCAATGGGGCTCCTTAAAAGGCTTGGTAGCAAATATTATCACCAGAAGGATCCTGTAGATTTGCTGTAAAAGTAAGTTGTTGGGCTGGATTTCATCAGCTATTAGCAATACTTCCCATCTTTTAACTGAAGTCCTATTTGAAACAGCCTGGAGCATAACATCTTACTGAACAGCAGATTATAAAACTAAAATGCTGCTGACCATCACTTCAAATTCCTTCTCCCAATATGCAAAGTAGTTCGAGGGACTGTGGCTTGATGCTTGGGCACAAATGGATTCAAAAAATTTCCAAAACAAGTCATTACGTTGCCATCAACTTATGCAAGCAGTCACTTTAGGGGTTCCCAATCTTTATTATGCCATGGACTAACAGCATTCAGCAAGGGGTCTGTGGACCCCAGTCTGGGAACTCCTGTGTTAAAGCAATTTGATTTTTCTGTCATTTAAACTTCCCAGAATGTAACTGTACTTCAAAGCAATCTTTGTTAAAGCTATCAAACAGTTGGGAATAACTATTTAAAATGGAAGGATGATTTCAGCAGATATGGGGGTACCTATAAAGGTAAAAGGGCATCCAACTTTCTTTTTGTTACACAATACTTTACAGTCTTGAGAAATAATCCACACACTATGTCTTCTATTTTGTGAATTAATTTAGATGAAATTATTGAAAACAATTTAAAATCGATTACTCAGAAAGAGCAAAGTACTGCTTAATTTGCACCAAGTTTGACACACAACAGATTTCCTATTAAATCAAAAACCCAAGAAAAAGTGTTCACTTTACCAAGGCTGTTCTACTCACTGAAGTTGGTTTGTTTGCCTGCTTTGAATTTTGACTTGCAGTGGAAAAGGATTTACCACATTTCATTTAGACAGCAATGAACTTGGTATTAAACCAGAGCTAAGGACATAAAAGGGATGGCTGTCAGATCCTTTCTCTCGGGAGGAAGAGGGCAGTGAAATAATTCATGCCCATTACACTAACAACTTAATGCTGCAAAGAAAACATAATAAGTAGCATCTACTTCAATACTTCTGTCTATCTGCAATGTTAATTAGATTCCAAAGGGAATTAATTAAATTCCGTTTTTAGTTTTAAATTTCACTCCATGTAACTGTCCACACTAATGTTAAAAGTGGCAATAAGATATGGAAGTCCTGAATTGTAAATTTTCCTTATCATTTATTCCTTTGTAAAGATTACTTAACAACCACCAACAAAGTATTTTGTGGATGCCAGAAAACAGGCCTAATCTACTCTAAGAACTCAGCAAAGAATGTTTTTTAAAAAATGTTATCTAGTTTTGATGACTTCCTACTAGAAAGACTAAAATATGTGCCTTTTGCACAATCTTTCAGATCTACTATCTAATAAAGGGGAACAATATTCTTGTTACATGTGGACAATGCTCCCAAGTGATACATTTGCCCTGAAGTACAGGGAATGCTTCTTTTATCTACTTTAGTCTTGCAAGTTGGTTGTGGAGAAACTCTTCCTCACCTTCTGCTAATTAGGAAGGATTAATTATAATGATCATGCCATTGAAAATTTTGACTTAACTATATGAACAGAGTATGCTTATAATCCTTTTCTAGAGCATGTTAAACTCACAGCAGGCAAACAAACCAACTTCAGTGAATTGGCCTTGGTAAAGACAACACTTTTTCTTAGGTTTTTGATGTTACTTGCTATTTTTGAATGATTGCTTGCTATTTTGGATGTTTTGCACTGAGCCCCAGAGGAATGCTGTCTCGTTCACCTGTGCCTACAGAATGTATGGTTTGAATGACAATTGAATTTAATTTGAAGACTAATACATTACATGAATAATAGTTCAATAACTAAAACTTAAAGTGGGTACTTCTTTCTTTGCCACTTCTCCAGTCTACAAAACCTTTTTCAGAAAGGCTTTAAATGAGGTGCACCTCACACTAATTCCATCCTTTAGATGGTATTCCCTTGCCTATTCTCAATATCTAAAGGTAAAAAAAAATGTTTGTTTTGGAAGGCAGGGTTTTTAGTTGTTGAAACTCTAATGACTTGCCTGATAACTTGTACTGACTTAACAGCTGAGGGTGAAAAGCAGAATGACTATGCGGCTCTTCACAGAATCCTATTTTGAATTAATACCATGTATAGAGCTTATTGTTTGTCCAAGAATATACTTGCTCCAAAGTGGATAAAGTCACCTCACATTATAATTCTATTTGTATCAGCGAAATTTTACAGTGATTATCAGATAAAGTTGTATATAGTCTCTTTCTCTGTACAAAATCATCTGCCGTGTCTCTCTTCAGTAACAGTCCCAACCCACCACAAAGAAACACTTTTACTCAATTTTCTATTTGGATAACTGGGGTTTCCATCTGTACACTCAATCCAATGTGCTGAGCAGGAGATAATTGGTAGTTACATAATGGAGATTTATTTAAATTGAGCTTTGAAAAAAAAATCAGGAAATTTTTCTAAGCATGCAATTCAGATAGCAGCACTACCTGAACACAATTTCAAGGGAGGAGTTAGTTGCTGACAATCCTGTTGAAAATGGGAATTGTGTTTCTAGATCTGGTGTAAAATTAGATCAGATGTGTAGTCTTAAAGTTCATTATCATTACAGGCTGGTTTTGTTTTATAAATGTTGCTCAATTCCAGTGTCTTAACAGAGGCAATGTGCTGCATACGTCAGTATCTTACATAGTAATAGGCAAGGAAAGCATTTAAGGATATCAGAGGTTCTTGTATAGGATATTTAAAAACAATGTTTTTATATGGAATTGATTGTGCCACAATATATCCATTAGAAGTCCTGATTGTTTTAATGTATTCTTAATTTATGTAAATTATAATCAATATAGTTAAAACAGTCCGACATCTAACACTTGCGTGATTATGGCAATATTAGAAATCTCTATCAATATCACTCAGGCTCTTTTATCTGCATTATAGAAATGGCATAACCACAGGGCTGCGGAGCAGAACTGTAGAGATTATAAATGTCATGGAGTAATAGACAAAGATTTTGTTCTTCGTCCCCGTTCTTTAACTGGGTGAAGATCATTATCAAAGCATTTGAGAAATTATAAATGGTCCAGATTCCAATTCCAAAGTTCCTTTGTGGAATGGTGACAATAATAATCTAATTCTAGAGGCAACACTAATGAAGAATTTCTCATTCTGGTACCATAGGGTATTCAGTTTATAAATGAAGTCTGTGGCAGTTCTTTCCCTCAGCAATGTAAATACTCTGTGGAAAGCAAGAGTATGTTACAGCAGCACGTGGAATATGGGTACAAATGAGTGTTTCTGAAAACACATCAAGTCCAAATATTTCTGTAAATAAGGAGTTTATAATGCTTTATACTTTGCTATTAAATACTTATTGTGCTTACATTTCAGATTACCATCTTTCACAGAGGACTTTTGTCTATTAACCCTGTACTCGTTCTGAAAAAAACAAACAGACTTGTACAAATGTACAATTGATCTCAAGTAACTGACAATTAAGAAAACATTTCACCTGTTCCATTTCCAGGGCTTCTAATTCTATCAGGCCACATTTCTTGTAAGAAAATATCTATATATTTTATTGTTTTGGAACTCAGGAAATTAAAAAGTTAACTGTTGAGAAATGCAATATGAGTAATAAATAAACAGCACGACAAAACATTTACTATGAAACTTTTGGTCAAGTTAATAATAACTGAGGAACAAAATGTTTTGCAACTTGTATGATCTCTAACTAAATTAAACATTTATCTTGTAAATTTCAGACATACTATCTTAGAAATTTACTCCAGTATTAGATCTTTGGAAGATGCAAAAACATTTTTAGTGCTCAACTTGCATATTTGTTCTATTGAGTTGAAGTTGTAATTATTAAAAGGGAATGTTCTTCAACATTCATATTCATCATCAGCATCATTATCTCCCAGCTCAGAGATATACAGACAATTTACCTATTATCCCAAGCTCATGGTTTAGTAGAATACTTTTCATTCTTGTTCTCCTAAACCTAATAGATAGAGTAATTAGTCAGAATCGTTTTCTCTGGAGTGGAAATGTCAAATATTAGAGGGCATAGTGTTAAGGTAAGAGGGAGAAAGTTTGAGGGAGATTTTATGGCGTTTTGTTTTAGAGTGGAACTTGCTGAAAGGACAGACGGTGGAATCAGATATGAATGTAATGTTTAAGAGGCATTTAGATGTGCTCAGGAATAGACTTTGTGCAGGGAAATGGAATTAGTTGGCATAGATATCATAGAGAGAAGGGCCTGACCCTGTGCTGTAATGTTCTATGTTTAAACAATTTAATGCAGATTATTCTGAACTGTAAGTCAGGGACAAAAAGAAATTAGATGATGTTCCAAATTGATTTTATATAGGGCCCTGATAGTTAATTGAGTGACAGGACTTTCACCTCATAATTTTGCTGAAACCAGACGTACAACCAGAGGTGAAATGACTGTGTATAATTGACTATTTCATCTGTAGTCTCTTCGCAATGAGAAATGAACCCAGTCATCCGTCCTTTCCTAGAGCCAAACAATATAACAAAAACACTTTCACACTGACTTTGTTACTACATCTATCAACCTGTTCGAATAGTTCTTGATTTTCACTCCTTAGACCAACCCAACCATTGTTTATATTGACTCGTATAAATGTCAAATGTATCTGAATACTATTAATGATCAAGTAGAAAAACAAATGGTTCAATGCCAAAATATGCTTTTATGCTCTTCACACTTCAGTTTTACTCAAGCTGAGTAAACATTAGTATCTCTAGTGTCACATTTTTCTTAATAAACAATTACTCCCATTGTGCAATTTGAGATAAATATATATTGCAATTTCTAATTTTCTCCCCTTCTGTTACAAGACAATTGTGTGCAGAGAGAATAAAAGTAAATGAGGAAATAGAGATATTTAAAGCAGTTACAAGATAAAAATAAGCAGTATCTAAAAAAAACTATGGCAGTTGGCTTTTAAAGCAGAACCTCCAAAATTGCTAAACTTTCTGAATGCATTGGCAATATGGTCTGTAGGAGCTCTTTACTGAATTGTCCAGTCATTCTACACACAAATACCTGCAAGAAATTGAATCTCAAGGTAGTGTACGGTAACTTATACATAGTTTGATAATAAATTTACTTTGAACTTCAAAATGAATTCGAATAAGCACTCTGCATTTGAGGAGCTGACTTATAGCCTGCAAGTTCAACATTGTAATGTTCTTAATTTGGGTGGATTTCATTGGTTTGCAGAAAGATGTTAATGTAGTGCACTAGTTCAAGCCTAGGTTATTATGAGATTTACTAACATTTCTTAAACAAAACTCCAAAATTTTAAAGAGGAAAGATTAACAGGCACAAGAATGTTTTTGACAATGCACTAGATTTTAGAACAGCAGGAAACCAAGGACTAAATTAATCACATCATGCTAAAGTTTTTAAGACCACTCTCCATCAGTATAAATGACAAACAAATCATATGCATGATGTAAGTTATGAAACAAATATTTTAGCTGTTTATCAAATGTCCTCCCTAATGAATGCATGGGTTTTCCCCGGGTGCTCCGGTTTCCTCCAACAGTCCAAGGACGTACTGGGTAGATTCATTATTCACGGCAAATTGCCCCGTGATTACATTAGGGTTAATTGGGTTTGTTGGAGGTTGATGGGGGCAGCATGGCTTGAAGGATCGGGAGGGCCAACTCTGCGCAGTATCACTAAATAAAATTTTTTAAAATAGAAATACACAGCAGGTACATTAACTCATGTAGTAGGAAAGGACAATATTCTCACTGCCAACAAGCTTTATAGGAATATTAAGCTGCTTTGTAGATACTAATTTTACCCTTTTTCAGTTCTACCTTTCTTTAAACAGAACCCCAAAACACTCCAAATGAACCATGGAACCTAATGTCAAATTTGCCAGGGCTTGGAGTTATATAATTGAAGGGAGGTGACAGCAAAGAAATTAAAGGGGTAAACTTACAACTATTTCACTCTGATTTATCTTTCCCAGTGGGTTATTATGAGACATCAACTAATTTGAGGAAAAATGTGAAGCCGTTTGCTATTTTCAGGATTAAAGGGGTACAGCATAACAGTGTGAAAAGCTGACAAAAAGTAGGTACATCTTTGAACATAGTAGCTGGAGTTGGGGGTGGGTTAGGGGTGTGGGGCTGTGATAAATTGGAGGAATTTCATTTTTGTAACATAAACGGTAAATTAAAATTGAACCCTGTGGTCCAAAGGAATTTTCACAGGCATTATACAATACAGTTGAAAAAAATTTATGCATGAGCCAAAGGTTTCTACAAGAGAGATGTGGATGCAGAAAATATACATATTAATGTCAATACATTGAATCAACTTTGACTAGGATACAGCTTATTAAGTATTTTAACTGCTGGAAGGAAATAAAGTTGATTAATCTAATCAAATACATATTGGTTAAACAGAAACCTATTGTGAAAGTGCAGTTCATTTATAAAACTGAATGCTGTCTGTCTAGAAATAACTTTTATTAATGAACATTTGATATTAAAGCCAAAGGACTGGTAGTTCAAATGCAAAACATAATCTTACTATTTCCCTTTTTGTTTTTAAGTTAGCAGCTGAGCAGTGGTCAGTTAATTCTTCAAGGAAATAAGTAAGGAAGAAAGGTATATGTTAAAAAAATGTCAATGGCCTTGTGGATCTCTGTGAAGCTTGTTCATTCAGGGATTATTGGCTAATTCAAGAAAAATGCTGGCAAAGTCCAGAAGCAGCAAATGTGAGGAGGAACTGGAAGAAGAAAGATGGTATACTACCTTGTGGAATACAGTAACATTATAATTGTGAATACAATGAAAAATAACTAGGCCTGGTTGCCCCCTTTCCTAGCCATTCTTCCATGACCCACTATTACTTTGGAACTGTTATCAGATATTAGTGTTTGCTATTCACCACAGCAGCACACAATCTCTGAGTGTTCCATTTTGCTGAACAGGCATTTATTTCAATTGTAAGGTTAAAAACAGTATATAGACAAGTCAGTTTCTGCTGGAATGTGTTGTTACAACTTACTTTAACACCTAATGGGTTTTCTAATCCTATGGAAAGAACAGCAATACCAGGTACAGTATTCTTTTGAGTGTCTTTATCAATGCCATCAACCCTTGCATCTTATAGCTTGCTTTGCTACTTCAGCACAATTGTGGGCATGTATTTCAGTAAGAAAATCTGTCAAAACTAACAATTCCCTCATATGAACTTCAACATTTCCCTAAATTTAAGGAGGAAAAAACATTTATTAGCAGCCAACACAAAATTTAAAAAAATCAAACAAGGATTAAGTTCAAGTTTTCCAAGATACTTTCTTTTATAATATTTTAGACTGTCCCCACTTTTAATTCCAACACAGTGCAATAACGAATCTCCACTCTGATTTAGGCAGTAGTAATCATGGCAAAGATGAAGATGACAATGACAGTGATAAGCAGCAATGGCGAGGAGGATCTCGGGACCACATGTTCACAGAATTGAGCGCAGGATTTTAATTTAAACTTTTTCTGCATGCAGACCCATCAGCACATATGGCGAAGCTTTCTGCACATTTCCAATAGCTCCTTGCCTTCTGTTGTCCAATGTCAAATCCTAGTCCCCATTTTATTGTATTTTTTTCTTATATTGCCATCTTGCATTATTAATACCAGCAGATTCCATGCTTTTGTCAACCCAGACTCATTCCAGCATCGTGTAATACCTGGGCCATTTTAAACACGCCACTTCATTTGCCTTTAACTACAGTATTGAGGCTGAAGATTTCTGTGTACCTCTCTAAAAGACTTAACACCATCGTACTAGCTTACTGAACAACAGTTCTTTCTATCTGTAAACCGGTAGTCGAATGTGAGCATTTTGGTGGTCCAACAATCGAGGTACTGAAACTGTCTCGTATCCTTTACCCAACATTTGCTCTTTAATGCAGGGTGGGTGAATATCATTAATCAGATACTCCAGTGACTGCAGACTACTACTGAGAATAGAGGTATTACATAGCGTTCTACTGGAGACACTGGCGAGTCCATCCGAAGGCTGAATGACAAGGTCACGGTGCCCATTCGTGAGGTCCTGTGGGTTATAACAGTCGCTGTCTGGTGTCACCAATACACTATTCCATGGGGCTGCTAGATACTGTCCTGTAGAAAAATTACAGTGCATACCCACACAGTTCAAAGGAGATGAAGGAATTTTTTCAACAGTAGGTGCCAAGGTGTATGGTCTTGGGACACCACAAACCTCCGGCGATTTACTGATTACTCCCCCCCCACCACTGCCCGAATACATACGGATCTGCTGTTTCTGTTGCCAGAGTAAATAATCCATTCCATCTGGGTAGGTCCCAGCTTTAGGTCCCGTTGTGGAGGTTATACTTGAAGCAGTTGCCAACTCTGCACCTCCACGACATTCAGGTACGACTGTTCCAGCATACACCACGCTGCCATTGACCATACTGGTAAAACCATTGCGGCTGGCCGTAGCTGGGCTTGGATTGGTAATTATAGCACCCTGACAAACAGCAGCTGAAACCTGTTGTGATGCCTGAGCCTGGCATTGCTGGTTGATCTGGTAGATAATACTTTGAATGGAGGGCAGATTTGACTGCTGCAGTGCCAGGTTTCGTCCTCCTAATGGAATCACAGATGTGGCAACAGTCACATTAGGTGGAACAGGTCCCTCCAAAGGTTTCTGGCTACTATGGTAACTTAATTGCCCAGTACAGGATTGACTCTGCGCTAAAGTGCTTGGCACTGGGTAGGCTCCAATGTTGCCATTTCCAACTTGTGCTGGGGACATTCGCGTCCTCTTGCCATCTGTACTTTTCACCACACTTTTGCTATGTACCTTCACAATAGCTAAAAGACCTTGATATCCTCCAGAATGTACTGGATATGGACTGTAGCGTTGCCCCGTTGTGTCATAGCCATTTACAGTCCTATTAAGGTGCTTATGCTGAGGAACCCTGATATTTGTAGGAAAGATCTTGATTGTTAGTGGATTGTTAGCCACCTTCTGGGCATAAGCATCAAGTTCAGCTGGACTAGGATACCGTGGAGAATGTGTGGATCTGACTGCCTCACCTGAAATAGAATAAAATACAGAAATTAGAAAAAAGAAAAAACATTTAACTTTGTACTGCTGGTGACCCACTATGACACATCTATTGATGTAAATGGGGTTGAAAGGTAAAGAAAATCACGTGTGGCTACTTTACCAGCAGCAAACCTTACAATGATGTAATAGCATGCTGTTGAAGTGTTCAAAGAAAGCTGAGAAACTTTATCACCCTGATGCTAACTCAGGAATGATACTGTACAAGAGGAGACCTGGAAACAACATTTTCCTGAATAATTTCATGTCTATGATTTAAAAGCCCTTAAACAAAAAAAGATACAGGAGAAAAGTATTAAAAGTTTTACTTTACCTGTCAATTAGAAACATCTGAGGTAATGACTTTATTAGGAAGGTGTCACAGAAGAATAGAACTGAAACAGTGCAATCATTGAAACTTCTTGTGGTAATTCCTATCTTAAATCAGATAGAGAACAGAGGCTATATAATGAGAGATTACTGCCAGAATTGGTGAGTTAAATTTATCACTGCTGCTTTTATTTTTCAATTTCTTTAGTTGCAGTTCTGAATAATGGATATACATTTAGTAAAACAATATGAAAACTGCTTATGTCTAGCCTCTAACATTTATGTAAACATCAATTAATCTACTGCTGAAAATGCTTTAAAAATTATGGTACGAGAAATTGAAAAGATTCTGAGTCAGCCTCCTAGCCAAGCTCTAAACTTCATTTAATCCTATCCTTATCCTGTTAAAAGTATAAATTGTTTCCAGAAAACACTTCCCTATTACACCTTGAACTAAAGTTAATGTAACAAAGAGTATAAAGGGGATAAAATTAAGAGTTTCAGAACTAAGAAATTGTCAGAAGTAAAATAAATATAAAAAAGTCTTCATCATGTTTCCCAAAGTGACCATACATGGTTTCTAGTGGCTTGTTTACATAATTTCCCTTACAAAATATACTTCAGAACTTCAGAAGATTATTTTTAATACATTGGATGTCAACAATGGCTTGTTTATGAAGACATTCAAAATGAGATTAACAATATAGTTAAAGTATAATATATGACTAGATGGGATAGAGTTTGTCAAATGTATTCAGGAAAGTTTCCTTCATCAGTACACAGAAGTCCCAATGAGAGAGTGTGAGATAATGGATCTGCTATTAGAGAAGGAGACAGGGCAGGTGAACAAGTTTGTTCAGGGAGCACACTTTGCATCCAATGACCACAATGTCATTAGGTTCAAAGTAAATATGCAAAAAGATAAGCCTGGTCCGCAGGTTGAGATTCTAAATTGGAGAAAGGCCAATTTTGATGGCATCAGGAATGATCTGGCAAGGTGTGGATTGGGACAGGTTTTTTTTCCTGTGAGAGGTATTTGGAAAGTGGGAAGCCTTCAAAAAACAAAAAATTGAGAGTACAAAGCCTATATGTGTCTGTCAGAATAAAAGGTAAAGATAGGAAGTACAGGGAACCTTGGTTTTCAAAAGATATTGAGGCCCTCATGAAGTGAAGAAAAAAGGTGTAGAGCAGGTATAGGCAAGTAGGAACAAATAAGGTGCCTATGGAGTACAAGAAATACAAGAACACTTGAAGAAAGAAATCAGGAAGGCGAAAAGAAGGCATGAAGTTGCTCTAGCAGGCAAGGTGAAGCAAATACTTTTAGAGCAAAAGGATTCGAAGGGACAAAATTGGTCCTCTGGAAGACCAGAATGGTAAACCATGTGTGGAGCCAAAACACACGGGGAAGATCTTAAACGCACCCTTTGCATCTGTATTTATTCGGGAGATGGATTTAGAGTCTATAGAAGTGAGGCAAAGCGACATCAACCTCGTGGGCCTGGTACAGATTACAGAGCTGGCGCTTGCTACCCTGAGGCAAAACCAGGAGGATGAATCCCCAGGGCCCAACAAAGTGTTCCTTCAGACTGTATGGGAGGCAAGTGCAGAAATTGCTGGGACCCTAGCAGAGATATTTGAAACATCCTTAAATTCAGGAGAGGTACCAGAGGATTGGAGAATAGCCAATTTTGTTCTTTTTTTTTGTTTAAAAAAAGGCTCTAAACATAAACCAGGAAATTATGGGCTGGTGAGTCTGACATCAGTTGTGGAAAAGTTATAGGAAGGTGTTCTAAGGACCAGATATATAAATATTTGGATAGACATGGACTGATTAAGGATAGTCAGCAATCTTACAGAGTTTTGTTGAGGAAGTTAGCAGGAAAGTGGATGAATACAAGACAGTGGATGTTGCCTACATGGACTTTAGTAAGGCATTTGACAAAGTCCCGCATGGGAGATTGGTCAAGGTTCAGTTGCTCGGCATTCAGGGTGAGGTAGTAAATTAGATTAGGTATTGGCTTTGTGAATAGTGGGGTGTCGCAGAGGTTGGTGCTGGGTCCTTTGTTGTTTAACATCTATAATCAATGATCTGGATGATAATGTGGTTAACTGGATCAGCAAGTTTGTGGATGACTCCAAGATTGGGGGTATAATGGACAATGAGGAAGGCTACCATGGCTTGCAGTGGGAAAAATGGGCTGAAAAATGGCAGATGGAATTTAATGCAGACAAATGTGAGATTTTGTGCTTTGGTA
Organism: Hypanus sabinus; assembly: GCF_030144855.1. NCBI lineage: Eukaryota > Metazoa > Chordata > Chondrichthyes > Myliobatiformes > Dasyatidae > Hypanus > Hypanus sabinus. Next base: position 75,287,376 of record NC_082718.1, on the reverse strand, counting down.
GGACCAGTCAGGGTAAGTCTTATACAGCAAATAGCAGGGCACTGAAAAATGTGGCCAAACAAAGGAATCTGGGAATACAGGTATATAATTCATTGAAAGTGGTGTCACAGGTAGAAAGGGCTGTAAAGAAAGCTTTTGGTATATTGGCTTTTATAAATCAACGTAATGAGTACAGGAGATGGGATGTTATATTGAAGTTCTATAAGACATTGAGAGGCCTAATTTGGAGTACTGTGTGCAGTTTTGGTCACCTACTAACAGGAAAGATATAAGCAAGGTTGAAAGAGTGCAGAGAAGAATTCCAACAATCTTGCTAGATCTGGTGGACCCGAGTTACAAGCAAAGATTGAATAGGTTTAGAATTCATTCCCTAGAATGTAGAAGATTGAGAGGAGATTTGATAGAGGTATACAAAATTATGAGAGGTTTAGGTAGGGTAAATACAAGCAGGCTTTTTGCACCGTGGTTGGATGGAACTACAACCACAGGTCACGGGTTAAGGGTGAAAAGTTTAAGGGCAACATGAGGCAAAACATCTTCACTCAGAAGGCTGTGAGAGTGTCGAATGAGCTGGCAGCACAAGTGGTGCATGCGAGTTCGATTTCCACGTTTAAGGTACATGGATAGTAGGGACTTGGAGGGCTATGGTCGCCGTGCTGGACAATGGGAGTAGGTAGTTTAAATGGTTTTGTGTTGTATTTTTCTGTGACTCTGTAAAACAAAGTTGTTGATTCAACATCTACATCAGTTTTAGGTTACCAAATTTTGTTGTTATTTTGGATAAATGTACCAGAAACTTGCATTTATTCTCCCCTATTTTAGCAAGCATCATTTCTTTACATCTCCTACTTGTAAAAATACATCACGTTCAATAATGAGCGAAGTAATTCAGAAGTCAACATAGATGTACGAGGGTAAAATCATAGAAAGCACAGAACTTGAAGCCATCAGAAGGCTCGTGGATTCCTCTGTTTCAATAAGGATACTAGTGAAGTTAACTAGTT